>NC_064874.1:68558556-68583556 GCF_943734745.1 Anopheles darlingi
CCGCCAAAAAAAAAA
The DNA here is from genome assembly GCF_943734745.1 of Anopheles darlingi. NCBI lineage: Eukaryota > Metazoa > Arthropoda > Insecta > Diptera > Culicidae > Anopheles > Anopheles darlingi. Next base: position 68,558,572 of record NC_064874.1, read on the forward strand.
AGCCAAACAACTCCGGAACGAAGCCCCGAACCCCGCGTTTTTGTTGGAAAATCTGCTGCACAAAAGTGACTCCAAACCGAAGTGAACCCAAAATCTATCCTGGAACCAAGGCGGACGACGGTCCGGCATCCGAGTGCCAGTTCCCGTGCGAGCATCCGATAGATCATCGATGATCTCGCGTGTCACCCCGATCAAATTGACTCGAACCGGACCAGACCGGACCGGAGCTGTGGCCATCCGGAGGACGGTTTTTATCCCGCAAAATCGAGAAAAGGAAGCGTTTGATGATTCTGAGCCGTGGTTCTGGTTTCGCCGTGTGCTGTGCTTATAGCTTTTCCTATAGCTCCCGGAAGGCACCGTCGTCGTCGGCAGTGTCGTCGCTTTTTCTCGGGAGTGGTGGGCCGTTAGCTCGAGGTCCTCAGTGTGTGAAATTCTCCTACTGAATACGCGATCCTGAATCAAAATGCCGTACAAAAAGTGTTCGGCCTCGTTTTGCAAAAATAACACTATATATGTTAGAAAGCAGAAATTGGAAGTTATGTTCCATCATTTTCCGCCAGAAAGTGAATTAAATCAGCAGTGGGTTCAATTTTGCAAACCAACTGCAAAGTGGCGTCAATCCAAAAACAGTGTTATTTGTTCGGAACATTTTAGGGCGGATGATTATCAGCTGGAAATATCTCCCTCGTCCAGAATTCATCCGAATCTAAAACGATTAAAGTTAACAGGTATGATATCCTCCAAATTCCAATTCGACTTTCATCTTAGATCAGTCTTTTTATTTTAGCTGTTCCTTCCGTTATCAAAAGAAGCGCAACTTTAAAGAAACCCAACACAAATGGGCAGTTGATAGAAGAAAAGGTAAATGAAGTTATAGATCCTCTCGATGAGCCGATCGTTGCTCCGGAGTCCGATGTAGAATCCGATACATCTACACGGACTGCGCCGCTTGAAGACGATTATACGGATTTGGAATTCATAAATGTTAACGATGTTGAGTTACACCAGGCTAACAAACGTATTATCGCTCTAAAATTGGAAAATAAGAAGTTGATTGAAGAGAAGGAACAATTAACGGGCAAGGTCAATAAGTATATCATCCAAAATGAGAAACTTAAAGCTGAAATCAAACGACACAAAGAAGAGCTGGCAAAAATGCTTAATAGTTATGTAGATACTGCGAAAATAGCGCCGATCATAAAAAATAAGTTATCATCTTCACTATCGTACAATCAAATAGATATTATTTTAAGCCTTAAAAAGTGGGTCCATTGGACGATGGATGAAATTAGCTCAGCTCTCACATTGAGATATTTTTCGAAACGAGCTTATAGATATTTAGCAAGAAATTTAAACTATCCCCTTCCTGCCTTGTCTGCTTTACAACGCCAAGCAAGAACTATTAATCTAAGGCAAGGTATATTAGAAGATGTTATCAATATGATCGGCAACTTTACCCGGACTTTTACAATAAAAGGCAAAGAATGTGTTTTAAGCTTCGATGAGATGAAAGTGTGTAAAGCGATGGAGTACGATAGGGTAGCAGATGAAATTGTGGGTCCTTTTGAAAATATGCAAGTTATTATGGCGCGTGGCCTTTTCCAAAAATGGAAACAACCCGTATATATAGGATTTGACCAAAAAATGACAAAGGACATTATAAATTCTTTGATTAGAAAACTCAATGAGAAAGAGGTAAACGTGGTTGCAATTATATGCAACAATGCGTCTAGGAATATTGCCTGTTGGAAACAATTGGGGGTTGAAAATTGTGCTAGGCCGTTTTTTAAACACCCGATTACAAATAAGTATATCTATATTATTCCAGATAGTTCCCTTTTGTTAAAACAGATTAGAAACTGGCTTTTGGATTACGGTTTTGTTTACAAAGGAAATACCATTACTGCTGATGTTTTATATAATTTAGTGACTGATGGAGAAATGGGCGAATCAACACCAATTTTTGCATTATCCAAATCACATTTTTCAATGACGTCGCATGACAGGCAAAATGTACGAATAGCATCTGAACTATTATCACAGAAAACAGCAATTTCTCTGCGTCAATATTATCCTGATTGCATTGATGCGAAAAATATTGCTGATATCATAGAAATAATAGCCCTTTGGTTTCGCACATCAAATCCTTATAGTGCGTTTGATGAATTAGATAGTAAGAAATCGTACATTGGAATCGAAAAGCAATTTTGTGCATTGGACAAAATGCACAATTTCATTTTGAATATGAGGGTAGTAGGGACATCAAAGCTACAAATGTTCCAAAAATCTGTGTTGATGCAGATCACCGGCATAAAAATGTTATTCGTAAACATGCACGAAAAACATCAAATACAGTATTTGTTCACACGCAAGGTAAGCGAGTAGAAATTAAGGTTAAATTTACACAATAGCTAATATAGTGTTTCTTTTCTTTATTTGCAGTTGAACCGAGATTTGTTGGAAAACTTCTTTTCACAAATAAGACAGATCGATAGTATTTATGAGCATCCTTCTCCCTTAAATTGTTTGCATAGAATAAGGATGTTGGTATTTGGGAAATCACCAGCAATTTTACAAGATCAAGCAGTTGAGCAAGAAAATCAAGCGATACCTGAAGAAAATGAAAATTTTGTTACTGGAACTTTATTTTCTTGTCCTGATATAACACCAAAATCATGTGAGCTCGAAGCGCCGGCGGATTTTGACGATTTTATAAATTCGGACTCAAGCGAAGTGATAAGTGCGGTTGATAGTACTGTAGCATATTTACCCGAGCATGAAAGCGACGGTCTAGAATATATTGTAGGACTTATAGGCAAAAAATTCAGCGCGGAATTTCCCGAGCTTCAGTTGGGAACATTCAAATTAAATATAAACAGCGACCACGACTATTCCCATTCTTCAAATGTACAAAGGCTTTTGCCAGATGGAAAACTGTTTGTTGCATCCGATCATTTTTTAAAACAATGTTATGAAATGGAAAAAATCTTCCAGAAATCTCATCCAAATGGAATATTTAAAAATCCACGCAAAGTTGTAAAGAAATGTTCCGGAACGATTGAAAGCACAATGCCGGAAATACCGTCAGCTATTATTAAAGACTTCGTTATGCTTCGAGTACATGCACGAGTACGGTACATAAACATGCAAATTGCCAATGAAAAACCAGCAAACGGTAAAAGAAAATCGACAAGGATAAGGAAAAGAACAAAGAAGATTAGGACTAATATTATAATTTAAGAAATTAAAAATCAGAAACATGTGTATACTGCAATAATACCGGTGATGGACGTCTCATCGTCTGAGCGTCTCATCTACTGGTGGTAACAGTGCGCCGTACGAGCAACAATGTATTCCGGTGCATGGTGACATCTGATCGGTTAACTGCGGCCTCTCTACCAAAACAAACGGGACGATTATTCTGGAAATAAATACCTCCGGTACGTACCGGTGCGATGTATGTTGTCCTTTACCAAACGTGTGAGTTTGTTTTAAATTGTATTCTAGTATTCGAAGGTTTCAACTTGGGTCTCATTTCGTAATTCAACTTTTTTTCCCACTTCCACCTCTGTTAGTATTTCATTGAAGAAACAATGGCCTCATTCCAAGAATCTCACTGTAAATCTTTGTTTAATAATTCATGTAGTTTTCCGATTGAAGCAGGACATTGCGCTGTTGCTGGTGTATCCTGGATATTCCCCCAGAGGAGAAAGGCAAAGAAGCGGTACCCTTTTTTTTCATTAACCGATTTATTAAAAACAAACTAAACAGGTTCAAGGTATTGCCGTTCGCAGCTTGTAAGTAATCACAGTCTATGATGCTTATTTTTCATTTTAACGCTTGTTGTACGGCGATAGAGAGGTTTGTCATGAATATCGTGACGTTCTATTGGTTAGCTTTCTACAATGGTCATCGGTAGCCGTAGTTGCTTAAATATTATAAATAGCTTGGAGAAAGGGAGAAGTGACCAACAACGGTAGTAACAGTTTAGGGAGTATAAGATGAAATCTCTCGAAGCCATCGGTCACTGACCGCATCATATGGGCACCCACTTTCCTACTGGTTGTAGTATTGACCAGTGTAGTCCAGCTGGGCACGTCTGGCTTCATCCTCCGCATATTTGGGATTATTTTTGGCTTCCTGCTCGCGGCGTCGGATGCCTTCGTAGATTTCCTTCAAACCTTCCTGGATCGCCGGCGGGACGGGCGGCGTTGTTGGGAGGCTGTCGCTCTGCACGCGGAATCCGTTTTCGTCCGCCGTGTACTGCACCTGGATGATCTCTCCATTCGGTGCCTCGTAGGAGTAGGCACCCTGCTGTACCAGTATTCCATTAGGATGATCCTCGGAAGCATCCTTCAGGTATCCGGACTCTTCATGGACAATGTTGTTTCCAGTCTGATAGCTACCGGGAGGTTCAACAAAGAATTCGTTTAATATGCTGTAATGTTGGGCATAAATCTGAGTATCAATCGCGGTACTTACATCGTCTTGTAGCTACCGTCTTCTCCCTGCTGTTTGTCGTACTTCAGAATGGGAATGTAAGTCGTGGACTCATGATGCAAGTGTGGGTCATGCTCGTGCCGTTGCTCATGCTGCGGTCGCCCGTAAGCAATTGCAAACAACGCAAAGATTACCTGAAGGAGCAATGGTGAAACGGGAAGATTTTGATTTCAGAACATTACTTTGTAGATTAATAGGTTTCGATCATGAAGCGATCTTGCTTTTTAAAACAATAGACAAAGTAAGCACTATATGTGGAAGCCTTGTGCACCAGAATGTTAAAAAGTTTCTCTCTATCTTTTGCGGTTTATTTTTCCGAAATAATGTGTTTAAGTTTGTCAACAGCCGGATCGACATAAAAACTAACACTGTGCGATTATTCCGTTGTAAATGCCACCGTTTTTCACTTGTCTTTCAACACGCGTTTGTATGTAATGCAAAGACACACTATTCAACACTCACCAGCCGTTTCATTTTCACAGTTACACTCGAGTTTAACAAACTACACGGGAACACGTTTCCAGCAAAACCGTGCAAAAGCGCAGACTATTCGATATTATTTCCCAACCGTCGCCGTTCAGACCACACCGGAACACCACTTGTTCGTAGGAAGAAAGTGAAACAAACACTGCATGGGAGGCTTCCCTGCTGATAGGTCTTTATATACAGAAAACCATCCAAGCCATTGGCCCATTGGGTTTCCCTCTCTGCAAACAGCCACCAGCGGATGGCTCGACTGAAGATGTCGGAGACGGCGGGGGGGTCGCCGTTGGGGCTGGCGCTATTCCGTTGTTTTCGGGGGCCACCACCCACCCATCGCCCAAGCTCCCTTCCAGATTTGTTTCTCTTTCATTTCGGTCCGCAGTTGCCAGACTACGCTGCTGCTGCTGCTGCAGCTGCCGCTTCCTCATCGAATTGCCCCCCGTTGAGATCGAGATGCCACTTCCACTTCCACCGATGGGAGGAGGGGTGTGCGCACCGGATTTCGGATTGCAGCGTTTGGTGTTACGGTTCCATCGTGGCACGCCGAAAGATGCAAAACACCCACCCTGTCTCTATGTGTGTGTGTATCTCTCGGTTGCACCATTGCAAACAGAAGCCTCGCAAAAGGGGTATAGCAAGAGCAGTTCATGCGTCGCTGGTTTCGAACAGAGCTCGATACCCGGTCTCGTAAGAGCGGGGCATGTGGCATATACAGCCTCCACCATCCCCCAAATGCACTTGCAATCAATGTGGGAGACACGCGGCACGGTTCCTCGTGTCTCGATGCTGCAATTAGTCGACTCCGGCGGCGGCGGCAGCAGAAGAAGAAGCAGTAGCACCAGCATCGACAACCTCCGGCAAAGGGTGGTACTTGGCCCATCTTTGGCCGCCCGCGGCGTGCACCATACCGCACCAAGGGTCGTCTGCAGGAAAGGTGATGCCCTTGGTGAGAATGTAGGTTGAGATGAAGTTCTTCGCTTTTGCTTGTCTTCATTCTTGAAGTTCTTCGTTTCGATTGTTACCGAATTGAATAATTGTACCTGGTTTGGCCACTTCATGCCGGCTGGCTGGCTGGTGGAGTGTCCCAGAACAGAAAATCCACTTACCACTGTCAGTGGTAAATGTATGTGGAATATGATTGAGTAAATCCGCCGTAGAAACATAGTACCAGTTGCCTCGGTATGTGGAACGGAATACGGCTCCGCCAACGATCCCCACCATCATCACCCGCATATTACGCATATTTGACGCAACACGCAAACGCCCCGACGAGCAGCTTTACCATAAGTATGTGACATTTGGCCGAGTGATGCCGGTGGAGCCGGGCGCGATCCATGCGATAATTCATTAATAATCGCGCGAATCGGTCCTGTTTGCTCAAATCCCCGTTTTCGGCGAAGGATGATGGGATGGGAGGCTTCGGAAAAGAAATCGCCTTCGCCGTGTGCGCTGGAGGCGCCTCACACGACGACTGCAACCTCTCTCTCGGTTGCTCGGTGATGCAATAATCCATCTCCTTCGGGTTTAGATTGCACAACGCGGCTTCTCTGTCCCGGTCAGAGCCTCTGTTAAAGGTTCATTTCTAGCCGGCCCGGGCAGCGGGCGTGCGCTAGATGCTTTATTTGAAATATGTAGGTTCCCAGCGCCCAATAACCTCCTCCTCTACTACTCCAACACGCGAGGTCAGTGGCGATCGTCGAACGTAAAGTTCAGTGCGCCATCGGTTGTTCTGCTGCGGCGGCGGCTGCTGCTGCTGCTGCTGTTGCTGCTGCTCATGATCTCAGAGAAAGGATTTATGAGTTTTTTTGCTTTCGCAGGGGATACGCCTCGCAGCACTTCAGCAGCGTCGAGCAGCGCAGCGTTCCCGTTGACGATCGCGATCGCGATCGCGATGTCGAAGCAAATCGGAAATCGGAGAACCCCACCCCCCAGTTTTCCCATCACTCTCGTTGCCGCTACGATGCGCTTCGGGCGTACGGGAGGGATCCATTTAAGAGCGAAAAACAAAAGTGAAAACCCCCGGTCCAGCGGCATCCCGTCAACGCGGTTTGCAATAGAATGAGTGAGTTTTGGGAAAGTGAACCGTACGCGGACGTACCACAGACCGATGTTACCTACGAAGACAATGCTGGGCTTGATTTATGCCCGTTGGGTTGAAATCGCTCTCGAAGTACTCCATTAATGGGCCGTTCCGTTAAGGAGATATATAACGTGCGTACCATCCGAGACGGAGATGCAGATTGAACTTGAAAGGCATTTGCATCGCAGTCCCTTTCCTCCGGGCCCAGAAAGTGGACGCCGATTGTCTCGCTTTCGTGGCGTTCGTTCAACCGCGAGGTTCAATCCATCAACCGATCGTTGACTCGCGTACCGTGGCGTGCCGTGTGGCGAGTGGCTCTATGCCCGATGATTGCATCGCCGCCGTCGTCGTCGTCATCGTGTGAGCCGTCCATATCTTCACCTTCTGTCGCGCTTCACCAACCCCGGTCGGCCCAAAATGGACACGATTCGGAAGTGATCTTCGTACGCTCAAAGATCGATTGCATAATGCGGCAAAGGGAAGGCCACGCAGAAGGTCCATTTGATGGACGCGGTAATGTGATATTGATGCGCGAACCTTCCGCCTTCCGTCTGCCGTCTTCGCGGGCCACCAGCACCACGGCCTTTATCATTTGTGCGTTAGATAAGCTCTCGACGGATGGACATGTTCACTTCGATGATCGAGTTTGGTCGAAATTATCATGGCCTGCTACCCAAGGACAGCCAGTTCATTAGGATTCTCCAGAAACACAACGCACCGTCTCGAGGTGTTCGGTGCAGTGGCGTTCGTTTTTGTATCGATTGTGACTTTATTTGCTCGCAATTGGTTATTGGAGCTGGATAAAAAAAAAAAACAAAACATAAAACATAAAACTCGCCCGGCGCGATGCCACGCGCCGGTCGTTTACGGGAGTATCCTGGAGGTGAAGAAATGCGGCCTCGTCCTGAGTGAAGATTGCCCACAGCCGGTCGGTCGAGGGAAGGGGCTGGACTAGAGCACGGTTGTGCCAAACGTTCCCCTTTTTACGCACTGGGTGCCACCGGCAGATGGTCACCCTGCGGCTGGAAACCGTTCTCATCGGCGATGTACCTGTGTGGCGAATCCGGAAGAGCGTTACGGTTAGCTGCGTTTTGACGCCTGACGCCCGGTGACGGTGCGACGATCTTTACGTAACCACCGTGGAACCCGGGCGTGGAGAAGAGAGAGAGGGGGGGTGCTTACTTCAGTGTGATGATCTGACCGTCCGGGGCCTGGTACTGGAAAGAGCCGGTCTGCACCGACACCTGCACGTTGTCCTCGCCGATCTGACGTCCGGTTTCATCCAGCTTCGGTACCTTGATCGACTTAATGGTTCCCTGATCTTCAACCTTGATTCCGTTCGCCGACTCGAACCTGTACGGAAATAGTGGGAACGGAAAAAAGGGGGCGCCAGTTAGAGGGAGTCACCGAATTCGATTGTGCGACCTTGTGTGCCCTTAGCGCCTCCACCAGCAGGGAGTGTCAAGGGTCAAAAGGGGCTTGTTCGCAGTGGTTGACATTTACGCATAGTTGAAGGAACCATCCGGCTGCACGTCCGAGGTTTGGCTAACGATGGCCGCCTGTGCGTCTGCGTCGGCCGGTGCCGGTGCGGCATAAACGGCCACCACCGAGAGCGCTACCAGTGCGAATACGGTCTTCATTCTGGAACGTTGGAAAGGGTTGGTGTTGCACTTGCACTACACGAAAATTGGAACCTTCGGAGGTCTGGGCTCGGTTCACTCAGTTCCTGGGAGCTGTTGAGCTGCTGTATTAGGATAGCACGGTAACACTGATGATTAGACCTAGTGCCCGATAGGCTTTTATATTTACGGATGATCCCCTTGCTGTTGACACTAACCATCTCCCGGCGACTGGTGACAGATTCGAGGTCGTGCAGGCGTGCGTCTCCGTCCAGTCCGTCCGTCCGTGCGTCGTCTTCGTCTTGGACGCCGTCGTCCATGTGCGCGCGCACTATCCGGGGAGGGGCCCCCAAGATTTGTTTAATTTTCGTCATTTAGTACATATTTGGCAAGATCGCGCTGTTTGCTCTGGCGTTACGCTTTTGTCGCGCACACACACACACACACACACACCAAATCACGCATCACGGTTTGTGTCGTTTGGTGTGTGGTTGGCCTGAATGAATATGTCACTTCGACATGGAAAAGGTTGAACGCGAGCCGAGCGGAGATAGAAAGGATTGCGATGAAGTGATGTGAGTGCGGAATGCTACCATCCATTCGTCGAAAGATCTTATTTTTGTTGACCGGATTCACGCCTCGGCATGCACACTGGAGACCTTTCCTCCAACCATCATGCTCCATGGATGTTTGTTCCATGGGTTGAAGATGCGTGAAATTTGCAGATGGATGGTTCGGGAATTAACACTGCCGAGTGATTTCTGGGAAGGCCACTGTTATTCGGCGTTCTTCTTCCTGGTTTCCATTGATGATGGAACATGCTATCGATTGAAACGATGAACGAAACGAAGAATGGAGTGTATGTCGATGTCGTAGAAGATTCTGTTTTTATTTCTTATTTTTGAAAGGGAAACGCATATTCGCAGAAACTCGGACGAGAGCACACAACGTTGGTGTAAGGTAAGCGGCGTTGATGCAGTTGATGGTCTGGTAAATAAACCTTCAATATTGTAAACAAATGCAATTTTGGTACCCCATTAATTTTCTGCCGTTTGAAGGACATTAGACTATTTATATCGTACAATACGATCTCAAGATGGAGTGATGTGCAGATAGGTAAATAATTTGAGCCATTATTATTGACAAAACGGGATTGTTTGCAATAACACATGGCACTAAATTTTGGGATTGTCTTTTACCTCTTATCTAGTACAGGTGATTTTATTAAACATTTTTTTGTTAAAATTGAGTTACTCTTGAAAAATATGCACAAGAAATTTGATCGTGTTGAGGGTGTGCCGCAGTGAATAATCGCGCCGTTGATACAATTTTCTAAAAGCATTCTATGTACTTGTTAGGAAAAACACAGCAAGGATGCTTTAGAAGCTAAGGATAAGGATCTAGTACCTTAACTAACTAGACAAGTCTTTGTTAGCCAACACTTGCTAGATCTACTCCTGCTTGTAAGCTACTGTCTAGTAATCCAAGTTATTTAAATCCAAATGACTATTCAACCGACAAAAAATAGTAATCTTAATTAAAACATACATGGTGTCGTCTTGGATTTAAATATTCGTCAGTTTGGTTGCATCGAAAGCTTGCTTGATATCATACGCATAAGTTATTAAATACATTGTCAACTGGCGAAACTTATGTTTGTCATTGCGACTGCCATGAGCATCGGTTCCGCTGTAATTAGTTCACTTCTGGTTGCCTTTTAATAGCTCTAATTTTAGCCATTCTGACACGTCAACAATATCTCACAGAAACATTCGATTAATGAGCGTATTGTAAATATTAAACAAATACCGGCCAATAGGATTTTGAAGCTTTATTTGAATTTTAATTAAGATCTTTAAGACCCTTCTGTAACCTTTAAGGCTACCTGAAGCTACTCCAGTTCCAAACAAGATCACATCATTCAACGTTGCAAACCATTGCTCCAACGAAATCAAAACATAAAGGGCAATTGATCATCTGGCGCATGAACCTATCCCCAAAGTTTCTTTCCGAGCCGCGACAGATCATGGAAGTAATGTTGTACTTTGCGATCGCTCTAGACCAAACTGCCAGCTGCCAGTTGGCCAGCGGAATAGGACAACTCCCCAGAACTCTCGGTTCCCGTGTGCGCGATACTCGGATGGCGGTGCACATGGCACGTTGCGAAAGCTCCGCGTCGCGACCACGATCAACGGTAGGATTTTGCACCAGCCCAGCTAGCTTCCACCTATTCTAGACACAAGAAGCCATCTCAGCATGTCAGGTCGTCGCTGCTCGTGGCTGCTGCTAGAGCCAGCTGCTGCTCGTGGCTCTAATCCGTGCATCTGCAAAGAAGCCAACCAGCCAACCAGCCAGCCAGCCAGCCAGCCACTGCATGCCCTCAATTTAGCTCGGTTCGTGACCGAAAGTCGATCAGTTTTTCGGTTTCAGGTTGCAACAAAACATTAAAATCATCTCACCCCCCACACCACTCACATACACACACACGCGCGAGCGCAACGAACAGGGTAATTGAGTTTTTGGTAAGGGTGACTGTTGTCGGCGTGCCAGCCAGCCAGCCAGCCAGCCCAGCATCCAGCGCCACGGTGGCTACGTCTTCGTGGGTCCGCTTTGGGTTGGTCTATGCTGAGCCGCCATAGCAAACAATACAAACAAAAAACGGGGCAACCGAAAAATGGATTCCAGCTTACCTCCCCCCCCACGGGATCCCGGCTTGCCCGTCACGAGAACTTCGCGGATCAAGTCGCGGAACCGGTGGAAGTGGAACCGTAGCGGGTAGGAGCCTTATGCCGCGAACCTCGGTCGCTCGCTCACGGAGTCTCTCGGGGGTAAGGGTAGCAAGAAGCATAATAATGTAAGAAGAAAACATAAGCCACGGGTCCACGGAGGTAGGGAGCCCGAACGCCAGCCAGCCAGTCATCTCGGGAAGGGCGTTTCTTGGTGACTACTCGGCTAGTACTCGGCGATGCCGTTGGTGTGCTTGGCCTGGTCTGGCCTGGTCTGGCCTGGTCTGGCTGTTCGGTACGGGGATTCTATTACATTGCGCCACCTCTGTCAGTGCTTTCGCCGACCGAACACACACATACACACATACACACACACAGAGGCGTGCTAGCAGGGCTGGTCGACTCCGCCACGAGGACCAAGAGTGTGGGTTCGCCGACCGGTACGGTTCACCCTATAAAAGGCAATCGTAGGATCGTTCTAGGGTGCAGTTTCGGTTCGGTCCGTTCCATCATTCCATCATAAGTTGTCGTTAGTCTGGCCCGACCGGCCCTGACTGATCCCTTTGGTGACGTTTGGTAACAGGTTCGGTTCAGGACACTCCGTTCGTTCGTTCGTTCGTTTCACCATGATGCTGAAGCTCGTTGCAGTACTGCTGACGGTGTTGAGTGTGATCGCAGCCCAGAAGCATCATCAGCAGCAACAGCAACAGCATCATCAGCAACAGCATCACCAACAGCCACAGCAACAGCAGCAACAACCGACGACCGATCCACGGTACAAGCAGATCCCGATCGTCAACGTGGAGAACGTGCTGGAGGTCGACGGCAAGTTCCGCTACAGCTACGAGGGTGGTGATGGTACGCGGGCCGCCCAGGATGGTCAGCAGATCGTGGTGAACAACCAAGTCGGCACCGCCTCCCAGGGCCAGTACACGTACCAGGTGCGGATCGATCGAGCATCGAACACTAGCCACGCTGCAGGATTTTTTTTGTTTTTATTAATCCCGCCACTCTGCATTTATTTTTCTTTCCCCAATTCCCCAGGGAGACGACGGTAAGACCTACTCGGTGACGTACATTGCGGACGAAAATGGATACCGACCGATCGGGGATCATCTGCCAACGCCACCACCAGTGCCGGCAGCCATTGCCCGCGCCCTTGCCCATCTCGCAACGCTGCCACCGAAGATCGAGAACGGTCGGAAGTTCTAAATCCCGGGGGTCAGACCTCAAACCTAACCGAAACCTTGCGTTTGAAGTAAATAAACCGTTCCCCGTTCCTTTTCACCACCCACCGCGCGCTGAATAGTTTCCATAGTTGGTTTTGTGGGGGATTTTATGCGAGCTTTATTACGCGAGCGTTGCTGCAAATGCAAATACACTTAAACATGGGCACTTCTTCTTCTCCTACTTCTGGGTTTGTTGAGCCTTCCGCTGGCCACTGGCAGCATCATTTATCATTGGTTGGTTCATCGAGCGATCCGGCGGCGACGACGACATCGTTCAGGGGAATCGTTCAGGATCATTGTGGCGCTGGTGGTAGGCTGGCGAGATACTCCAGTGCCTTCTGGATCTGGGGTGGGATGGGTGGCGGTGTTGGAAGGTGCGCCCCGGACGGTTGGAATCCATTCTCGTCGTCGGCCGTGTAGCTCAGATCGACGACGGTACCGTCGGGGGCGGTGTAGCTGATAGAACCGGCGGCCACGATTACATCACTGGTGTCGGGGCTGCTCGCACGCTTGAGGGTTCCCGTTTCCTGACCTCGGATACCGTTGGCCGTTTCGTAACTGGAGAGCAGAAAAAAACGGGGTAGAGAGGGCGCCAATGAAACGAGAGTGAAAACCGCAGCCCGCCGGCCGGTACATTGTTGCTGCTGCATCACCACGACTCGACGGTGCGTGTGTGCGTGCGTGCCAGAGATGGAAGGAGAAGTAGGAGGAGGAGAAGTAGACTCTAACGTCACTGTGCTAATGGGTTTTACGGGTCTCGGGGTGGGCTGCGAGGGTGCCATTGAAACATGCTAATACGCTCCATGCTCGGGAGCCGCAATCTCATCGTCGTCGCCGTCGTCGTCGCTGCAGCGCTCAGCAGCTTCTGCAGCAAAACGCACAGCAACCCCTGTCACTGTTGTCGATGTGGGAAAGTGGGGAAAGGGGGTATAGAGGTGGAAGTGTGGGTTTTTTTTTGCTGGACAGATCGGTTCTCGAAAAGCTTTGTGTTTATCGTGACCCAACCCATCGGTGCGGATCTTCCGAATGATCATCATAATCCAATCTGCAATTATCGACCAATTATGGCACCTTCAGCGGTGGGGCGGGAACCGCGAGACCCACGCAGGAAGGAAGTGGTGGAAAGGAAGGCCTCTTTGATTACAATGTTGGGCGTTGAGACCACCACGACCGTCGTTGAGTATGCAAATTGTACGGTGCAGTGTGTGGTGAGGGAGTGACGCGTTCTTGACGCTAGAAAAACTCGCTGGAAAGGCGCTTAGAGGCGTTTAGAGCTCACCTGTACTCGTACTGGCCGTCCGGATCGATGTTGTTATCTTGCTTCAGTATTTCCGCTTCGGCATCGGACCTCTGCGGAGCCGCTAGGCTAAGGGCGACGCAGGCAGCGAGAAGACAAATTTCCTGACAAACGAAATGGACAGAAGATGCATTTGTAAGCAAGTCAATTTTTGGTATTGTATCGAGCATTAGTAGAAACTATTACTATCTGATATTTTCGGATAATTTCTATGATCCAACACAAGTTCACTGAAGTGCAAACACACAACACAATGCAAGATCACGATCCATGCGATTGGTTTGCATCGTCATTTGCATCATCATTCACCGAAAGATCTGCTCGTAACACACTCGCCCGTCATCGCTGGAACCATCTGCTGGAGCTGTGGAGGATCCGATGAACTGTTGGGCGTCCGGCGTCGGTACACCACACTTCCTTCCTCGATGTCGTAATGCCGGAATCGAACGAACAATTGCATGTAATCGCGCTAGACGATCGCTGCATCACCAGCAACGGCATCGATCGATCGACGGATGCTGCGCCGATAATGGTTCGATCCTGTTCCGGCCCAACCGGATCGGCTCGGATCGGAGCAGCGCCCGCCAATCATTACCGAATTTCACTTTCCACGTAATTTCCACTCCACACACACACACACACACACGCGCACGTACGTTTTCAGACACTATTGACCTCTCGAACCTCGGCAGCGGTGATGACCGCGTGTATGGCTTACCAGTTTCATGTTGATGGCTTATGCTGTTTGGTACGCACGACGCACACGCGTGAAGGTTGTGATGCTGGTGATGTTGCGGGGCTAGGCTACTACTACTACTCGACGTGCCAGGTACTACTAGTGGCTGGCTGATAGTGGAAGCTAATGGAAGAATAGAACCACTGGGCAGGGTATTTATAGAAGAGCAGCATGTGCAGCAGCATGATTGTGATAGTTGGGTGCGCACTGCAACCGCCTGCCTCTCTCTCTCACTCTCTATCTCTTTTTCTCACGCGCCAAGAGCGCTTGACTTGCTTGATCTGTCTTTGCCTCCCACAAGTCTCTGTCATATGCATTTGGCGGATGATAAATTTGAAGCTAAAGGGGCAGGGCACCTAGGTAGAGAGGACTTCGCAGCGGAGGAGAACCTGCGCCATAAAATGTGGATGACGCTAATGGTGACGATGGGCATCAGCGATTCATCATGGGGTGTACATGTACGAAGGCAATCATTTCAAGCTGCTTTCTAATCAAACGAACAAGTCTATGAATGATTTAATCCCTTGGAAGCCACTCCTGGTGTTGGCGGGACCTTGGCGTTTGAGGGTTGGTGCCGTAAGTAGAAGAGCTAGAGGGGCTGTGTAAAGGAACGTTGGTTAGTTGGATACATTTCCGACGAATCCTTGAACTGAAATAACATTCGTGTTAACCACGAATCTGGCTACCTCGTAGGTTAATGTGGATGTCACGGTGTCTGTTCGATAGTAAGGGAATACATTTCGTACTTTTTCGCTTGACAGTGGAGGGAATAGAGAAGCTTGTCAATCGAATTTACATGGCTATGGTGCACAAAAAACGCAAGAACGCATTCCAATAGCCTCAGAACTCGTCAAAATGGCACCGACGGAGTAACCTGAATCATTCTTCATCAGGCGGCACCAAGATTGTCGGGAATAAATTAGCATCTTCCTTTCACCTCAAACGAAGCAAACCGGAGCAGCAGGAGCGTGCATCATGCATGGCGATTCCTCCGATACCGCGACGGATGGTTCTGGGCGCATCCTTGATGAGTGTGTAAATGGCTTTGGAGAAGGTGATTGTCAATGATGCGGTACCGTTGCTGCTGCTGTTGTGAGAGAGAATGCAGGGTGCAGTTGACACCTAGAGTGCAGTACGGGACACTATTGCGCTGCGATCCAAGCCCACGGGTGTGCGTGCTGGTTGACATTTAAATATCGACAGCTAATGTGTGCCACAGCGGATCACTCTTATGTCATGGTTCACCAGCTTGGGGTTTTACCGTGCGTAAATTCCGATCCCAGGCCAGGCCTAGATGCTAGCGGAACCGCCTGCAACACCCGAGTGATGTGTCGAGAAATGGAAGGTTTCTTTCCGAGTTATCTATTGCTTAAAAGTGCTGTGTAATTGGATCTAATAAGTAATTTAATTGGTCCAACAATGGTATTTGTACCTAACAATCATCATCCCTTGTTCATATGATAAGAATCTAAGCCAATGTACGGTGATAATTTCTTTTTTCAAGCGTTCACACTATGCGATTTGAGGTATAGACATTGGAAAAACCATAGAGTCTAGACTGTTCGTCTATTTTGAAAAAGTATAAGCTTTATCTCTAGATTTTTTTTCTAGAGCTACGGTACATGTTTCGCTAATGATCTATAGTCTGGGCGAGGACAATAAATATATTTAATACAGCTTTTCCTCAAAATTTTCTTGCTAACCTATTCACTGATTCTCGATTGATTAACGCATGCATAAAAAAGAGACAAAATTCAAACAGGGATAAAAAACTAAGACAAATAATTAATGTAGTTCTATAGATGACATTTGAATGGTAATTTTCTATATCACTTTTTCCACAAAAAAAATCTGAATCTACGAGCAGTCTACCGGTAGTTAGCCGATATTTTCGACGTGGCACTCGAGAAATCGTCTGTGCACATGATTTTCAGTGATTTCTGTGCATTTTCCACCAATTCCTTCTCCTATTTCTTCTCAAAATTGTTGCAATAGATGCTGCGATTCTGGATTGCACTGAATTTTTGGTCTTCCTCTTCAGCATCCTTTGGAACTTATTGTCGTTCCTGACGTCGGTCGTACAGTAACGAGCAATTTCCCGATGCTGTAATTGTTGTCCAATAGTGCTAAGATGCAGTAGATACCGAAACAGAAGTCCTTGGCATCCAAAAAGCGGAAAATGGCGGACTACCGTTCTTTGAAGAAAAAGTCTTTGAACAAAAGTCAGAACGGAATAGCTTCACTATTTTCACCATCACGTTTAGAGTTCAAATGATAGAGGTTTCAAAACATTGTGCAAGTTAACTGATAAAATTACCTTCCATGTGTAGTTTACAGAACTCAAAAATCTGTCATAGTTTATTTTTTATCATCACCCAAAAATTGTCTCTTTTTTTAAAAAAGTTAAAAGTCTCTCAGTGCTTTGATTTACACTTCTTCGCAGCGTGCCCCTCCTACTAACGGACAACATTCAAACATGCTTGCATACAACGCTACCCGATCGCTCTCGATCTCCCCAGGGCGGTTGTGTCCAACGCGAAAGCTCTCGCTGGCAATGTAGTAGCAACAGGCGAGAGCTTTCAGTATCGCGGTCCGCACCCCTCGTACCGGATTTGAAACAGCACCTTTCGCTCGGAACACGTAGGTTTATGCTAATGCCTCTTTCGATCGTATATAATAGGTTTTGCATGCGTTACACACTTTCAAGCATAGTTATTGATTGAAGATAATAGCATCATCATCATCGTCGGAGCGGGGTAAGGGAACGCCACATACTTTATCTTTGCGCCTCCATTATCACAAATCTCCGGGAATGGGTTTTGAGCAGAACAAAGCATTACACGCTGCTTAAATGAAACAGCGAGCATCCTTTTTCTGCTGTCCCCTTCTTGGTTGCTTATCATCCCAGCAGTGTTTCTATCTTGCTTTTAGTCTCACCCCACCAGGCCAACCAGCCAAAGGGGGTGAGCGTATGTTGTTGATGGAGCTTCAAGATGTTCCAGCGAACATCTTGCACGCGCCGCTCGTGGCGACATTATATATGAATCAGATCGTTCGCCTCAACTCGAATCAGTGAATGAACACATTAGCATAGCCTTTTGGGTACCTTCAGCCTCCCCTTCCCGGTGCGTCCCACGATAGCATGTATATTCTATCGCCGAAAAAGCGTGCATCCGATCAGCGTCTTCTGCGGAAGGTTACATCATGCCACCACGAGATGGATGGCATTTTGCAAACATTGAAAGCTGCAAATGGTGAATCGTCGTTCTCGTTCGCTCACCAGGGCAGGGTCGTAAAACTCCAACTCGCTCGAGCCGGATTCTGGTCCATGATCGTATGGTGTGGTGTCGTGGTGACGAATGGTGATGCTTGTATGTTTTGATTGCCGCTAATGCTTTCATTTTCACTATGCAGCCGATCGATGATGACCGATCGATCGATCGATGGGCTACGAATTTGCAATCGGATCAGCACGGATCACACGTTTGCTTTTGGACCAATGTTGACCTGGTGTTGGTTCGCGGAAGCCGTAACCTGGTAGCATTGACACAAGCGTGCAACCAGAGCCGCGTGCGCCAGCAGCAGAAGCCTGGATCAGGTTTACCGGGAAACCGTGGGTTGTCTTGGGAGGCTGCGCCAGTTCGCGGTCACGGTGCTTGTTGCTGCGTATGTTCGATGCGCCCATCCATCCATCCATCTATCCATCCTCCCACCGATCCGAAACCGCGTGTGACGATCGTCTTTTAATATTTTGAATTTTATCGCCACTCTGATTTGAATACCGATTCCGTGTAGGTCATCCGATCGAAGGATGGCAAAATGGTTCGCGTTCGCGTTGCCAAGTACGCGGCACGGGGCCAGAGAGCCTTTGATATTTCGGCTGTCAAACTTTGGCGAGCAGCTTTCCGAGCAGAGCTCACCGGGGTCGCCCGGGGCCAAAGGAATTTTGAAGACGTTTCGGTTTCGGCTGCCAAGAATTGGTGCAGGTCCATACGCCTTCGATACGTCAGGGCAGGACACCACCACCACCACCACCATCACAAGCACCAGCACCACACCAGGCATGATCATCACTTGGTGATAAAACAAAGCAGAGCAGAAACGAGTTCAGCGAGCGCTAGACGCGAGGTGGCGATGGTCATGGCGGCGCTCGGTTTATGGCCACCGTTTCCACGGCACCACCACCACCACCATCACCACGGCACGGGATTAGCATATTTGCCTTCAGCCGGATTCCTTGTCGCACGGAACCGACGGGGCATCGCTGACTGTCGGGGTGTCGAAAGTGAAGCTAATGGCGGCCAAGTGCCTTGGCGGGGGCCTAGAACGAAGCGAGGCGGAGAGGACGAGGCGCGCCAACGGTCCGTGGCCGTGTCGCGAGGATGGTGATCCTCGCAGAAAGAATACATAAGATGCTCAGCGAAATTTGCATACGGAACTGCACAAATTCGCGCTAGAGTCCGGTGTTCGGCCACGAACTGGTCCTGCGGTGGTTCCTCTTTCGCTCATTTTCCTTGCGATTTAATTTTATTTTGATCCGAGTCGGAGCAGAGCGATCGCTACGCCGATCGGACGGACGATGACGCGGGGGTGCCCGGCATTTCGATCCGGCGCTCGCTCGGCGGAATGTGGTGGTCTGATGCGCTGTTGCTAGACCTTCGCCATCGCGGTCGCGACAGTTTGCTTGCGATGAAAAATGTATGTTTTTCTGGTTCTAAGCTTCGCGAAGGCTATAACTGGTCTGGCGACGTCGATGGCACTGCAGAGGACACGGGTTTTTGGGTCCTGTTTTTGTCGCGTCTGCAACTCTTTCTCTATGTCTGTTGTGTGTGTGTGTGTGTTGGGCGAGTAATTAACAGTCTGCGGAACGCGCGAAACCGAAACGGTTGACCCCGGAGGAGGAGAACTGGCCCCGAAACGACTACTGCTAAGAATCGTTTCTCGAACCAGGATATGGAATATCAATTTGTTTTGTGTCTCTTGTCGATCTCGAATCAGCGCGACAAATGTTGTGCAAATTTCCTTTCACTATCGGTTAGCATTCCTTTGTTCTTAGAATGGGGATCATTTTAAGCAAAGTGTGTATCCCCAAAAAAGATTAACATCACGATCAGGTCGAGCGCTTGGCAGAAATCTTCGTCCAAAAATATCATTAATTAACACTTTGGATCAAGTTTGGGCCGACTAGTTGCGGTGAGCCACTCACTCAGAGTTTTCTGTTCTAATTAAGTGATTGAGCATCTATTTAACAACTATAAGTAGAACAACGAGTATTATCGGCCTCGCAGCGACATTTATTGCTTTCCCGCCGTCCTTTTATCGTCATGAGATGTCGTCGTCGTCGTCTTTGGTGGACCATCTTGAGACTCGGTGACCTTTCGGGGAGCTATCAGCCTGCATATCTTGCCCGAAATGAACGTACACTCGGTGTGTGTGTGTCTGCTGGCTAAGTGGAACATTTATGGTCGCATCATTTTATTGCTCCGGAGAGAGGAAGAGCGAGAGAGAGAGAGAGAATGCTTTTTCGGCAGATTGGGCGGGAGGGAAGGCCAAACCAAACCCATCCGCCTCGCCAGCGATAACGATGAATCAAAAGCGGTCCAAAAAAGAGGCAGCAAAAGCTGCAGCGGGCACGCGGGTTATTGGGTTTGGATCACTTTATTGTCCTGGTGGCCGGTGGGGCTCGATGAATGCACGAAATGCGCTTTTTCAATTCTTCGAACAACGGATCCAAACCGATGACGATCAACCGGCGAAACGAAACCGGCCCCGGACAGGTCAGGTGGTACCGGGGCCATTCCGCCGGTCTCTTGGTCCACCTTGGAGTCTCCACCGAGTATTTCGCCACTTGTATTCACTCCGCGCTCCGCGCCCCACGGGCCTCCGGGAATCGACCTCCTCTACGTACCGCACGCTTCCTCGTTATGCGTGCGATTGGACGCTTCGATAGATTTTTGCAGCTGCATGCGAAACAGACTACAGGTTGTTTGCTTGTGAGAGCGGCCGTAATTAGCGGCCAAAGTTTTGCCGAATTCCGGCGTACCCGGCGCTGGCTGGCCAAAAGAGAGTTCAAGGTGCTACGTCGTGTGACACTATGGGGACTGATTCACGGGGAGCGACTGAGAATAGCCTTAAATGGAAAGAAGGAGTGCTTTGTGCAAGCTGACACTTGTCCCCTGGATGCGAAAGCTGGAGTCGAGAGAAGAAGAAGGTTTCAATGGAGAGAATTGCAACCAAAAACACGTTCCGAAGTTGATCCGAAGTTCTTGAGCTTGAGCCGTTGGACAAATTCGCGTCGATTGCCAAAAAATAGAATTCGCAAAGATCGACACAACTCCTGTGATATAAATCTTCTAACGAAAGTGAATTCCTGATCAGCAACAAGAAACTATCATATATTTATAGCATAGAAATCAGCCTTCTTATCCACCGGTCTTAATGAAATGGAAATGGAAATGAATGCCGGCCACCCTATGTGCCACCATACACACCGTGAGCGCGAAAGCTGGAGCGTGCTCCCAAAGATGCGATCAAGTTCGACGAGTTCAAGTTCGGCAAGATAGCGAAACCGATGTCCACCCACCACCACGGATGGACCATGGTGTCTCCGGATTCGGAGCAGTATGTGTGTAGTTCAAGGACTTGGCCGTGGGTAGCACACCAGAAGATGGCACCAGTTGGATCCTTGCCATGTGTACTGCCCGAGTATCTTCAGGCCCAGTTCGCTCCAAATAATGCCCCCTCTCTTCTGTCCTTCCCCAGGTCGTGAGGCACACGCCAGCGTCACGCCATTGACCACTGCTTACCGCTTCCATCCAAGCGCAGTAGTCCGGGTGCTCGTGTTGTGTTGGGGACGAGATATAATATATTATAATTGATATTATATGTAGATCAGGTGGCTTCTTCAGGCCCTGGTCCAACCGAGCGCTCTCCCTTTCGCGCATGGACTGTTTGACTCGTTCGGCCTTGCTCTGGGAACCACGCGAAACGGCAGATGAGCACGCCTTTGCCTTGTCGCACGCGCTGTCGGCAGCAGTGACAGTTTGCTCCGACAGGCTGCGTTGATGTGGCAACAAAAGACAACGGTTACCCGAGGGTAGCGAGCCGGGGGTCGATCGAGACGAGCCGCTATCGAAACGAAGGATAGATGGAATCCTCCGACCGACCCGGTGTGGCCGACCGACCGACCGATCGACCGACGACCTAGCTGACCAATAATGGCTGCTGGAGCGGCCGATAGTGGGGACCTGACTAAACTCGATCATCTGCCGCCTCGGTCGCACTTCTGCCAAACGCCTTACTCAGTGTGTGTGTGTGTGTGTGTGTGTTTATGTGGTTTGGTTTGTTATTTTTTTCGTTTTCGTTTGGTTTGGTTTGGTTTCAGTTTGCCGTTTGCCGTTTCTTGTCCCCCCGAACGTCGGGGAGGGATTCGTCTTCACGTTCCTTGTCTGATAATTTCGGAAAAGAAGCCGGGCAGAATCGGTCCCCCCGGGGAGGGCGGACGCGACAGCGAGCGAATGAGCGAGCGAGTAGCGTCGGTTTTTTTGGTGGCCCCACGACCAGCAGCCATTTTGGTACTAAATCGTAGTATAAAAGCTACGCGAACCCGGAGATGCTACAACATTAGTTCTTCTGCTTCGGTTCAGTCTAAGTCTCCCAAGTCTGAGCGGTGAAAGCAGCGAGGAAATCCGGTCGTCTGAACCTTCGACAGCAAGATCCCAACAAGATCCAAGATGAAGTGTGTTGCACTGGTAAGTGGTGTGCAGTGGCTGGCGGCACAAAACGTCAACAACACGCAAGTGGTGCAAGTGGTGCAAGTGGTGAAAGACGCGTTGGTGTTGTTGGCTCGTTCGGTGCTAATATGGCGGTGCTTCTGACGGTTCTGATCTCCTCACTGATTCCTGGCCTTCGATTCGATTCGTCCTCTTCACAGTTGGCTCTGGCCATGTTCGGTTGCGCGCTGGCGCAGAACGCTGTGCCCAACGATGGCCGCTACTATCCCGAGTACTACGAGACCAAGTGGGATGATGGTCGCTGGCGCCCGGACGGCCGTGGTAAGTACAGCGACGGCCAGTACCGCCCAGGTGGCCAGGGAGGTTCGGGAGGATTCGGTGCCGGTGGCGGTTCCGGTGGATTCGGTGCCGGCGGTTCCGGTGGATTCGGTGCCGGCGGTGCCGGTGGATTCGGTGCTGGCGGATCTGGTAAGTCTGGAGAGCTGGTAGAGTCGAGGCGGAATATTTGGCTAAGGAATGCAATGGAATGGAATTCATACCGCAGGTGCCCTCGGAAGCCGATTCGGAAACGATAACTCTGGCAGCAGCTCGTTCGGTGCTAGCGCTAGCAGCGGCTCGGACGGTTCCGGTAGTGCCTCTGCCTTCGGTGCTGGAGCGGGTGCTGGCGGTGCTGGTGCTGGTGCTGGTGGATTCGGTGCCGGTGGTTTCGGTGCTGGCGGTCTCGGCGGTGGACGCGGGTCAGGATCGGGCGCTGGACAGCGCGGCAAGGGATCCGGTTCCGGTTCGGGCTCGGGCGATTACGAGAAGATCAAGGAGCAGGTAAAGCAGTTCAACGAGGACGGTTACTACTACAAGTACGCCAACGACAACAACATTGAGGCCGCCGAAACGGGCCGCATCGATAACCGCAACACCGACGATGAGACGCTGCGCGCCAAGGGCTACTACGAGTACGTCGGTGATGATGGCCAGAAGTACCGCGTCGACTATGTTGCCGATGAGAACGGTTTCCAGCCGACCGGTGACCATCTGCCGACGCCACCACCGGTGCCGGAGGAGATCGCCCGTGCCCTCGAGTACATCTCGAGCCAGCAGCGAAAGTAAGGCGGCCATAGCGAGGCGTCCTGGCGCCCCGAACCAACCAACCAACCAAACAGGGAAAGGAAGAACAGAGGGAGCTAAAAAGAGCGAAAGAGAGAGAGCGAGAGTGATAGCGAGAGCGAGAGAGAGCAAAGGAGTTGAAGGGTGAAAGATTCTAGAACATTCGAGGATCTGATCCACTGCAGCTACTCTCCCTCTCTTACTCTGCTGCACAACAGTCATTCAGTTCCAGTCCAGTCAGACCCAGAAGAGTCAATCAGTCGTCAGTTCGACCCTCCGTTCGACACGATTTGCCACAAACCAACCGAGACCGATCCTGTGTTCGAATTGTAAATTATTAGTTTTCAACCGAATAAACAAACGTTAAGCCAATAATCCCCTTAGTGTCTCTCTCTCTCCTTCTATACACGCCTCGTCAGCACTAAACCATCGAGTTGATCAGACATTTCCTGGCAATATCCTGGCGGCAGATCGAAGTACGAAAGCGCAGCTCGGCGGTGATTTAGGATTAGATTCTATTATCGTTCTACCGTTTCCGCTTCGCAAATGCACCCCCTCCCCTTCTTCACGCCTCCTCCTCAACAGTGGAGGTAGATGCAAACGATCATCTCACGCGTTCCACGGACGCATTTGCATTAATTGATCGTTCGGTGTCATAAAAAAGGTGTATGTGTGTGCGTGTGTGGTTGTGTCGCGGGTCGCGAAATGGTTGGATTGGATGCGCTGCAGCCATTAAATGTAACTATATGTTTCCGATCAGCATCAACGGTCGAGACCATTCGAATCGCGTCGCGTCACGTCGCAGCGAATTTTTAATGGAAACCGCATACCGCCGATTCGAGAGCGCGTGTGGAGACGGAGGCGAAGGTGAAGCTAATGCGACACGTTCCATATATCTTGCGTGAAACTATAGCGCCCAGTTGATAATCAATTTATTCGTCGATTTTTCTTTTCGTTCTTCCTCTTTCGTTCGGGCTCGGGCTTTTGAAGCCGACTCGAGCTGCCGCTGGCGGATGTGTTGAGGTGTGGGATGCTGGCCCGGCCCGGGTTTGGTCGCAGCATCTTCCTCCCCTTGACCGGTTGACCTTGGTTCGGTTGGTTGGTTCGGTTGGTTGGTTGGGGAGTTGCTCTTCTGGGTATCACGTAGCCGAGTTGGACTACTTCTCCCGATAACATAATTAGCAGGTGTGACGAGTGTTTTTGCCTTGTCGCGGTCCGTCGAATGAAAGCGAAAGGAGGGAGAGAGGGAGAGAGAGAGCCCCAAGATTGGGTGCAATGTCACACAACGGGTTGCACAACTTGTGCGGTTTGATGGATTGATGCAATCCGCTTGACAGCTCATCACATTAGCTCTTATCATGCTTGAACATTGTGTGAAGGTTTTTTGGTTCGGACAGATCGCCACAACTGCACAATGCCTTGAACCGCGGTCCGTCCGCGGCCGTATCATCAGCAGATGTGATCTAGATTAGCCGAAACGA
>NC_064874.1:68588556-68663556 GCF_943734745.1 Anopheles darlingi
ACACGATATCACGATGGCAGCTCCACAAACATCAAACACCAATGCACCCCACCAAACGGGGGGTGAGCAAACTTATGAATAAGCAACCGCATTCCTATCAACCTTTCCCAGCCGCTCGTCTGAGGCGTCAGCTGCATCTACTGATGCCAATATGTTACACAAGTCAAAAAACGCATCAAACAAATCATCAACAAACGGTCAACAGTCCTGCCAACAGGCACACTACGGGTCTTTGCCAGTGACGCATAGCCGGGCGTTCGCCCTACGGTGCCCCGTCCTGACAGTTCCTGGTTCTCGCTAAACCCACGGTAGCTTGAAAGTATCGACTGTTCTCTGTCACCGCGGAATGTCGCGCCATGTTGATGGGCGAGAGAGTTTTCACTACACTTTAGCGCCGATCGATGCGACGCGTAGCACGATTGACATTCTCGCAGGGTGGTGGGGTGGCCCATAAACTATTCTACATTATTATTGATCACACTCGCGTCACATCACTATGACTCACTATGGCGGACGACACAGATGCTGGTAGCTGCATTGTAGCCGTTAGAAGAAGATGCACCACGACGCGAAGAAGCGTTGTTAGAACACGAACGAAGGCACGAAGGCACGATAAGGTTTCGAACCGAAGCTTCGACGGCTGGCACACCGCGACACTCGCAAAGGAAGATGGTAGGTACTGTGCTTGTGTACTCTGTAATTGATTAAATCCAACTAAACTGAAACTGCGGCAAAATTCCCATTAAATACTGCGCGCGACAATGCCACGCGGTTGACTGATCCGTCGGTGCCGATCGCAATAACCTCATCGCCATGCACGCATACACCATGATCACGGGAATGCAGGCATGATGGCGGTGTGGAAATAGTGCGCGTCCTTCCCCTTTTGCGAGCGTGGAGCGCGAGCTGCGAAAAAATATGACAGTAAAAAATTTATGTTTATTGCCCTTCGAAGACCACCGACAAACACTCATCCATCCGACTGCAGACCCACCGTGATGCGCCGTGGGTCGATCACATCCGCGCATCAGCGGTCGGGCGGTTGCTCTCTTCGTGGGAATGCCACTTATGGTGGGACCCCTGGATGGTCGCGGTGGTCGTTGTCGTAGGTTTTTAAGGATAATTGCGCACAATCGTTTCTGCCCAAAGCGGTATGCGATTCGGTGTCGGTGCGCTTCCTTCTCGCTACCGCTGCTGCCGCTGGCGCCACCTCATCCGTCGCCGCAAGCGCCCGATCGATCGATGGATGAGTGATCGCTGGATGGCGGGGATCGAAATTCGGTTGCTAGGTCTACGGGGGGGCTTCATCGATTGTCACTCTCCCTATGCCAGCCCCGTACTTAAACCTCACTCAAGGCCGTTGAAGGCCGCTAGGCCGGACGATTGTGAAGGCCGGATAGCATAGCCGGATAGTTTGTTCGCATCGCACACCGGCGCAAGCTGGTGTTGGTTGGAGAAGTAGAAAGCAGATGTGCTCCTGCTGCTGTTGCTGCTGCCGCTGCTTGCTCGATGATGCTACCTCCTAGATCATGGTTGATGGTTCCGGTACAGATTCTGAACGGTGCCCGCGATGGTGCATCATAAAGTTGCAGCCAGAACAATGCAGAAGGCACCAATTTTAACACTTTTTTTTATTGCTTTATTTACATATAAGGCAAATGAGGGGAAGAGTGAGATGTGCTGCGGTTTTATGGGCCATAAAATCGTCCGGAATCATCGATGGAACAGCCCTGGATGAGTATTTATTCAAATCCGGATTCGCAACAGCCGCGTTCTCACCTTCCGGTCCGAAGCGAAAGTCTGACGGTGTGTGGCAATGTCACTCGCAACCGGCAATCATCGCGAAGCATGCTGAATCGGTTGATTGTCATTTGACAAGGTAAGCCTACCGACCGGAAGGTGATGCGTGTTCGGATGGAATCGGGAAGTAGCGTGGTGTGACCTTATTGAATTAGTGTTACGCTACCCAAGGGTTCATCGGAATGGATGTCGTACAATTCGTCAATGTGTACCCCCCCAGGACTGGGCGACCAGGGGGAAGGGAACATGGAATTACACTTTGGGTGCTTGAGAAGATTTGTGTGTGAAGGGGCGCCAAATGGCAGATATTGCCCATCAATCTTTTGATCCTTGAGCCGTACGTTACTTTCGGAATGGCGATGATGGTGAGGATGCTTGCTCCGAAGGATCGAAAGTTGTATCGCCAAATGCTGGTGCGTATATGATACGGAGCACTCAACACGTCACTGGAACGAGGGGATTTTAGTGCATGAATGTTTTTTCGGGAAGGTCAAGTGTTGGTGTGGGGGAATGGGTGTCTTTGGAACGCTACCGTGGGTTGCAGATGAAACTATATTCATGTTTTGTGCAGCAGAAACCGAAAGCTGGAGAGGAATCTACATGATTCGCACGAGACAAGCCATCAATCGTGTAAGTGAAGTGAAGATCATAAAATCTATTATTTATTTTACAGAAACAATCTCCTTTTGGCAATTCATAGGCAGGTTTTTACGTTTTGGCTATTTGGCATTTAAAATGACATTTTCTAAATTTTATTTATAAAACTGGTTAGTGATCAAAACGAGAAAAAACATTTTTTTATATAAGGTCACGGCTAGCTTATATGTTTGTTACATTTGAAAACATTTCTTCGGTCTTTGCGAATAGTCTTCCATTAGAAATGCTAATTATGGCTTTAAACTGTGTGCCAAAGTGTGTGCAAGCGGTTAAACAGTAGAATTGGCGACGTTTTGTTATCAAATCCTGCCGCCATTAGAACCCTTTTGAACCTTAGTAAGATCAAAATGTTGTCGAAATGTTGTCAATCCTCAGCTACTATTTTTTGTTAGTTTGCAAATTCGGACAGTGTATTTAAGCGGGTGAACGTGTATTAATGTTCACCCACTCATTCAGCACTAAAAGCTACATTTAATAATGTAACACGGATTAAAGAACCCCGAAAGAGATCCGTTGGATGCAAATTTGTTTTATTCGCCTGGAATTATGCAATGTAAAGCCTGTTTCAGTTAGAATCCGGCGGCACGGAATAGGTCAAAGGACGTGAAAAAGAGAAAACCGTAATTTTAAATGATTTTTTACTGTCGTTTGGGAAAACAATTCTTGCAAATTTTTCATAATTCTTATATATGTATTTTCAAGCTTTTATTTTGACATTTTTCTTTGCACAATACCAAGGAGCAGGTCATTTGCGCTGTTGTTGCAGCACATTGCCTTTTCAGTCCGTTTTTTAACATTTCTGATGCATTTGTGAAGTTTCTTGTTGATAACTGTCCAATATAACATCGATGGAACGAAAATCTAGACAATTTTATGGATTGATAATTTGTATGAAATCTAAAAAAGTACTGCATCCTTGCTGCAAGGACAGCTACACAAATCAGACCAAATTTGCACAGGATGATTGGTGGATGAATAAAGTACAAAATACTTTTCTTTAAACACTCTTATTTGTACAAATTTTGAATAGTTTTTGCTCAAACTGCTAAAATATTTCATTTGTCGCCACAGTTGCAACGACATATTGATTGTTGAGACATTATTGAGCAATTGTCAGTAGTTGGTTTCTTCTCCCTTTTATTACTTGCGAATTCAGTTTAAGTGCATATTACCTACACGTTGATCACTGATATGTTTGACAATATGGTTTAAAAGCAATGAAAAAGATATATTTATTTGAATCTCAGGTTTATAAAAAATCATTTTCTTTAGTAGCGCAGCCGATGAGCGGTGTATTGCTAACGCCAGTTTTTTCATTTGCATGTAGAACCTTTTTCATTTTGCTCGTTATGGTTCGCGCAAATATATATCCAAACCTGAGTGGTTAATTCGGTTGGGATGCCAAATATCTCAAAAGTCTTTCGATACCTGGAGGAACCTTGGCAACGTGACCATCCTAAGAATGTAAAAAAAAAAATGGAAAGAAATTGAATTTTCCAGATAAGGCGACGTCAGGGTACGATCATGTGAACGAACCTCCGGCCGGAAGCCATTGCCATCAACTGTGTAGTTCACACGATACAATTCTCCTTCATCGCCTGCGAACTGATAGTAGCCTTGCGAGTGAATTTTTTCGACTGTCGTACCAGAATTCTCGATGCGACCAGTTTCCTCCGCTGCGATGCCATTCTCTCTCTGATAGCTGCGGGTGTACGGAAAGCATTCGTTAATCGAGAATCCCAATCGCCTCTCGTAGTCCATACCCACATGTAATGATATCCATTCTCTTCAATCTGATTTTCCAAGCGAACAGTTTTCCATCCACCCACGGGCGGTTGCGGTACTATCCTGTACATTCTTGGTACGTTAGGCGGAGGTGTGCTGAATGGGCGTATCGCTGAAAGCACTGTTTCCGGTTTCGTTGTTCCACTCTCGACACCTGTGGTTCCACCAATTCTAGAGTCTTCGTGTCCACCACTACTTCTAGTGTTTCTGGTCTCATTACCAGCCTTTTCCTCGATGTGTTTGTACTTATTATCAATGTGAACGTATCGTCCATCATTTCCCGGTACGTAGCGACCATCGCTTCGGCCAATGTAACGGCCATCATTTCGGTTAAAGTAGCGTCCATCGTTCCGGTTGTAGTACCGAGAATCACTAGGATACCGGTACGGGTTGTACGGATACTGTGCATATCTTCCATCAACGTACGGATTGTAGCGTGGCCTCTGCGTCGTTAGTTCCGCCGGCGATGGTCTATATTTACCATCATTCTGTCCATAACCCAGTGCCAACAGACTACCAAAGCACAACAAAACCTGCAAAAACAATGATCGTACTACAGACTTTTAACGACAAACTACTCTCGACTCTCACCAGACGGATACACATCTTCACAACACTTTCTACGTCAGCAGCAGTACTACACTTGCGCCGTTTATCGCAGTTACTCTATTACTGCAGCAATCGAACACATCTTCTTTTTATATATCTACAACCAGCACGCACCAGGTAGAAGCAAAGCAATGGAAGTTTAGGACCGTAGTACAACAGTTACAGCACCCCTCCGATAAGTTCGAGGTGCGACATATTTCACAGGAAAGATGAATTTATTTGATGAGATAGAAATGCAAATTTGCAACCACTGTACACCGTGGCAGGCGTAATTGTGCGAAGCGAAATGTTCTTTCCAACATTTCCGCCACGCATGACTACTCCCTCCCTCGAAAGGTGCTTTGATAGCGCTCGATATGATAGAAAGATGCATCCGTGGAGAGCGGTAGATCAAAGTTATGAACAATACAAGCGATGTTGTTCGCGCGCTGTCGTGGGCGGAATGAATATGAAAATATATCCATGTTTTGTTCAGTGAAACTGAAAGTTTGGAGGATCCACTGTGGATCGTACTAGACAAGTCAATAATTTGAATTAATAAGTGAAAAATATCATAAAACATTCAATCAACTCTACAAAAACATTCGCTTTTTGACAATTACCATCCATAGACAAGTCTTCTCGGTTTAGGCTCTGGTCAGTATACATAAATAAACAGACAATTTTTGGATGGTAATAAAAAATAAACAAAAACAGATTATCGTGTTCGGAAAATTTGCTATTGAAGGTAGTTCTATTAGAATAGAAGAAAAATTGACACATCTGTCGGTAGAACTCTAAACCTGATGGCGAAAGCAGTGAAGCTACTCCGTTCTGGTGTATGAGCGTCCAAAGAACGTTACTGTTTTTGGAACATACATCATGCAGCGCTTTACGGACACTGGCAACTTCTGATCCGGCATCTATAACATCTTGGTTTTATTCAGCAACAATTAGAGCAGCGAAAGCTGGCTCAGTTCCGAACGGCGAGCACACTAAGCGAGATGAAGATGTAAAGGTTGCTGAAGAGAAATACCGAGATAAAAGTGTCACGAAAACTATCGGGATAAAGAACACGAGAAAAGGATTAGACTTGCAAAGAATTCTGACTTTAAGGTATGTGGCAAAGTGTGTGCAAGCGTTTAGCAGAAGGCAGCCAGATTCGGTACGTACTTCCTATACTTTGCTTTCAGATTTGTTTGACAATATGTCTCCTAAAGCGTTCAACAAACTCTATACCCATTTTCCCCTTATGTCTATAATCGATCATTTTCTTTACGAGCTCAACTGACAAACGGTGCATCGGTAACGCCAGATACGTATGTAAAAAGGTTTTGTTTATTATTTTCTTTAATATAGTTCTTGCATTTAGAATATTTTATTTATTTTCATTGCCCTCTTTATCTATTCGCGCCAATGTGTATTCAAGCCCAAATGTTTACTTCGGTTGGGATGCCAAATACTTCAGAAGCTTTTCAATTGCTGGAGGTACCTTGGGAATATGATCACCCTAAGAAATAGGAAAATAATGAATGAAATTGAATTTCCAAGAAAACTGGGATACGAATAACAAGTGAACGAACCTGCGGCAGAAAACCATTGCCATCGGCTACATAATCGACACGATAGAGCACTCCATCATCTCCAACGTACTGATAGAAACCTTGCGAACGTAGTCCTTCTCCTGCCGTACCCTTATCCTCGATGCGCCCAGCTTCCTCCGCCAGAATGCCATTCTCGGTTTCAAAGCTGTTGGTGTACGCGTACAAACATTCGTTAATCGAGAATCCCAATCGCCTCTCGCAGGCCATACTTACATGTAATGATAACCATCGTTTTCAACCTGATTTTCCAAGCGAACAATTTTCCATCCATCTGCGGATGCCTTCGGTGCTACCCTGGCCTGTACCGTTCTGGCCAGAGTAGGAACCGGCGTAGTGACGGGGACTGGGGCCGGAACTACTGCCGGTTTGGTTGTTCCACTGTCGTCACCATTGGTTCCACCAATTCTGGACACTCCGAGTCCACCACCAGCACCACCACCAGCACCACCACTGCCTCCCTGATTTCCGGCCCCACTACCAGCATTCCCTTCGATGTGTTTGTACTTATTGTCTACGTGAACGTATCGTCCATCATTGCCTGGTACGTAGCGACCATCGTTTCGACCAATGTAACGGCCATCATTTCGGTTAAAGTAGCGTCCATCGTTCCGGTTGTAGTACCGGGAATCACTAGGATAGCGGTACGGGTTGTACGGATACTGTACATATCTTCCATCAATGTACGGATTGTAGCGTGGTCTCTGCGTCGTTAGCTCCGCCGGCGATGGTCTATATTTACCATCATTCTGCCCATAACTCAGTGCCAACAGGCTACCAAAGCACAACAGAACCTGCCAAAACAATTATCGTACTTCAGACTTTTAACAACAAATTACTTTCGACTCTCACCAGACGGATACGCATCTTTGCAACACTTTCTACGTCAGCAGCAGTAGTGCACTTTCGCCGTTTATTGCAGTTACTCTATTACTGCAGCAATCGAACACATCTTCTTTTTATATATCAACAACCAGCACGCACCAGGTAGCAGCAATGGAGGATGTTTAGGACTGTAGTACAACAGTTGCAGCACCCCTCCGATAAGTTCGAGGTGCGACATATTTCACAGGAAAGATGAATTTATTTGATGAGATAGAAATGCAAATTTGCAACCACTGTACACCGTGGCAGGCGTAATTGTGCGAAGCGAAATGTTCTTTCCAACATTTCCGCCACGCATGACTACTCCCTCCCTCGAAAGGTGCTTCGATAGCGCTCGATATGATCGAAAGACGCATCCGTGGAGAACGGTAGATCAAAGTTATGAAGAATATGATCGATATTGTGCCATAATGCCAATTGACAAACCAGATCTCGGTGCATGCTGTGCTTCGTTCGCGGGTGCTCGTGCGCTCATAAAATGTGTTAAAATAATGCTGTGCTGTACAACAGGACCTGTTAACGTGTTGTCGTGGTTTCGATTGCATCACTGCCAGGTTTGGTCAGTTGTTCCAAGAACGTCGATGAGAACAGATGGTAGCGGCAGTGCGTCCGGGAATTTTACTTCTCCTTTAGCACCAACAGCTTCTGAATAGCTCGCAGAAACCGTTGTCGTCATCGGAACAAAATGTCAAAAGAAGAAACGGTACCAACGATGGTGACGATAAACGTGAGCCAGCGATCAGCCAAAACCTCTCCGGGGGCCTTACGTTACTACAGCGCGTATCGTTGCGTAGTATTCCTGCGAAGGGGCGGGACGGGAAGAATGATACGTCCAGTGGCTATTTTTAACAGAACACATCTTCAAACAAACAAAACTGTTCCACACGTCGTTGTCCTCGTCGTCGTCGTCGTCGTGCGCCCACGCTTGCGGATTAAGTTTCCAAGTGGTCGGACCACCCCCGGTCCACTCCCTCCCAGACATTAGACAACCCCTCAACCGGTTCGGAACCGATTCAAGGTTGGACAAGATTTCACGGTCCCGCCCGCGAAGCGCTCATCTTCGGCTCATCCGGCAGCCGGCACTGTCTTTCGGCACTGTTTAGCATACCGATCGATGATGACCGAGAGACCGGACCGAATCGAAGGCCTACGAGGCCATTTCGTCATCACATCGCCAACCCACGCTGCTGCTGCTGGTGGCGCACAATCGGAGCCGAATCGGATGCTGCATCCCAATCGAATCGAGTCACCGAGTGGAGCGACAACAAACAGGCAACACGAGGAACACAGAAACACAGAAAAAAAGAAGCCTTTCTGGGTCAAACCGTGCAGCCATGATACGTTGCAGCACAAGGTAATGCATAACATTAAAGCCGACGAGTCGCCGTGGCAAGGCCGATAGCCGGAATCAATGACATTCGCGGTTTGGATGCGGTTTTGGACCTCAGATAACGAGAAGAACACACGACGGAAAAAAACGGGAAACCAACCGCAGCGCAGTGGCAGCTCCCGAATTGTTTGCATAAATGAAGATCATCATCTTGAGATTCAACAAACATGGCACAGCAAAATCACAAACACTCGTGCGCGCGTGTCAATGTCAAGTTCAAGCAGGTCCAAGAGGAATCCCAAAGTCCGCCTTCCGACACCGTACGACGAATGAATGAACTAAAATCGAGGGCGAAAGTGTAATTTGATAACGAAACGAAGCAACGAAACGAAAGACCTGGTTGGAAGCGACGAACCCCATCGGCAAGTAAGTAATGGGCCATCATTTCTGTTGGAATTCATCAAACAAAAATTCGGGGTCAGATTTTTGTGTGTCCTTTTTTTTTATTATCTGCTTTCATCAATCATCTCACTCGCTCGCTGACGGAAACGGAATGACTAGCTGGCAGCCAAGGCAGCCCGGAATATCGGTATCACTAAACTTATCGCTTACTGGCTCCGCTACTGGAGCTACCCCTCACTTGTTCCGGCTAAGGTTGGCCAGCAGTCGCAGTGCACGCTCGATCGCTTCCGGGATCGGTGGTGGCGTCGGCAGATGGTCACCCTGTGGCTGGAATCCGTTCTCGTCCGCGATGTACTGAACGCTGATCAGATTACCCTCGGGATCGGTGTACGAGTACTGTCCTTGGGCGACCTATGTTTTACCGAGGATCAGAGCAGAGCAGAGATAGTAAACAAATTCTTCGGACCGGTGGAAGCAGTTTGTTGGCTTACCTGTGCCTGTTCATCGCCAACGTTCTTCAGGGTGCCCTGTTCGGCGGCCGTAATACCGTTCGATGTTTCGTACGCGTACTGGTAGGTGCCATCGGGATTGACTTCCGCGTCCTGTCGCAGCACTACCGCATCCTTGTCGGCTGCCACACACACACTCACTGCCAGCACCATCAGCACACCGACGGTAATCTGCAAGCAGATGCAAAACGTGGTAAAAAAGGGACACGATTTTAAAGATGCACTTCACGCGGTTCACTTCACTTCTCGCACACACGCACGCACCTTCCTGTTCATGCTGACCACCATGATCACTGTTGTTTCCTGTTCTAGACAACACACGACGAAGAAGGAACTAGCACTGCCACTGTTGCTGCTGCTGCTGCTGCTGCTGCTACTGCTGCACGTTGGAATCTAAATCTGACAACGGACCGCGACAAGGCGTTGGCTATTTATATCGATTCCGACGATCGCCGCTAGGCCGCATCTCCTTCTTCTCGCTTGGTTGATGTCTTCTCCTCTTCTGCAGCGTTTCGGATCCGGATCGGCTGTGTCCTAGCAAATCACCACCACCATCAGCAGCAGCAGCAGCAGCAGCAGCAGTCGTCGTACGCGTTTCTAAACGGATCCATCCGGTGTTTGGCCACCACGAGATCGCACGCATGAGATGAGCGCGCCCAGAAACAACAGAAAAGAGAAAGAACGAGAGAGAGAGAGAGAGAGAGAGAGAGAGAGAGAGAGCAAGAGAGGGACGACTCATCACTACCATCAACAGCAGCAGCAACAACAACAACCGTAGCATCAAAAAAACACGTTCTTCGTTAGACAAAATTTGCATAAATTTCAACGACACCTCCCCCTCGAACGAAACAGTCGGAAGATTTTCTGATTACCCCCGGCCGGTGGCCACGCCGGGGCAAGGTGGGTTCGCATGGTTGTCGCCGTCCGTAGTCGCCGACAGCATTGCATCATTGCCGCGTGGAGCGTGTGGTGGTCTGGGCCTGGTCCGGGCAGCAGCACATGAACATGGACATTACGGTTCAGAATCTCAGCGTTTTCGAGCCCCGGTGAGGATGCCACGCGGTTCGGTGATAGAATCGTCATCGCGCGACGTGGGACCGGGCCACCGACCGCGTTCGTTACCTTCCGGTGGTGCTGATTAAGCTGTACCGTTTTTTATCATGCTCGAGATGATCATTTCCTGTCAGAATGCCGAACGGCGAACAAGCGTTGGCTAAGGAATTTCATTTCATGTTTTCGGCGTCTATACCTTATTATATGTTACAGATTACGAGCGATCTGTTCACTCAAATCACAACATTTCGATGTAAAAATGTATTGACGACCACGACGATCAAGTTGCTTTTATGGCTCGCCACACCTTAGGGCTCGCAGGTTTACGATCCTTGGCGGCAAATTGATCCTCGCGCCACATCCTGGAGCGCGCAGGTGATCCAGCCGGTGGCAGGCATGGCTACCGACGATGGCAAAGGGGTGGCTGTCAGCAAAAGCAAAAACCACCGAGGTAACGCCCATCGTGAACGTTCTGCGCGGTGGTTCATGAATATTGATGTTTGGCCGGTGGCCATCAATGTTAGCGATGCTGTGGCCGTGGCGGGCGGCATAATCAAAACAATTCATAAACACCGCATTGACCGGGACGGGAATTTGGTTCGTGCTGAAATTCATGCCATGCCAGCACACACCGAACGCCCGATTCGCGATTATTAGTGAGAGAAACAAATTATGGCATAAGAATCATTCTGCGTCCGCCTCATCCGCTCGCTGGCGGACATTGAGCATTGAGCAGGTGATCTATGTAATCGAGCACGGTACGGCGCCAGGCGACGGGGTCTCCCGGGGGCCCTGGGACCGATGATTCGTTCATTCATCCACCACGGTTGGGGTGGTCGCTCGCGATGATGCTACTTACCTTGGGGCGTTTGCTGGCTGGAAGGCTACGTTTGGAGTCGCGCAGTTTTCGAGTTTTTTTTTTTATTGCTGCCCGGGGGTTATTTATGCGATCTTTATGGGCGAAACCAGACACTCTCGCGTGTGACGGGAGGGGAAGACGGTGACGACGACGACGACGAAGGGGGTGGCATACACAAGACAAAAAAGGAAATCCAATCGAACGATGAGTGATTAGTTTAATGGCAGGACAAAGAACGACGACGGAAATTGACGGGATGGTTGCTGGCTGGCGTTGATGCTGCCGCACGACACGATCAAGGCGTGTGCGATGGTGTGAGACCACCATCGATATGCTGACCGATGACACTGAAGAAGACGAGGAAGAAGACGAGGAAGAAGACAAGGAATCCGAGGTGGTGGTTCTAATCAACGTTTTTGATAAATCAGACAAAACGTTTGCGGCGCGGAAATCAGCGGCGGCCACGACGGTGGAGATCCGGAGACAAACGCTGCGTTAAACGGATAACAGCATGTTTTATGTGAACATTAGCAGCATCTTTTCTTGTAGTTTTTTTTTGTTTTTGTATTTTTCTTTTTCTTTTATTATTACAAAATTCTTAAAGACTAAATGTTAAATCGCGCGCGTACTTCGAGGTGGCTGGCCATGATAGCAACACTAATAGTAAAGAATCTTTCATTTGGCTGTCATTCGGCGAGTTGCGAAACATTATTTTACGATGCACAGTCACGATAGCAACCTTGTTTTGTCGCTCTTAAACACATATCAACAACGCAACAAGACGAAAACTTATACGAACGGTGCTTACGTCACTCCTTTTTGACAGTTCTTAACAGCAAAATTTCCAACCGAGCTGGAAATCGATCGTAAAGAAAGTTGCCTTCATCTTATCCGTACTCCGGCACGATAGCAACGTTTATTTCAATCTTCTTTTTGACAGTTACTTAACGTAAAGTTTGCTATCGTTGCCAGACACCTTTACGTTCTTACGGCGATGAATGAGTGAAGTTGATGATTGGTAATCAGTGTTGCAGCGAAGAAAAAAAAAGCCCCTTCGAGTGACACGGACGCACCTAGTACCTTCGTTTGGACGCATCATCGTTATTCGGTGGCAGGCTGGCCAGGTACTCGAGTGCTCGCTGGATGGCCGGTGGGATCGGTGGTGGCGTCGGCAGATGGTCACCGAGCGGCTGGAACCCATTCTCGTCGGCGATGTACTGGACGCGTATCAACTGACCATCGGGCGCCGTGTACGAGTACTCACCTTGGGCCACCTGCCAATCCGTGCGCAAATGCGAGAGAGAGAGCAAGAGAAAATGGAAGAGAGAGAGAGATGCTGGTTAGTTGTGCCTCGATCGATCGGTGGCTTCTTCACATTTGACCTTCTTGTACGAGGCGTAGGCTCGGGACCGCGCAACCTCACCTCGTGCTTGTGCACACACAGACACACACCGCACGCAAAAGTATCCATTAATTACTCATCATCGGTGTGCGCGTGAAGTGCGTGTCCGTTTGGTGATGAGCATCTCAGGCACCAGCCGCACTGTGACACGCATGCCGGATCGTTCGTTCGATCGATCGATCTGCACGCGTGATACTCAACCAGCGAGCCAGCCAGCTAGTGAGCCAACCAGTGAGCGATGGATTAATAAATAAATAAATATCTTCTGCATCTGGCTTTGGCGCGTAAGTAACGGCCGGTAAATGCCACGTGCATGGTCGCGGGCGGGCGGGCGGACAGGCGGCCGGGCACGCTTCATTTACGGCTCTTGTGCAACGCCGGATAACCATCGAACATCATCGAGTGGCTGCGAGTATTATGTTTACCGGCGGCCACTGGCAACACACTGGCCGATTGATGACTCGACGGCCGTTTTGCGATCCTTCTAAGGCGGCCAGGACTAGGGACAGGGACAGGGACAGGGTAGGGTATCCGCATCGCGCATGAACGCGCTTCTCGGAGGACGCCACCGTTAAGCCGTTGACAAAGTGGTGCGAGCGAGCGAGCGAACGAGCGAGTCACCCACAACCGACTGGACTGGTGATTCCGGGCAGCAAGGAAGCCAATTAACCTTTCTGATGTGGCGCATGGCACTCCGGGTAAGGCTCACCGTCCGACATTATGCAACCGGGAGCGCCAGTGAGAGACAGAGCTTTTTGGAATCGGATCCTGTCTCCTGATCGATCATAAGCCTGGGGTCCGGGACCGGGGCCGGGCCCGGTATCGGTGGCTAAAATGTCGCCTTCCCGTTCCGTTCCGTTCCATCATCAGCGCGGCGAGGTTACACGGGGCGCGGGGGTGCGCTGTCATTCCAGTGCGCGCGGTCTCTGATCTCTGATCGGGTCACCAAAAATCAACCAACCAACCCCGCACCCGATGACACGGTAACCCGATGAGACCAAAGTGGCTTTGATTTGGAGAATGTCTGTCCTGCACTCACTCACTCCGAGGGGCGACTCCGTGGCACGTTCGGGGTCGAAAGAAGGGCCCGCGCGTTGATGATGGTGCGCTTTGAGGAATCCGTTTGAGCGTTTGAAGAGCCCGTTTTGATTAATGGAGTATAGTTGGTGCAGCTGGCGGGAGGACGCGCAATTACGGGCGAGGGGGGTAACGAGGTGCCGGGGCGAGGTGTTGCTAAATGGTTGACGCCATAGATTCGATCGGAATGGACGAATTCGGTTGACGATCATTTCGATTCAAATGTTATGCAACGAGCAGAAGATGGAACGTTGAATGTGCGTCTTCATAACGCGTGGGAATGGCCGAGAGTTAGTGAACCGTGAGGAATACTTGCAACTGGCAGGATTAAGGTAATAAAAAGAATATTTATACATTTAAGGACCCTATTCTGGCAGATCGAGAACGATCGTCTACGGCAATGATAATTCGTGTTTTTGTTTATGCCCTCGACATCGATATAGACCAGATGTCTTGAAGATCCTTTTTGCAGTCGTTTTGCTTTTTTTAAAAGAAATTTTACTAGTATAATAGATGAATATTTGATGCTAAATAATGTATTGAAACGTTTTAAACACAAATTGAATCTTATTTAAATTTTTCGAAAATCGTTCACAAAATTGACGAACGCGAGTGAAACTTATTAGGTGTTAATTTTTGCTCCGGGAGATCGTTAAAAAAAGATTCTTAACTTGTTTTGTTAACAGTTGGTAATTTGTTTAGTTTTTAACTGAACAAACCAAGAGTGTCTCGAAGATCATTTTATTTGGAATTTCATTATCTTCAATTTTGTTGTTGAAGCATATTTGCCCATGATTGGATTTGGAAATCAGTTCTATTGGAACACTTTCAGTATTGCAATATTTGTATGTTTTTAAAAAATATTCAAAAAATATACAAAAATACTATTTCTTCTATATTCCGCTCAAGATGTACAGAGAATGTCTTTACTGTATCACATGGAACGAAGAAGTTAGACAGATGCACCACTACTCTACACATTCTCGCCATTCCCGCCTTACCTGTGCTTCCTGCTCAGTGCCGGGATTTTTAAGAAAACCTTGCTCCTCGGCCACTATCCCGTTGCCCGTTTCGTAGCTCCAGCTGTAGCTCCCATCCGGATTCACTTCTTGCTCCTGGCGAATGATGGGAATCGGCTCAGTAGCCGGTCCCTGCGGTGCACACTCTACCACCACCAGCAGCACGGCACTAAGAAGGATCTAAGCAGAAGAGGAAGCAACCACCGTTAGTCATAAACCACGGCACAACCAGCAGCGATTGGATTGTACGTCACGTCGAAAGGGCACTTACAATGAACCTCATGATTCTACACAACGCACACACCAAACACACACACACACGCTAATCACCGAAAACGAACTACAGTGTTCGATCCTTTCCGATATCTCTTTTAACCTTTCTCACACTTTGCGTTGTCCGATCCGCCGTGCGCGATCACCACCGTCGTGAGGTTCGTTCTGTCGCCGGGACATTTCGGTGGGTGAGACTTTTATATGCCAATGTGGCCAACATTGACCGTCGAAGGGTAGGGAGGACTTTGCTGACTTTGCACGACGCTTCGCTTCGCTATCAGATCCCTCTCCTCCTTCTTGCACTCTGCTTAGGCTCACCGGTAAAACGGTTTGGGGATGAGACTTTAACGTGCACGATATGTATCCGTGGCCAGTAGGTCTGGGAGGTTCCGTCGAGCAGAAGCAGCTGAAGCAGAAGTAGTAGAAGCAGACGAAGAGAAGAAGAAAGAGCAAGCAAGATGCTGTCCTAGTGGAAGGAGTGGTGCATGGCTGTCCACCTACCGCAGCCAATCTCCCTCCCAAAAAAAAAACCCAACCCCTCCTCCTCAAGACACACACACGCGCATGAGCTCGTGGACATGCAAAGAGGGTGGTACTCGATTATTGTTATTATTGCCTGTCGCAGCTCATAAAGGAGTTTGCCGGCCATCAGGCGAAGCGCCGTCTGCTGTTGCTGTTGCTGTTGCTGTTGCTGTTGCTGGTGCTGAAGATGAGTCGCACGCATGTATGGATCCCCCAGATGGGTGGTACGGACCCGATGGCATTTTAAATCGCCGGTCCTCGTCGTCGTTGTCGTCGTCGCCGGTGCGCGGACCCGTTGGCGGCAAGTACAGGTCGTGCAGTACGCAGACAAAGTTCAAAAAGGGGGCGCTACCCGATACCATCGACACCAGGGACAGCGGCTTGCGGTGCTGAGGGGCCAGTGCGTCACCGGTTTTTGGGGCGCTACTTTTATTTTCATTTGGAATCAGTAACGCTAGGAATCGATTCGAACCAGGGAGATGGTTACGTGAAAGTGTATCAGTTGCGGCTGAGGCTGGTGGTGGTGGTGGTGGTGGCGACGAAATTGACCGTTTATGAAATTTATTTTGTTGGCTTTCATTATGGAAATAACCACTTTCGGCAGCCGGGGATGACCCCTGGCGCACTGGAACGTGCGTTCCGATAACAGTTAGGTTAAGTAACAGCATTTTGCGGCACCAGGATTCATCCGCCATATGCCAGAAAACATAATTAAAACATCCTGCGCAGCCGACTTGGCTCGATACTACTTCTACTTGACCTTCGCCTTAGAGACCCTTTTTTAGAATGGTACAACACACACACACATACACGCCATTAGCTGGAACCTTCTTGCTATTGACCTTTCGCGCTTACATGCATGTGATTAGTTCACGCGCGCGCGCTCCGGCGATCGTGGCGATCGCACAGTGAAATCATTTTTATAACATGATCATCCACCACCATCATCATCATCAGCAGCAGCATCATCCACGATCGTCACGACACATTCCTAGCGAACGCGGTATTCAAATCAATATCACTCAAACGGCGCGCGCGTGTCGATCGTCAACCATTAAAGGTTCACGGTTTTTGGGGTCTCCGGTCGGTCCGGTCAGTTCCAAAAACGGGCAATCCATTGATCGGGGAAGCAGTCACAACCCTTAGGTGGTCTGGCGCTGGCCGATGCGCAGCCTTTTTGCTGACAAATTATTGCCTTCCGAGGTTTCGAAAACCGAAGCTGTTCCTCCTTTGCGAAGCCCTCCTCCGGTGAGACGGCGGTACTAACGGTAGCACCGACGGTGACGCACCATCCTGGCACACGGACACGGACAACGGCGTCCGCGTGTGCGTTAGTGTCTTTCGAAGCCCGAGACTGGTTCCATGGAGGGTGGTGGTTTCGAGAATCAAGTTATCAATTACGTTCTTCAGGCGACGATCGAGCAAACGGGTTGAGCGTAAAGCATAAACGCCATTGAGCATCGTGGTGGCGGGGATCATCCGAAAACCAGTTCCATCGCTGCGCCGGCGAGATGGATTCTACGTCCATCCGGGCATATATGAGTATGTGCCGCGAATTGTGGTTAAGGTTCGAACTTCGAACTCGGCCAGCGCCTTGTCACAGTCGCCCGCCGTGTCGTGCACCGCCAGAATCGGTGTGTGACCTTAAGAAACGGCGCGTCTCACTCTCCCGGGGGGTTTTGAAGGAGAAAGAAAGAGAAAAAATAAAATAAAAAATAAAAGAGAAGAAAAATATATGATCATGAGGAATCACCAAGAAAAGGATGTCATCTTCGCCATCGCCGTCACCATCGCCATCGTTGTCGTAGTCGTTGTCGTTGTTCTGGAGGTTGTTTGCTGCCGATTGCACCACGGTCAAACGGACAGACGAACGAAAACGAACCTTCATTGTTGTTGGTAGCCGGTCCTCTCCGTGTGAGGAGTAACTACACCGCTTGTGACTTGTGACATGTCCTCACGGGCCCGGGTGTACTCTTGACAGTCTGCTGGTGTTGTGGCTGGTGGCGGTGCGAGCTACGTAGCTCTTCATCGGACAAGGCGTTGTTCCGCTGGCCCACAACTTGAATGGCCGGCAATGAAGAATTGATTTATTATCTTCCACATAATTGACACCTTCGGAGGGTGGTTTCCGATAAAAAAAATAAAACGAGACGAAGCTAGACGTACTACCGCACCCGAAGCGGTTGCCGTGGGACTTTACCGCTTCTTTTTGAGGATTTAGTTGCAACAACAGCGCCATGCCGAGCTCTCATATGGATGCATACATGAATGAACGATCAGGGCACGTCCGTACACCGCACAATACGTGTACCGGTATGGTACCGGTATGGTGCTTGGTAATAGGGCAGTCGCGGCATTAAAACGGGGAGATGAAGAAATGTCAAAAGTTTCAGCAACTGGATTAGCACCCCGGGTACACCGGGTGCTGCCCAAGGTACCTTGGGCAAAAGGTTCCCCACCGTACTATGGCGATGGACGACGGCTTCATCATCGGTCGATGTACGAGGAGCTTCTTCACGACCAGCGCTTGAGCGGAGCGCTGGGTAATTATGCTGAATGAGGTGAATGTTACACCCCTGAACTTAAGATGTCTTATCTGTTGACCGGCTCCCAGTTCAGTCGCCAACATTGCTTCCATCATTGGTTGAAGTTGAAGCGGTATTGCGACAATATGGGTATTTTGTGTTTTGAAGGAATACATTGCCGATGCTTTGACAGTTGTAGTCATCCTACTAGTCGCTTCAATTGATTTAGCTTCTCCAGGGCCACCGAGAACATTGTCGTGAATAAGGTAGATCATAAAGTGTGGCCAATGTCATTGACTACAGCCAGAAGTACCGTGACAAATAGCAAACTTCCATTTTGGGATAGAAATACTCAAGCAAAAGATGCAGACATCAAGATGTAGCATGCAGACGCCATAAAGAAAGTGAAACTCCACCTAATTAGACTTGCAGTATTGCGCATAAATTAAGATCACACCGATCTCACACATTCCCGTAACATATGGTGGTATAGCCCTTGAACACGATTGGCACGATCACTTACGACCAAGCTGACCCTCAAGAGGCGGTTCGCAGTTCTCGATTTCGATCGTAATTGATGCCGCGCATGCCGCGGATGACATTTGAGCGAAATATAATGCTTCTTGATCTCGCCACCACTTCGTGGTGGTTCCTCTTCATCCATTCATCTATCGCGTGGTAGAACGGTTTCGGTCAAACACATTCGAGTACATTAGAAGCTTGC
Organism: Anopheles darlingi; assembly: GCF_943734745.1. Classification (NCBI taxonomy): domain Eukaryota; kingdom Metazoa; phylum Arthropoda; class Insecta; order Diptera; family Culicidae; genus Anopheles; species Anopheles darlingi. Next base: position 68,607,568 of record NC_064874.1, read on the forward strand.
TGTTAGGTCGTCTCTCAAGTGGCGACGGATAGATCGTACTCATCGCAGTCCTCTAGCGCTCTATGATCTTGCCGGATTCGGAATCGGAATCGATTATGTCAAGTATGTTCTCTTCGCCGGCTCGGTACCGCGAGCGCGCGCGCAACAGCCTGACTCACGACTTTTCGGTGGCCCGATCGTCGGCGAAATCATCGTCGATCGATCTATGGCGTGGTGGCATCGGTGGGGTGGCCATGATGCATAAAAATTGACTTGTAACAAATTATGCCGCGCAACACATGTCGTCCCGCGCCCGGGTTTTTTTCCGAGTGATCATCATGCCAATCTGGAGCTAATCGTGACAAACACACGTCATAACATTAAATATATTATCAGCGATCATACCGATCGCACCGATCGAGGTGCATCGCTGGTAGCAGAAGAGTAGCATAAATCAATTTGTAAATAGTATGTCAATAAATTCATGATCGGTGAATTGTGTGTGTGCTTCGGTGACATTCTGGACCGGTAATTTATGGAGCTATGCAAACGATCAAGAAGCGATGAGGATGATCATGCTCTCTGATCGAACAGCTGAGTAGCATAAATCGAAAGGAAAAAAATGCTTAAATCGTTTAGTTTTTGCAGCAGAAACGGTTGAACGAAAAATAGTAGTACATTCGGTAATTTTTCAATAATGCCAGAAATCATAAAACTGTAATTAACAGAAATGGTTTGATTCATAATTTTGCTTACTTTTTTAAAACATATATAAGCACGGAAGAGCCGTATGTTTATTTTAACACAAATCATGAAAATGGACAACAAACAAACAAATGGGTAACAAATAACCGTCCAATATTGTCTACTAAAAAAGCTCCCAAACAAGTAGTTGAATTAATAACACGAGTTAAGAAAATGTTAAAAAAAATGCGGATGCTGCTAAAGAAAGTTGACGGAGTGTAGTAAATAGCAAGGTAGTATTTTCGACGCGATCAGGAGCACGTTTGAATAACGCCTAGCAGGTATGCCAGCAGAAACGATGAAGCAGCATCCGGCGATCAAGCGATCACACAAAAACCCGTTTTCATTCATGCCTTCAACAGCGAGCTGAACCAATGCTTTGCAGACCTTCCGTCGGCTTCAAGTTCAAGTTCAACGCGGCACAATGTCCGCGACCACGACCACGACCGTCGATCAATGTGAATGTGAAGTAACGACAACGACGACGACGGTAGAGATTTTTTTTTTCTTTTAACATTTTTTTTATTACAACCGAGCCGATTTAACTTATGTACAGTGTCGTTGGATGATGCACGCCTCTTCCTTCACGCCTCTCCACGCCTCCTACCCTTCTTCTCGTACGTCTTCAAACCCTCTTTTTTTTTTGTTCTCATTTTCGCGGCCTTCCGTTACCGATATGCGCACGCCGATGCGTGTTGGTGTTGCGGTGAAATGCGAATGATCATTACCTAATGGTGGGTGAGGAGGAGACCTCGCCAACCCCTAATACTGGTAGCCGGACTGTGGGTTGAACGAACCATTTCCGGACGGTCTACCAGGTGCGGAAGGGCGGGACCCGGCTGGCGAACCGGACGGTCCACCGGACGGATAACCGGCACCGGCACCACCTCCCGGAGCACCCTGACCACCGGATGGATAGCCGGATCCACTGCCGGCTGCCGGTCCACTCGGATATCCTCCCGCGCCACCGGCACCACTTGGACGGCCACCAACACCACCGGCCCCTGGAGCACTACCGCCGCCAGCAGCCCCGGATGGATAGCTACCGGAACCCGTCACCGATCCCGGGTAACCACCGCTTGGTTGTCCCGCACCCGGATAGCCACCGGAAGGTCCAGCACCAGCACCACCAGCGGCCTGTGCCGCAGCCGTCGCCTCGAGCGCCTTACGGATTTCCTCCGGAATCGGGGGCGGCGTCGGCAGATGGTCACCCTGTGGCTGGAAACCATTCTCGTCCGCGATGTACGTCACGGTGATGACCTGTCCATCGGGAGCGGTGTACGAGTACGAACCCTGCACACTCTGGATCTCATTCTCCGAGCCCTTGTTCTTCACCTCACCCTGTTCCTCCACCTTGATACCGTTGGCCGTTTCATAACTGTTTACGTATTCGGGAGTAGATAAGGGAATAGGTGAGATGAGGAATATTAGGAACCGGACCCGGTCCGGACCGCGAACTAACCTGTATTTGTAGCTTCCATCGCCATTGTTCATATTCTCGTACGAGATGATCTCTATCGGGGGTTGGCTCGGCCCGGACGGGGCTGGTGCTGCTGGGGCACCGCCACCGAATCCACCGGAAGAAGCAGCACCGCCGCTGCCACCGAATCCACCCGATGGTGCACCACCTCCGAAGGCTGAAGGAGCTCCTCCACCGAATCCACTCGACGGAGGACCGTAGGAAGGTGACGGAGCACCCGGACGACCCCCGGCCGCTCCAGGAGCACCACCTGTCGTCGGAAATCGAATGGATCGGATTAGATTGAGACCTGGAGTTGGCGGAGGAATGGCTGCTGCCGTTGCTGCTGTTGCTTCTTACCTGGACGACCTCCGGCGCCTGCTCCACCGAAAACACCTCCAGGAGCTGGTGCAGCAGGGGCACCGAAACCACCGCCGGCAGCCGGTTTACTGCCGAATCCACCGCCACCACCACCACCACCGGACGGAGAAGGAGCCGTCAGTCCGGGACCACCACCGGCGGCCGCTGCACCCGGCGGTGGCAGATAGTTGTTGTCCAATCGGGCGCACGAACAGGCCGCCACGAACGATGCCAGCAGGATCTGCGCAAAAAATGGGGTTAAAAAGCACAAGCACAGCGCGTCTTGAGAGTGTCGCGTTCTACGAAACAATCCAAACCCCCATAACCTCCAAATCGTTCGCTTGGATGGCGCTTGGCGCTTTGCACAATGCATTGCCGGCAAGCAATGCCCCGCACCCTGCCTGCCTGACTGCCAGGTCAATCTGAGGTCTGGCGACTTATCGAAATGGTTGAGCGGTCACGAAATTATCATAAAGAAATATAGAGCAGCAGCAGCGAGAAGATGGCGCGTTGCGGTCGTGGCTTTTTGAATGCATTGAACATTGTTGGGTCGGTTTTAAATGGCGGATTGTGTTGCGGATCGAGCGCATCTCATTCCCATAGAGCCGTGCAGCGCAGCGCAGCGCCACTCTCTCTTATCGTGGCGCTAGAATGGAATCGGATCGCGCTTAGTAGTAGCGGACTACTAACGGTGCGGTCCGGATGATCGCACTTTGCGCATTGCACAATGCTCGCTGCTGCTCGCTGCGTTGCACCATCGATGGCGTCGATGACAGTTGGACTGTCACAGGATCCAGTAAGTCATCGTCAAACGACATTGTAGGCAGCGATCGAGAGCGAGAGTTGCGCTCGGCCTCAGCGATCAATACACGCGCGAAAAAGTAATCCAGCATCCAACTGGCGGGCGCTGGGAACGCGAATGTAAAGGCCAACCTTCCCCTGGCCACACTGCCACCCGGAGGAGGAGGAGGAGCGTCTTCGGTGTCGCCGTGCTGGGTGCCGAATTGCTGCCACGAGTGCAGTCACGAGTGCAGGCTTTTGGTTTGCGGTGACGAAATGCTTGCTTGGTTGGTTAAGCTACTTAACGGACCAGGGGGTTGTTCGAGGAAGGAAGATTCAAGCAACATAATTACGTGACCGTCACGGTGCTGTTCTTGAAGTTGAGCTCTGCGGCTTAACTGATAAACCTTTCAGGTTTTTTTTTGTTTTCCACTGGCACTTGACCGAATTCTCGAGTTCACACGAGGCTGAATGGCGGGTGGAAAACTCGCAACGACGAAATCGGAAATCTAATGTGAGATTTCCCTCTTTTTTAAACGGATTTTATGGGCACTTAAAATTATGCATTTTATGAGCACTTTTCAAGAGAATCAAATACCGATAATACTCGCACACTTCGCCATCGTGCATTGTATTACCACTTGTCTATTGGGACACCTTGCTCTCATCAATCATGTGATCGAATAAGAGGTGTTTTTACGGTTGTGGAGAAGCCGGAGAGTTTCCCATAAACTCTGCCTTTGAGCTTTGCGGCACACCTTCATGTAACCGAAGCATAAACCACCGAGTTGGTCGGTTGTTGAAGTGCAAGCATTAGAGGAGCATCAGACACGAATGGCTGCAGGACTGCATCATTTGCAGTAGCGCTGGTGGCTTCTGTGTGTCCGTTTACCGACCGTTGCAGGTTGCCAAGCGGTAACGACGTGTAACCGGATCGTGTCTTTGTCGTGCAAGATATGTGAATACTTTATTGACCTTTACCGCGGCCAAGGGCTGTGCATTTGGCGTGACACAAGCAAAACGGGGGGTGACAAAAGTATGCATTCGCGATCGAAAGGGCTTTAGTCGAAGGAATTTTGAGGTAATGTATCGATTGACAAAAGTATCCGGAATGGTTTTAGTTATGAAGTTTTCTTTACAAACCGATCAATCGATCGCTTCGGTGGCGTTTAGTGCACCAATGCAACAACCACTTAACGCAGTAACGAGCTTATGCACGCGAGAACCAATCAGTGTTTGTGCCTTTCACGCGGAATCGATGAATCGTCTTATCGATCTTCACCAAACCGACGGGTGATCGGTCGCAAAATGATTCGCTGCCGCTAATCGATGCCGATGCTGGTCTCTGGTGATGCTGAGTTGACCCACGAGGGTGGAGAGATGCTTCATCCCCTCGTGGAAAACGCTTAATCAGTGCGCATAATCACAAATTGTTGCTGTTTTATGTAAAGCCACCGCCGCCATTGGCATCGCGCGCGCTTTCAACCGGCCAAACACAACCCGGTGCATCAACATGGTGTTTGGTGCAGCCAGCCAGCCAGCCAGCAATCATTGCTCGTTTGCGCTGGGAGTGCGCCCAAAAATTGCATCACAAATCATCACTCGAATGATGATCGGGCGCGCTTTCGGCCGGGACTGACTGCCGGGCAAGAAAAATGGGGTCAGCGGTGGGACCCTGGACCTTTATGATTGGTCTGCCGGTGGTGCTGGTGGTTTCGTGTGGTGGCCTTCGGTGGCCATGGCGGCAACGGCTCGTCTACAATCATCCAACCCGTTCCGTTCCGTTCCGTTCCGTTCCGGGTGTATCGTTTTCTATCATTACAATCAATTAATTTTAAAGATCCCGACGAACCGACAGAACCACCGACCACGGTGCAGGTGCAGGCCGGTCGGTCGGTCGGTCGGTCCGTCGGTTCGGTCTCTTAAGCACAATTGATCGGTGCTGATGAGTTGTGCCGAACGCCGAACGCCTGCAATTGTTGCTGCTGTTGCTGCTGAAAGGATCTGGCCGCGTGGCCTCCGCGTGGGGATAATTATAAGCACAAGGCCTGTGAGGCCCCAGCATACCGACCGACCGAGTAGTGTTTTCCGTTTTCGGTGTGACCGTTGGCAGAAAACAATTGACCGATCCACGACCGATCGTATCGATTGGTCCAACGCGAGAATTTTCTCGTTTCCCAATCGATGATGCCTCCCGGACAATCATAATGATGTGGCAGGTAGGGGGCGGTTAGAAGGGAGTCGAAGGCGAGTCGAAGGTGAGAACTGTTCTTAATTCGGAGGCAAATCATTAAACTCTCAATGATGCCAATCAACGCCTCTCGATGGGGCGGTGATTACAGTAAATGACATGATGAGCGCAGCATGATGATAGCATGCAATCAGTGGCATGATGCTGGAACATCATAATAATAATGGAGGGTTAGGGGATTAGGGATTGCAGGATGGTGCCTTCGCCAAGAAGCTGATGCCTGGCGGGGATGGATGGCTGGTTTCAAATGCCAATAACATTAACAGAAATATTAGCTAAATGACGAGTTCGAGAGAGAGAGATAAATGGAGAGCGAGGTATCTAAGCAGTGCATATTCAATTTGCGAAGAGAATAAGAATGGGGAACGATTGCAACATGTGGATTGCAAATGGCATTTGATCGATTGATCGAGACACTTAAGGGGAATAAGAATTGGAATTTCAGGATGAATTTCAGGTCAGAAAATGTTAACCGCAATTGTTGGTTCAGAAAAAATAGTTTCATCCATTGCACTTATGCAGTAGCGAATTCCTTACAATTTAACTTCATTACAGCGAAAAAATAACTGGATCTTCAAGTAACCACTTACAAGCTTCATGATGATCACCAACGCCCTTGACGCACACACGGCAGGAGAACGATTACGTATCACAGGTTTTGAAAAAAAGGTTCTAAATGTAGAATGCACTTGCGCATGCAACAGGGTAGGCCAGAATTTGCACGCTGGGGACACGACACGACCTAGCACCGACCGAAACCAACCGATCGAACCGAACCGAACAGTGCAGCCACAAGGATGACACTCCACAGTAGGAAAAGGCACAAATCCGAATGTGTCTACTCCAGCGGTACGTTCTGCCTTATATATAATCCTCTTCACTGTCCGCTCAGCCGCAGCTCGATTGTTTTTGCATTGCGCTGCCGGGGGAGACCTAGAGACCTAGAGACCTTCTTCGTTTTGTTTGCATCTCGCTTGTTTGGCGTTGAAATCTCTCTCGCTCACCTGCTCTAGCGCACTGCGCAGCTTCCAACCTTGCTAGCGGAGGAGCGGGAGTTCGGCGCATCGCATTTCGGTGCTTTGCTGCCGTAAAATCCAAATTGATATCATGCGGTCGCGGTCGCGATGATCAGTCCCATCGGGGATCGGAGATCGGAGATCGGATTGGATTGGATTGCGGGGGTGACGTCGACAATGAGTCAAATCGAGGAAAAAAGAAAGGATGAGCTTTTTGGCAACCGGGCAACCCCGGGCGCGCTCGTGCTGAGCGTAACCCGAAAACGGCAGATAAAGTTTTACGTTTCATAAGGTCAATTGAGAAGTATTTCAGCTGGTTTTGGACAGTCGACAAGTGATGCGGCTTGATGGGTGATTCGATCAATTTACAATTATTTTTTATGGTCGTTAGTAATTGTTCCAAAAGACAAATCGCGTTGCGTAAGTGATTATGCAGGGCGTTGAAATCTGAATGCACTTTGTCAGAATGGAAAAGTCTTACGCCTATACTGTACTGAATACTGTAAATTGAATGAAAAAGAAAAGAAGGCAGTTCTAGAAAGAGAAAAGACGATAGTTTTAATGGTTGTAATAAAATTAATCTATTCGCTGGCTTGAGAGCTGTTGAAACATTGTTTATAAGGTTCCTCTTGATAAAAGATCATCTGAATTTGAAGATCCTCTAGATCTCCTCTTGACAAACCATGTGAAACAGAACTACTTTCAATATTTATTTAATGTACAATATACTGAAGTTGATGTTATGTTATTGATGATGAGTATAACAATTGTTTGAAGAGCTTGTTAATATTGGTATCGCTCTTCCCTTCTTTGTTATGTTCGTTCAAACGTAGTGACTGTTATGTGACGGTAATGTCAGGTGTTGTAAAATTTAGAACCAGTTATCAGAAATTAATCTTCATAGAAGGATAACGGCAGTAAAGCAGTACAATTATCCGAATTATCCAATCAGAGACAACAAGAGTGCAATGTGAGCGTGAAGCAGCTCATAAATCCATCCCCTGCATTGTTCTCCATCCGTGATCAGCTCCGATCAAACAAACATCCCTCAAATCATGGCGGTCCTCAATTTATGGAACCCTCTGGTAAATGTTAGCTTCCGCTCGGTGTGTGCCGGCGGTTGTTAGCTCCATCGTTATGGATATCATAACCACAATTCACTGCCAGATAAGAACGGTGCCAAGCGCCGTCTGGCTTGCAGAACGGAACTGCTGCGAAGAGCAAGAGGTGCCAGAGATTTGAAGTTCAAGAATGCTTCTGTCGAGGCCGAAGCCGAACAGTGCGTTCCGTTTTGCGTTCCCTTTTATCCGTCCGGTCGTAAAGGGTAGACCGCATCGACCGTATCGCAACGATCGTTAGATCGTCATTTATGGTAATAAGCTTGATGGGGGGGAGTTGCATTGTAGTGTCACCGATATGTCCCACGTGCGGCATTGTGACGCGGCCATGATGGTTGCGATAAGAGAAATGTTCGCTGGAGGGGGCTAATAATCGAAGCAAGTGAAAGGACATCTCGACATTGCCTTGGAGGGGTGGGAGGATTGTTGTTGTTGTTGACGTTACACCCGAGAGCTTCCCATGGGAATCGAACAGAAGTCGACGCCGATTGTGCAAACGCCAAAACGATGTGCGGCACGATCTGGAGCGATGAACCGGGAAAGGCAATCACCCAAAACGGTGGTTTGCAAATCCGACCGGAGGAGGCTACCAACACCGTCAGCACCACCCGTCCATAGTGCACCCGATTGTGACGCATCGCAGAACAATCGTGTGAGTTACCGGTGCATACACACACACACACACACCACTTGCAACGATCGATACGTCCGATCGAGAAGCTATTGATCGAACTGTGAGGAGTTCGATCCCTTCCGCGATCCCAAACCCTCCAGATGGTGAACGCTGAACGCTGAAACAGGTGTTGCGCATGGCTGCGGCACCCATTTGCCTGCCACCATTCTCCGCCAGAAAGCTTCTTCCCACAAAATGCAGCCAAGTGACGATCGCCTCCGATCGCAAGTGATCCGCTCCGATTCTCTCCGATTTCCCAATCGACATCGACGTCGACAGAATCGTCTGCCGACGGACCAGATATCGTCCGTCGATCGGTCGATCGATGGTTCGTTTGTTTCCCGTACCGCGATGGTGGTGGTGATGCTGGTGGTCCCCGCCCTGCCCGCCGTGCCATTCGCGCGCGTTTGTAAACTTGTTGCAATTCCCTTGGGCTCCGATTTTCGTGCAACTTATTAGAGCAAATTGTGTGTGAAATCCCGGACCCCGGACGAGGCCCAAGGATTGCGGCATACACAGTGGTTGCCTCGCGCTACTACCCGTCACGTATCAACAGCGGCGTTGATCTGCTCGTCTGCTTATCATCGCAGATCGCGGAAAGATCTTTGACACCTTTGACGCCTTTGACGTTGCTCACGGTTTCGGTTTCGATCCTTTTCCCTTTGTTAAGGTGGTGAGGAAGAGTGGTGAACGGAGCGGAGTGCAGGCATCCGTGACTCCGGGCGACCCGCCGGGAAGATGCCACCGACAATTGACCTAGATATGCGGTGGAGGCGGCACTGCGGCCGCATACGACATCGGTCCATTGGCGACATTGGCACTCGCACTCGAGTCGAGAGCCGTGGCGGCGGTGCTGATGGTGGATGGTGGCCATGTGCATGAGTACCGATTGGTAATCGGTGATCTCGCGGTGGCGCGCGCCCATCGGTGGTAACGTACGCGATCACAATCTCGGGCCTACGATGCCCACCGAACATCCTTTGACATTTCGGACCTATCTAAGCCAATCAAAAGGGTTTACGATTGATGCAATAATTATCCCCCACCCCCGTCACTGGTGGTTTCCTTTTAGTGAGTCGGTGCTCGCGCGTGTGTGTGTTTGTGGGTGGGTGTAGCGGAGTGCTCCATTCAGCATCGATCGAGTCGCAAGTCGGTGTCTTCGTTTGATAGGATAATTGTTTAATTGATGTCAGGCAAGGATGCACTGTGGAGTTGGTGGTAGCCAAAGGAAGTGAGCGCAAAAAAGGGGAAGGTTGATTGTGACCTCCCCCGGAGGTACATTCGGATTCCTTCCGTCAGGCTGCTTACCTCGCACGTTATCCTTTTTGCGTTGAACGGAAATGCCCAGCGGCTACAGCAGCGTACAGACCACTAATAATGCCACTGCGCACGCATTACATCGGAATGACTTACTTTAAGGCAGAATAATTAAGAAATGGTTCCTGTTCGAGCACCGCTGGTGACCATGGAGACCATGGTGGTCACGCTGGGCATTGAAGCTGGACAAGGATCCGGGGTAAAAATGTGATATCTACATCTCCAAATGAAAAAATGTATACAATACGAAAACAAATGGTGATAAAGTCCATTATTTTTGGTAATAAAACCTTCGAGAGGGCCACAAAAGATGCGCTTGGGATTAAAGAACTCAACTGCATCGTTGAAATGGAGATAATTTTTTTTATTGGATTATTTTGTAATTAAGTGACCACCATACAATACTATACAATTCCATACAAGTTTTGTGTGGGGTGGATACACTTTTTTGCGGGTTTGTAATTTCAGGGTTTAAATATTTAAGCTATCTAGGAAGAGGGAAGGGGAAGAAGGGAAATACAAGGTACATAATAACACCTTTCCTTCCCTCCTACCCTTCTTCATGATATTTTAAAGTGTCTAGCACATTGGATCGGCTTTTTAACTATTAGGTACATGAATTAATTCAGGCGGTTTTACAATAAACGTCATTACTCACTAAGTGTTACTACTATTTTTTTGGTGGAGTAGTCGTTTGGAAGCTACTGTCATTACGTATCAAACGAGTATAAACAACACCTGTTTCGAAATGTGGAAAATGTCGAGTTTTTTCCCTGAAAAAGAGTTTTTGCCGGGAGTACTTCTTCATTACTACAATATGAAGAAAAATGCTACCGAGAGTCATCGTATTCTAGTGGAAGTTAATGGGGAACATGCCCTTTCTGAAAGGACGAGCCAGAAGTGGTTTGCGCGGTTTAAAGTGGTGATTTTTGCTTGCAAGACCAACAATGAACTGGACAGCCGAAAAAGCTTGATGGCGAAGAATTGTCAGCATTACTCGACCAGGATGCATGTCAGACGCAAAAAGATCTAGCAGAATTGTTGGAGGTTGATCCCTCGATTGTCTGTAGTGCCAAGCGAATGATAAGATAAATGTTCAATTGGGTGCCATATGAATTGAAGAAAAGAGATGTTGAACGAAGGAAATCCATTTGTGAAATACTGCTGGCACGAGAAAAGAGAAAAAGTTTCTTGCACCGTATAGTGACGGGTTATGAAAAATTGATATATTACGAGAACCCTAAACGAACCATAAAACCCGCCTGAATTAATTCAACTACCTAATACATAAGTTTCAATTATAAACACCGAAAATAATTCAATATTGTAGAGATGTAGATATTTCTCTGGTTTTTACTGGATCTGAAGAATCTGGTAAAGAGAGCGCCCCTTCTGAGCGTCTCCAATGAAGCATAACATGAATCGATTTAGATGCAAATTGGACGTATCCAAGTGAAATCGAATCGAATCACCTCATACTCCGGTAGACATTCATGTCGTCGTGGGCCACGTGCCTCATGATGAGCATCGCATCGGAACGAACGATCGATGTACCCGGACGAACAACAAATAATCCGATGCGCCGTGAGCATCGCATTTTCGATGCTTATACTACGATCATCAACTGACTGACCGCGCGGAGTATCGGTGTTTAGTTTGCTAAACGGCACGGTCACGGAATGCAGTCTTCGGCATCGCGAGAACCTCGTTGCCCGTAATCGCTTCAACTCCACGTCCAAGGATGGCACGCGGTTAACACTCCATCATCATGGATGCACATCGGTTGCGGCATGAAAGGATCTTTGTTCTTTCCGCGAACGGCACATACGGCGAGCATCCTTTCACCGGGTTCCGCGACTCCGACACCGCGACAGATCGCATCGGATGTTACATGCGTCCATTTGTGAGCCCGGTTGTGACAAAGACTGGGCTGCCTTTATGATGCACCATTTAATACCTCGTTGGCAAACGAACGAGGCCGGAAGAATCGATTAACGGCCATGTGATACGGCCAGATTATCCTTGGCAACCCTTGGTGGGGGTTGATTCCGATTCCGTTCAGTGGAGGATGCGTTCGCCGGGCCAGGCATCCGAAATCCGCCACGCACATCGCATCGCAAGCGTTATAGTGTCGAAGCGTAGTAGTGCAGTAGAGCCGCACTTGACCTAACTGTCGAGCATCATCATCGTCGATGCTCTGCGCGGTCGCATATTAGAGAGCGTGCTAGCTAGGCATTTCGCAAAGCGATGATCGATTCGAGGGGATGGTGGTTTTGGCTTCGTTCCAACTAGCGACAGCAGTAGCAGCATCGTTCTCCTTCTGCTGCATGCACACCGATCCGATCCGTGTACACAGCGCGTGCTTGGTGCGCGCACTAATAAGATCACCTTGGTGATCGATTTCAGTCCACATGGCTGCTGCTGCTGCTGCTGCTGCTGCTGCTGCTGCTGCTGAGACGTAGGCTATTATTACGGCAGCATATGTACGGCCGGTAAGGAGAGCACCCAGGCCACCGCTCCAGGTGCAGTACTGTCACTTTTGCTGCGACGAGACGTCGACGACGACGCACCATCGCAGTGACCTTGGCTCTGAAAACGGAAAAGACCAAAGGTTGACAAGATTATGGGGTTGCTTCTTCAATCCCTTCTTTGACACACACACGCATGCATGCACGCAAAATGCAGGCCTTCTCCCTGGGTAGTACGTTGAAAGATCGCAACGGGGCGCACTGGTCGCGATATGCAAAATAGCGCAACAAGCAGTGCGCGTAGGAGAGCTGCGCGAGCGAACGAGCGAGGAATCGGAAGTTTGAACCTCTTTCCTCCCCTCTACTTCAACCCTGGAGTACTAATGGAATGGACCGCCTTTCGCTCTCCCTTTCTTCTATTCTATTAAACGAGAAGTAACATATTGGTGTCACGCATGGTCTGGTGTGGTGTTCGTCAAAATGAATGATCTGACATTTGATGCCTTTTGGGGGTTGCCTTCGCCGCGGCATAAAGGTCGACCAAAGATTGATCTGCGACGTCGCCGGCGTCGTCGTCGTCGTCGCTGGCGTCGTGCGGCCCACCATACATACATGCCCGGTGTACCGGTTAGCCGGTTAGTTGGCCATTATCATTGCAAATTGGAGCGATGGATCATTTCCCAACTCATCTCTCTGATGATGGAGCAGCAGCAGCAGCATGCAAAGTTTACGTTCAAATTGAGTTAACTGATCCGTGAGGAGGGGGGGTGCAATATAACTCAATTATCATCATTCGCCGAAGATGCACCCCATCTTCTCTCTTGCAGCCTCCCCGGTCAGTAAATCATCATTTCGGTAATGCTGGTGAAGGGCAATCACTCTTTTTCCTCCCCCGTTTTCCCAATTATCATTCATTAAACCATCGGTGGCATCGGGTGTGAGGGGGTGTGGGATTGTGGCCAAAAATAGTCGGCGCCGGTGTTCTTGAAATACTTTCAATAATCTGCACAGCGCGCGCGCACACAAGGAAGAGCGCATCTTCGTCATCAACCGCCTTTTTAAGCCCGGGGGGGCCGTTTTATGACCGTAAAGACGCTCACCGAGCCTCCGCGCCCTCAAAAAAAAAAAAAAAAACAAGGCACAGCGAGAGTGAAATGTGAGAAGCCAACCGATCGACTCCGATCACTCCGACGAGTTGCCGGCGATTGCCTGGTCGGTGCCTTATGTGTCCGTATTGAGAGGTGCCGGGGGTACTTGCAACACCTCCACCTTTACATGTTATCATGAGCGAGTGAAGGGATGCGAATGTGGATTCAAATGGAAACTATAAGTGGCTTTTTGGGCCCGATTACGATCGGGATCGCGTTGCACGAAGGGGTGCACGAGAAAGTTAATTTTTGGTATATAAATTCCGTAAAACCCAAACTTACCTTCTAGCGACCTTACCCATCCATCCATCCTTCGCTGTGTGCTTCGTTTCGTTTCGTTTCGGGGCCTCTCACGCTGCATTCTAGAACATTGCGCGCGATTCCTTGGCGCGTTTCATCCGCCAATTGCTCGCGTATACGCTCAGCGGTAATGTGCATTTGTATTCACCAATTCCTTGGTGCAACCGGGGAGGGAGGGGTGGGAATCCATTTTTAAATTCGTTAGATTCGTTAGACTCGGCTTGGTAGCGCGGGTCGGTCGGTAAGGTTTGGTTTCGCGATCGCACCGCCTCAACACCACCACCACTACCACCACCACCAGCCAGCAGCTCTGAAACGGGCGAGACGCGATCGAGTGACGCGAGTGACACGATCTCGAGATGAGCAGCTCGTGATTATTGCCACTGCCACAGTGATTAGCTTCTCCAGATCGGCACCGGATCGAGCACCGTCCATTTACGGAGCGTTCTCTGCAAACGTCGTTACTACAATGTTGGTCGAGCGGTGCTGAAGGAGGAGGAATAGAAGGAGAAGGAGAAGGAGAAGGTGGAGGAGGACCGGGACGAGGGGATGATGTAGTTTCGTTGCGGATGGTTGCGAGAATCCGAGATTCGTGGCATGCGCGAGCCCGGGAGTCTCGTGTTTGTCGCACGTTTTGTAGAGCTGAATCATCCTCGCGTGCCATCATTTCGCGAGGCGTGCGCGGGGGGCCAGATGTTTGAACCGCGAAAGGCCAAACCGGAACTGTTTATGCTTATAACTTATGCTGGCTGGCACGGGAAGCGTGATGGTGTGTGAGCAGCCGAGTGGACGATGGCAATCTGCTTCTGGTTGCTTATGTGGTTTTGGCCTTGCCGGGATGAGCTTCGTCCAAATGGATCAGTCATATTTATGAGGGTTAAGAATGTGTAACTCTGTTTAATGTTGTAATTTATTATTGCTGCTAATGTTGATTCAAGATGCACACAACACATGCAACACATGATGGTTTTAGTAAGATTTTTTTTATTAGTTCTTGGTGTACTGGAGATTGAATTCTTTCTGACTCGTTTGCTGACTCACATAATACAATGTTGTAATGAGGACAGGAAGCTTCGTCAGTAATCAGCAGGTTGACAATGTCAACACCAAATAGAGATGGACAGCACCAAACATGTAGCAGTTCCATTCCAGGAAGCCGGACAATTCATCTGGCCTAAAGAGATGGTGACTGGACGACACTCAATTGTACTAATTATCCTGAAAATCCAATCTGGGCTAGTACCCAAAGCATTAAAATGACCATAGAGAGTATTGCTTTACTTGACACTTTGTCAAGTATTGGCAATATTGCTTTACTTTGGAATATTTTCGTTTTCAAAGATCCAAATTGGAAAATAGAGTTTTGTAAACTGGAAATGACTTTGGTGCAAATAACTATGTATTCGTATATAAACCAACAATTAACCAGCCAATTAGCCAGCAAACTAAGTCAAGCTTCATAAAAAATATGTTTGTATTAATAATGTTTTGCAGTGCATTGATATTCGGCATGAATAATGCTCTGACTGAATCATTCGTAGAAATCATTTTCCCTCATGTTAAGTACAATTAGCGGGATCAACCTGCAGGAGTTCTTTACTGTTTATTTCGATTATTTAAAAATTACAACAACTTTAATAGTTTATGTAATTTTTAGGATACTCAGCACATTCGTTTTGTGCATTACATAATTGTCATGTTGGGATGACAACTTATGCTGGTCTCAATAAAAAGATAATCAATAAGATGTGACCAAATTAGCACACTACCATCTCATAGTGCAGAGCTTTTTGAGCTATACGCAGCAAAAGCTTCGCTATGTAGACACTTAATGCAATGCATACCTAGAGGCTCGGTTTGGGGTACGTTAAGGCGCATGGAGGGCCGAGTGGAGCATAAAAAAGAAAAGCCTTTAAGCGTCCCCTATCGTAACTGCGCCCTATGCAATAGAAGGGTATGCAGTCATTGAGGTGCCTGAAAATACGCTTAGGAAGGATTGAAATAGGATGATTTTTTATGGAGCATCACTAAGAAGAAGTGGTAAGAACTGCATTTTTCCAAAATAACGTCATGTGAGACCCAACAACCCAACACCTTCATGAGTAATCTTAAAAGAGGACAACAGTAGATCCGATTGAGATATTGCCCCGGAATCTTATCCCACAAAACGTGCAGATTTAATCAGTTGAAGTGCAATGAATCTTTGAGCTGCGTTATACATTTAACAGCAGAGATCGTTTTGATGTTTAATTCAAGCCGGAACAAGCTGCGTTACATCTCGAACTAAGAGAACGCATTTTTTATGTCACTTTATGGTATTATGTTGCTTTCCGGTGCTTGTGGGAAGTAAACGATCCTTGCCACTCGAAGAATATGATTTCAGTGCTCCCGATCGAGTGATATTGTCGCTACATCTTAATGTAGACCTATCTTACCTTCTCCATTCATCCAAAAGGTTCTGTGCATTTGTGATATTTTATCTTAGAACGATTGTTTGCCAGTGCTCAATACACTAGTTTAAAGCCGCAGTAATAACTACTGATCAACTAGAAATCGGCAAATGCCCCACATTTAAGCAGATCCGATTGAAGAAAAATAAATTTTAAATAAAACGGATCAACGATGAAATTGGTCTGATTCAGCACTAATGTTTTATTTTGAAGTAAAAATATCAAAATTACGTATCGCATTAAGCAAACGACAAAACACTCACTTATTTTATTTAAGCAATTACATTAACTGTTTTTATACTAAAAAAATATAAAAACGCCTTGAATGTGATAACACAGCATTGTTCGGATGTTTTGTACTCCTAAATGTTCCATATGTCTATATATTTTAAGAACCATGGTTCTTTATTTGCAATCAAAAGATAATTCTAAGAGTAAAAAATCTAAATCTATATACAAAATCGATACAGAAACAGTTGTAAGAATGGGAGGAAATATTGTCGACAGGGCAGGTTAGAATGATGTTGGCAATAGAAAGTAGCTGTTTCAAATTCGGTAATTATTTCGAAGAGCGTCTGGTACCATTTGTATGCTCCAATTGATCCGCCTGACTGCAAATAACTTTGATGCCAATGCTATCGCACTCAAGCTTCTGTAGAAAGAAGATCAAATTAGCAGATACTAGATTGTTCGCTTGTTCACAGTGGGTTTCCATCGGTCATCGGTTTATAGCTGATGAGTTGCTTGTAAAATGTAATTACAATGTGTCAACGCAACATGGGAAAACGCTTGCGAAGCCCTTCCAAACGCTAACGCTATCGATCGCATAGAACAAACAGTTTACATTGTTTTTACCCGCGTTCCCCCCCCGCGAACGAGGGACCCCGAGTGTTTGTATCTTTTTTCGTCCGAAAGGTCCGATCCAAATCAATTTGCATATTAATTGCACATTTTAGCGAACTGCATGCCGGGTATTGCATGCCCGCGGAGGGAAGTGACAGTGAGGAGAGATTTACAACCCGTAAGATCGCGCCGTATCGCGCGTAGTCATCGGCGTGTACTTTACGATTCAATGGATCGGTTGCGCATCCTCCCCTTTTGCCGGATATGCTGAGAAGTGTAAGCCGCGATTGCGTAAAACGTGTAAACACGTCTTGGATGGACGGAACCGTTTACGACGGAAATTAAGCGGATGCATATGTTTTGTTCTGTTCGATTGTGTGTTTCACCTCCCTTCGCTTCGTTGTGGGCGCATCTATGCTGGGTTAAGAAACACGCCAAACCAAACCAATGGTTGGTATGTGGCGGTATTTTTCTCTATTGTTTGCTTGGCGCTCGGTCGGTTGCATCGGTTTCCATGCTTGGATACTGTGTCTGCTTCACTGGCCAATGTGGTCGGTTTCAAGGTCGGTGCGAGCATAAGTTAGGCGGCGACATAATGTCTTGTTTACCTGTAATGTCCAATCCGGGGCTTCATACGTGGGGTTCACCGTCGATCGTTAACCGTATCGATTGTAGTTCTGTCCACTGGCCGATGCCAGATTCCCCGTCTGGAAGCGTGGCTGGTTGTAGGCGGCATTAAACTGTGCCGACACCGGTTGCGTTTGGGCGATGAGTGCGAGCGATTTCTGGATCGCCTCCGGGATTGGTGGTGGCGTCGGAAGATGGGCTCCTTCGGCACGGAATCCTGTGCGTGTGTGTGAGAGGGAGTGAGTGAGTGCGAAGGATGGTCATGAGGTCGTTGCGTAACGTGTGGGTACGAAGCAGCTTACCGTTCTCATCCGCAATGTAGGTCACCGTGATGAGCTGTCCCTCGGGGGAGGTATAGGAGTACGAGCCCTGCACCGATTGGGCCTCCAGGTCCTTGAGGCCAGCATTTTTCAGGTAGCCCTGCGCCTGCTGCTGCTGACCGTCGCCGGTGGTGTAGGCATAGGAGTAGGAACCGTCGTACGAGACGTCGTTACTGTACGAAGTGATCGGTACGAACGGTCGAATCGGGTTGGCGAAGGGTTGTTGCTGATGAGGGGATTCAAGGAGGGGATGTAACTCAAAGGTCTGCCGTGTTAAGCGGCTCATATCCAGCAGCCCGCTAATGGATTATCATGATGACGATCGCCCGGATCATCGGTAGAGAGATCGCCGTGAATGCGCATCGCTTACCTGGAGTCTTTGGCTGAATTGGTTCGGATTAGGTGGTGGAAGAAGGGGCGTCCTAAGTGCCTGGGCCTGACGTTGGTGTCCGAAATGCTGTTGCGACTGATGATGCTGCTGTTGCTGCTGCTGCTGCTGTTGTTGCTGTTGTTGCTGTTGTTGCTGATTAGTGAGACGCTGTCCAGTATTGCGGTTAAAGTTCCCAGTATTCCTGTTGTAGTTGTTCTGCGAATACTGGTTCTGGGGTTTCGCCAATGCGCATCCTATTACCGCAAGGATCATGGACGCCTGTTCAAACGAAAAAAAAACCGTTAAAGCACTCAAGTTATCTTCTAGTATCACTTCACTTCCACAGTCACTAGCTGTTTTCAATCAACTCAGGTTCTGGGGTTATTACCGTTATTATTCTCGTTAGTTTCGACATGTTTCCTGTGGGTTCCGCTTTTGAATTTTTGCCTTCTGGCCAAAGGATCGCGTTCGATGTTGATACGCGTTCGAGTACAATTTTGCTATTCTCTTAACTACACTCCGAAAGGTTGCTGATGATCCGAGTCTCGACTGTAAAACTGTCACAACGCACCACGTCTCATCGTTGGCTGGTATCTCACGCGAAAATGAGGCAGAACCAATAATCTGCACCGTTCAAACGCTAACACCGAACTATCATCGATGTTGCCGAGGGCAATTTTATTTATACGAATTATGCGGCTCCCGCTCGCCATCTGCCTGTCCTCTCAGGCAGGCCTCAGAAGACGCACCAAACAAACAAGAGATGCGAGAAGCATCAGCAAAAAAAAAAAATGAAAAAAGAAACAGTACACGAAAATGCGGTTCACTAATCACAATGGGTCTCGCTCTCGTGAGTCCACCACATGAGGAGGCCTGTAGTGGGACCGTCCACACACACCACTAGGGGCACACGCCTAGACAGAGAAAAGCGCCGTAGCCGGAGGGCACGTGAGAACAATCAGAATGATTGGAACAGATTGTAAACACACAGGCAGGTGGGAGAACGAGAGAAAAGGTTACGATTACCAAAATCCTGGTGTGGGACCCGCAACATAGAACGGATGGTGGGGGGCATCTGCGGACCACCCATCGGAGCGCCCATCGCGTTTCTGTGAATGTCATTAGAAGCGGTTTGGTGCTGGCAGGCGGTTTTTGATTCCATTGAAGATGCGATTCATAAATTTGCACCTCGTTTGTGGTATGCGTAACGGTGACAGTCGACAGTGCCGGACGGAAGGGAGTATCGTCGTGGAAAATTGACTTACTCAGACCAAGCTGTTGGAAGACAGAGAACAGATAGATGGCAAGGATCTGCCAGCCCGTAAGTTATCAATAAAAAAAAGATGGCAAGGATCCTACATTTCTGATCATCTCGATTATATTCGTACCTTGAAGGGTTTTCTGTACAGTATCCTTGCCATATAGCTTAGCCGTTTGTTGTAGATGTCAAGGGAAGCTATTGAATTTAATCTCTCCTATAATCCTATGAGCCTAATAATCTAGTTTCATCAACTTAAACAACCTGTTAACACTCTGCAACTTTAAAGTTCGTTTAACTTCCTATTATATTTACATTTATCTCCTTTACATGAACTGTTGTATTTTTTTCTTTTCGCTCTTTCTTAATATCCTTCCTTTGTCCTTAAGTTTGAGTTATCCTCGTAGAGGGTGTTAGCAAACAAAATGAAATAATTAAACTAAATAGGCTTTGTTTAATTCATGTATTTTTTTTCTGAATTCCCAGATTCTCCATTGATTTGTACCGTACTGTAGCAAAGTTGTAGTAGGAGTTGATCGTGTAGCTATTTCGCGGTCACCGCTGAAAGTCTTGTTTAAAAAAATGGATGTATCACGGAACAAACGATCCCCCGGAGGAGGAGACAATGATGTGGGGAAGGGATCCGCCGCAGCTACGAAAGTGCGCAACCGGCGTGAGGAGGATCATAACGCAGCAATGCAGCACGTTAAGGCACATTTGCGTCGCGCGCTTCGTGAGTATCGATCGTCTGCAAGGTGCTGTCGCGCCGGAATCCCTTCCCATCTTCAAACCCCTTTCGAAGATGAAGAAAGCAAAAAAAACAACCCCCCGAACCGGCAACACATCCCAACAAAGCCGTTCGTCTTCATCGGTCCATTGCGTTTCCATTGAGCGCAAGCGGTACGGCACCATTTGTTCTCCCGGCCAACTCGATTGCTGAATCAGACGGGGTCCAAGGTTTTTCTTTAGTCGGTGCCGGCGAGTGTTGGGCAGTGCCAACGAAGCCACTGGTAGCAAAGTAGCCGATCCTCATGAGTAAGAACGTCAGAGAAGCTTTATTTCCATCACTCATCGTCATCATCACCATGCGAGATCTACTCAAGAAACCATCGCGCCCGCGTGTCTCTGATGGACGTTTGCGTGACGGCCCTTCATGATGTGCATTGTTTCAGGCGTGGCACGCTGAGGACCAATACCTGTGGCGCGTGTTGATCTTATGATCTGCCGGGCGCCCTACAGATAAATGTAGGTCACTGTGACGCTTCTGCGTCGACTGGTATCGATGGCCAGAGACCACCGACAAAGGTTGGACGAAGAAGCTGCGTGGTTTTCAATTCACTTTCTGTAGCATGAATTTCGTGAGCAATGCGACTAAGCGACGCAGCTGAGCGTTTGTTAAAGGAAGTGACGCTCCGATCGTAAAGATGATCCTAAAATATGAACTCCACATTAAAAGGTTTGTGGATCAAAGAGGTAAGTATGTACAGCAGATGCTGTGGCAATAGAAGGTCACTTCGTCACTGCAAAAGGTGAGATACTCTCGCACTATTCAATCATAAACAGGCAACATAAATATCAAGGATAACCGTCGTTTAATGTCGCCCTACATGTCTAACTCAATCGTAGACTGAATCAATCATTGTGGTTAATACACGCATTCTATGCACTATTCAATTGCTCGTTGAGGTCCGTGTGAGGTGCTCTGCATTAGTAGTAGGACTAGAATATTTGGACACCAGGCAAATGAGGTACGAAAATTAGATCAGCGAAGTATTCTAGTTGGTTCGATTTCAAATTGGAGGTCGTTACTTTACACTCTTTACAATCTTTAGTATCTTAAAAAAGATATAAACATGAAAATATGAAAAATAAATAAATCAAACAATAAATAAATAACCCTTGAAACTATTTGTCACGTGTACATTTCTTTTCTCCATCAGCTAAATCGTTTCAAAGCAAACTTTATTAACTGTTCCACCTTATTCCTTTGAACATTTTTTAATTTCTTCAAATAGCTATGATTGATTTGGGTTCGTATTTAATTCGGAATGGAGATATCTGGCCTATATAATTTCTGTAGGCAGGCCGTTTTTGAGTTTTGTTGTTTGAGTTTAAACTGTTTTCAGTTTAGTAATATCAAATCGATTTCTGTACTGTAGATAATCAAAAGATTCTTAATCAAAGCGGGTAGATAGAATCATTTGATTGAGTTGAAATATGTGCACAAAGAGAGAACTATGGTAAATTTTTAAATATTGTATAAAAGAGATACTCATTTAGTCATATAGTAAGCTTAGTGACACACAGCTTACAAACAGAAAATGTAAAAAAAAACCCTCACAACAGATTGGGAAACTAGTTACTAGGGCCATTATGAGATCAT
Source organism: Anopheles darlingi (assembly GCF_943734745.1). Classification (NCBI taxonomy): domain Eukaryota; kingdom Metazoa; phylum Arthropoda; class Insecta; order Diptera; family Culicidae; genus Anopheles; species Anopheles darlingi. Next base: position 68,629,432 of record NC_064874.1, read on the forward strand.
TAACTAGCAGATAGTCACTTCAGTGGCGGTGTGATTAACCACTGTCATCATTATGCAAATGGGGCCCGCTGCTACATTGTAGGTAAGATTCTGGCCCAATGCTTGGTCAGTTGTCGGTACGAAATGAGCTAAGCATCGCTAAAACAAACAATCAAAAATGCTAGCTTCTGGAATAGCAAAACGCCATAATAGCCTATCAATTACTTGTGTTCTCGTCGGTAATCATCACTCCGCACCGCACCGGGCAAAGTGCTGCTGAGTTATTGCTCTCCTGTTCAGAAATAATGCAAGACACACGATACGCCTACGGGGTCCGGGGTTCTGATGCGGTATGCGAAATCGCGCATAGATCCTATGCGATGGATGTGAATCTTCTGCTTCTGCTTGTCCGCTCGGTTCTCTTTGTCTTCGCTCGGCACTTGCGGCTGGCACGGTACGGTATTTCCGTTAGATTGGTCGTTGATCGGTTTTGAAAGATGGCCAGTCAGAGGGTTCAATGTCAACCGAGCCAACCGATGGAGGCATCTTGCAGCGACGACCAGGTACGATACCGAAAAGAAAATGGCAACGAAAGGTCAACGGACCCCGGGGGGCATTTGCTGCGGTTTGGCAGCACCTAGCACAATGTAACATCTAAATTTGGTAAAGTCAGAGTGTGCAACCGGTAATGTGACCGGTAAATGTCTTCTCCGATAGACAATCTCCAACGCGACATCCCGTTTTGGACACATACACATACACGTACAAAATGTACACCTATCACGCTATGTGGCACACATGAACAAGTTAATCAATCGACCTCATTGTTCTGCTACAAAAAAAGCTTAAAGTTCGTAGGATAGGAATAGTGCCGGACAAACTGAACTGATGATGTTCAAATGTCATCCAATCTTTCATGTTATTGACAGATTAAAGTATACTTTTGCTAATGCGAAGCTCATCGTAATGCTTATTTGTATGGGAATACTATTATTACAGCTTCAAAACGTTGTTTACGTTGCACATTGGAAATAAATGTATAATTTTAATTTCAAGGTTAACAAAGTATGAAGGATGCTACATTGCTGCAATGTTCGGGAGGTAATTATTGCTGCTTAATTTATTTTTTAAATGTATCCATCAATTAATTTGTAAATCAAATCATCATCTCCATTCCGACGAGAAGATTAATATGCTTGTCTAGCAAAGTCAACACCTTCCACACCTGTGCGGTTGGGTTGGGTTGGTAACTCCACGAATTCCCCTGGAGGCGCATCGTAAGCATGATGACATTTGATCGATAAAGTGCGAAAATTAATTTGTCATCCACAGTACTTGAACTACAGGGAGGTCAAATTCCAACCACTCCCGACCGTGAGCATGAGCACGGAGCACGATTGCATTAACATACTCAGCATACCACCGACCAGCAGCAGGCAGAGGCGGGCTTTGTGGCGCACAGTCAGCAACATTAATGGAAATCGATCGTTCGCTCGAAACACATCATCAATTGGCTGCGGCGTTCCGGAATGCCTTGACAAATTGAACGGACCAAATTACTGCCTCTCCTCAAAAATGCCATCCTCTGCAACATTCCTGTGGTCGATTGCGGTGATGGGTATTTGTTTTATTATTAGTTTTGAAACAATCACTGGATTGCATCTCATACAACCATTACGGATGATTTTTATAGGTCACACTCCTTGCGGCTCCATTCTTGCGTGCCTTCAAGCCCTAGCCCGAGATTCTCAAATATCATAGCTCGAGGTGTGCAAGATGGCAAAGATAGTGCACAACATAAATGCACACCACCACCCCCATGAAAGCCTAGCTAGAATGGAGGTTGCATCGGAGGTTGCTTCCAAAATGAATTATGGGTACAACGAAATATAAAGTAATCGCATTTCGAGCGCATGATTCCTTGCAGGAGAAACGTTTCCAACACCGGGATGTAGCGGGTAGGGGGGATCATTTCGTTTCTCACGCTCTTCGCTTGGATGACGCTTTTATGAACAAGGGGAACATCCTCCGACGACGATCTGCGTTGCTATGATGCCACCACCGAAAGGTGTGAATGTTGGCTGGTCTAAAGATGGCCAGCCGGGCGGGTGTGAATAGACTTTGGATCGTGTTTCGTCGTGCAGGGTGAACCTCATCGATGTTTAAACGTTTTGGATGCTAGATGAGTCTGAGTGATATTAATTAATTTATTGCGGGTCAGCGACCTCCGCACGAATTAGCAAAACGGGTGTCTTTTGTTCAACTTTGTTGTCTCGTAGGTATTTCAGAGACATGCTTCATGTAACCTAATACGATGCGAATTTTTCAAACAACGTATCATGTAAACCATGATTGTGAAAATAGCACTCGAGACAGCAACAACGACACCATTCTAAGACTTCAATTCTGTTACTTAGCTTTCAGGGCACAATCCATGATTAAGATTAGTAAGGGAACATCGACATAAGCTAGTAGTAGCTGCCGGTCATTATTTTGGCCACCAACTAACCATCATCAAGCAGCTCTCCCTCTATCATCCACGATGCATCATAAATGCAAGAACCGATCAGCAGGTACACCGAGTTTAATGTGTTGCTCATGCTATCGTTCGAGCTCCATTTCGTGCCTCCATGGCGTGCCTTCGGTCATCCCTCAGAAGCCCTGACGGACGGCTACTACTTCGTCTTCTTCGCCAGCGGACCGAAAACGGCGCGCTCACCCCTTTCGAAGTCACCGGGGTTAAGTGTTACGATCCAGTTGGGCGCAGAGATAATGTTACGTAGAACACGCGGTACGAGATTGTTTTCGGCGTCCGGAGCATCAGCATCGCAGAGGTTAATCGCGTGACGCCCTTTTTATGGGCCAGCACTCTGGTCAGCACCCGGCAGCAGCCGGCGCTGCACGCTGTTTCACGGTTCTTTGGCAGATTTGAAACGACTTCTGGTATAATACAATCGCCACCATCTGACCGCAAGGTGTGAATTATTGAAATGCCATACTTCATTTGGATCCTTGTCTAGCTGATGAAGGCGCTGGTAGCCAGGATGGTTTGGGATTGGTCAGGTGATACAGCCCCGTGTACCCGGATGTTCTCTAGTACGTTCGATAATTGATGAGGTAACAGATGATTCTATTCTGTTGATGAGATAATACAAGGCATGCATACAATGTTTTGCGTGAATTCGGAGGTATATAAAGACTTAGAATTTGGGATCTTAAGGCATCAGCGGGGATCCGGGATTATCATCATTTTCTCATCAACTCGAGAGCAACATTATAAAATGTTGATCATTAGCTTGATCATCATGTCATTTTTACTTGGTCGACAGTCTTCCTATAGCGAATGTCTGCAATAGGAAATGGAGAGTTACACAAATGGACGATCATTTCTGGTGCACAAAATGAAGAATGAGATATTTACTCTCACATTTCTTTAAATTATTCCTACTGAAGGCTCCAGCCCTTACCAAGGACTGCGGTTCTCATGCTTCCTTCGAGTTCCTGGTTGTTGCGGATCAATTGAAAATCACCCCCAGGCTCCCGAGGATTACTTATGCAACTTCGAACCAGTTATAATATACGCTCGTTGCTTGGCCACTGATTTATTAGTCCGCGATGGAAAGTACGCTCAGTGTGCGTTGTTTGCTGCAGGCCCATTCTAAGCCCTGTGATCGCGAGTCCACCATCGTCTTAGCCTTGCTATCCGCGGTGGCCAACTGGAGGTGAACTGAAGTGGAAGCATCTCTTAGCTTTGAGGCCGATCCGATCCCAAAACCGTTCGCCATAATATTGGTCATAAATCATGTGCATTGTAATGGACGTTGGACGTTGAACTTTCCGTACCGTACCGGTTGCGGTGCTCATCGAGGTATGAGTGACAGATGCGACTGGCTCGATTACAAACACCCGGGTAATGATCGGGTTGTGGTCAGTGGATGGACCGCTTCTCCTTGGTTCAACAAGGCCCCTTCATCAGGATCCGGCTTTTTGGGGCGGAAACAAGAATCCAAAGAAGAACGAACGAGGAATTTCTGCGAAATCGAGAATCCTGCAGGTGGGAAAATGGTGGAAAAACTGATCGGAATTGCCAAACCGTAACCGAAACGGCGATCGGTCGGCACTAGAGTCCACCTACCGTCACTGACCATGAGCGGTTAGGTAGGCGCAGTCGTTCTGTTGCTGCGGTCGCCACAGGGCAAACGTCAATCCGGATAAGTTGCTTCACTTGACATTTCAATCGACCAAGCGGACCCGGACCGGGGCCGGGCCGGGCCTGGGCCGGATCCTCATCAGAACCGTCCGAAGCGGTGAAGATGGCGCAGCTGGCGATGATGATGGTTCCCCCGCATGGGTGCAATTAGCAGGCGACATTTGGCGCGGTGGCCGCAGTTTATTTAAGTTTATGGAAATTGTTGCAAATGGCGTTGACCGACCGATGGCGATGGGACCGGGCGGTGGATGAAAATTTCTGCCCCTGCCCTTCGATACAGGAGGGTGCTTAAGATGTCCGAAGTGCTTCTGTCGCAACGGTTCACACAACTTGTCGCCATTTTATTCACGAAACGGATAGTTTGGTTCTGATAGCGTTCTAACGAGCTTTTAATTGTTGCCGGGTTTTTGGGAGAATCTGAGAAAACTCATTGGACCATTTCAATTGTTGCCAACCTGGGGATGTTCTCCTAAAAAAACACACGCAAACAACATGACACCTCCGACGGTCTCAGGTGGTCATCATGAGCCCCCGGGGGGCTTAGCACACGCCGTAAGCCGTTGTTGTTTCTGATTGACATTTAGCGTGTACACCCCATTCGTCTTTATCAAGCCTCGCGAGCCTCTGTCCGGTGGTCAGTTATGGTTGTACACACGACAGGCGCACGCGTACCCCTTGAACGAACCGCGTTTGCGCGCATCCCTCCTGCGTACATTAATCATTCTCTGGACCGGCGGATCGCACGCGGTCACTCCGGCTTCATCGCGCTGCCGAGCGTGATTTAGGAGCTGCGAACGGGAAAGTGACTCCGGCAGCCTTGCTTAATTAATACAGTTTTCAAGTGAATTTACTGACCAGCCGGTGACGCTTTTACGATGCGTCAACCGGTCCGACGACCAGCGAGCGATGATGATGATGCTTATCCGGACCGGTCGCCGCCGGCCGGGGGACCGAAATGACGAAATTCGCATGTTCACACGATCGAAATGGGTGTTTTATGGGCGCCACCGGGCGCCGTAAAATGAGTCCGTGAGCCTCGTGAGAGGGGAGCTGTCGCCGGCGCTCAAGATCAAGTTCGATCATCGGTTCGGTTCGTCGATCGTTATCGGGATTAGCGAAGCATCCCCGGCCATTAAGCTTAATCGATCCAAGGGAAGATCGCTCGAAAGGCTTCCCGCGGGCGCGGGTACAAAACTGCATTTCCAAACCGAGGCGGGCGTATGGGGGTGAAGCAGCAGCCGCAGCACCGGCCCCGCTTCGGTGGTTGCAACAGCGCGTACAGCGCGTGGTGCGAGGGAGAGAAAATTGCTCTATCGGTGGGGGTGGCAAGCGGTACCTCCCCCGGTTGAAGACGGTACCCGGGGCCGGGCCATCCGATGATGCAACGTTGCATTGCAGTTTGCATCGTTGCAGTTCGTTCGTTCGTTCGTTCGCTTGCTCGCCGGATCCGGTCCCGTTTCTGGACGGAGGCTTCGTGGATGCTTTCGTGGCCACCTTGGATGCAGCGCCCATCCCATCCCATAGAACCCGAACGGATTGGCGCGAGCGAAGGCGCGTAAAATTGACTGACATTTAACTCCCGCGGTGCGGTGGCCACGGTGGTCTATGCGCGGTCGGTGCGCGGAATAATAAACCAATAATTTGTAATCTCGTAAAGTGTGCGCTCGGCGCCCGACAATGTACCATTCATGAACTCGTGACGGATGGACGGGGAATGGGAACCACCATTAGAATGGGGCATTATTCTAATTCCGTGCACCCAGTGTTGGCGCTTTCCACGCATCGGACCATCTCGCGGAATGACGCGGAATTGGGACGTTGAGTGATAGACGCAATGCCTTGGACAGAGCTTCGCAGCTGCAAGGATTTGCACTCAATAATGGTGCGTTGCGAAGGAAATGCAGTCAGGCAGCAGATTAATCCATCGTATTGTCCGTTCGTTAGTTTAAAATTCAAAAATTAAAAAAAAGCGAAAGCAAAAAAACAGATCACACTGGGTGACATTAAAAACGCTCGATCCTGTTGCCTGGTATTTCCATCAATCAAACTTTGCGGATGGTAGCAACAGCGTGCATACAACATTCTAAGCCGGCGGCTCGGAGCTCGAGCTCGAGCTCAAGCTGAAACTATCCCTTATTCACACCTTGCCCGATAAGTCGTCCGGCACGATCGACCGAGCCGGCGCCGAGTGTGGGTGAATGCTGCTGCAATCCTCTTTGGCAGCGGCTCATCAACAGGCAGCTCCGCAGGGCACTCGGAAGCCGTCCTATTTGAAGAGCAACATTCCATCTCGCCAACGACTCTCGTGTTTGCTGCGTTTGCACCAGCGGCAAAAGTGGTTCCATAGAATTATGATGTTCGATTATATCGAGCCGTACTTGGCCAGAACAGGTGGCCTTCACGCGCGCTTGTGTGTATGTGTGTGTGTTTATGCCGAGGGGTGCCGATTAGATGCCGCCAGGAGATACTTCGATTAACTGTCGGCACAGTGGGATTGTATTGATTGCCAATTAACTGTTAGTTTTTTTTAAACTCCAGATAAACAATTTAAACTAATCCAAGTAGAGGGGAATCGCTAAACCAATAAAGAGATTATTTGAATTCCAAATCGTAAACGGGCTTTTTTTGGCCCCCCAACAGCTCACTGTCCGTAAAGAGGATTGCATATTTCGCATTCGCTCTCACCTGCGAGCATGGTTTGCCCTGGATGGTTTTGTAGGTTTCGAGCGCGTTGCATCTGCATCTGCTGCAATCAGGGATGCATCACTTGCTCAACTGACTCGTCTTGTTCACGCCCCGAGCAGCAGCAGCAGTAGATTACTCTTGTGTAATATCTTGGTGCGACGATGAAGAAGCTGTTCGATCGCCGCCGCCGACCGTACCCACACCGTTCACCGTTCTAAGCTTCGAAAGCCCGGGTTTCGTTAAACAAGTCCACGGGGTTCGGAACGGTCGCCCGATTAGCATACGTTGCCCATTAATTACGAGGATGAAAATGGGTTTTCTATATTCTCGTGTGCGCTGGTAAATAGTTTATGTGTACCGACTGACTAGGATATGCCGGAACGTTTGCCGGTGACGCAATGCACTACGCAGCAGCAGCAGCAGGCGGAACTTATGAAAATGAAGCGTAGCGGTGAGGTGAAACCGATCGTTGCCAATGCCGGATGATTATCGTCGATGCATCGTGCATCGTCTGTATTGTGTCCTGCAGTGTTGGCGTGACGCATTGCAAGGTTCGTGGTTAATGTGAGCGCCGCCCCCTGTTAACGGGCGTACAGCAAGAACTGTCATCAAATTCCTTAAAAACCGCAACGACATCAACAACCATCCTTGAGCGTCCGCTTATCGCCCATTCGGATCTTGAATATTGTTTCAAATTAGTAGAAGCCGCCGCCTCGCCTCGGGAGTTGCACATTGGGCGTGCGATCATTCCCCCTCGGTGGGTAAACTAACAATGATGGATGGATCCATTAAATGCTGCATCGTCAATCGCCAATCGGCGTCGTTTGTTACTGTCGCTTGCGTATCGTAGCGTACCGTGGGTGCTCCCTTGAGGTTGATACGCTGGGCGCGCGTGAATCGCGGATTAATAACAACTCAAAATTTCATTAATTCCTCCGATCGTGATTCGCTTTCTTCCGCACCCAGTGCACCACGTAGGGCTCAAAAGTTCGGCCCCGGGAAAGGACTGCGTTGCATGCCGCTCGTCAGTTACACTTTAAAGAAGTCGTTTAATCGTGCTGATGAGCGCGCTTGGCAACCTTTTGCAGCGGGCCGTTTGGTGCCGGACCAGAATTGGCCATTAATTTTGACGAACGATAACCGGTGGCATCGTACCTTAACCGCCTTCCTTTGCCCTCCTTACTGCGAGCGGAATCGATTGACCTCTCGAGCGGCATTGTGGGCGGGGGATATGGTGAATCGGCAAGGGGCCTTAGTCTCAGCAGTCTCAGCGGTGAGGATGATGGTTTAAATGTCGAAAACAGAAGGATGAGTTACTACTTTGTAGCACACGAGCACGAGACGCCACGGCACACCACGACACACCACGGCGCAGTGCGTGGGAATCACTATCTTGGATCTTGGGAGGGATTCTTGCAAATAGTAACATCCGCGCTGAGTAGTGACGATAATCATCGCGCAAGGTTCGCGCTAGCCGTTCGGCAGCAGTAAGAATGCAGAATGCTCGTAAAGATGGCGATTTGATGGGGGGGGGGGGGGGGGTTTAGAAGCAGAACCCTTCCTCTTCGTCGATAAGGACGAACTGAAGTGACGCTACCTCAAGGCAAACCATCTCGCTTGGGAGTAATTGAATGAATGATTTATCCAATCTGGGATCCATTTCCTTTATGGCGACGTCGTCGTCAGTCGTCATTTCAATCTACATGTTAATCCAGATGCAAAGCAGATGGTCAGCAGATGGGGTAGTCATTTCGATCACACTTTGGTCAGTAAGTTGATCACTTTCTGGCACTGATTTGACATTAAAGTGTATTCGAATAGCCATTCGCCACTGCATTACTTGCCTTAATTATTCGATTTTAACATCTATTAATCAAAATTCCAAATGCAGACAACTTCATCGTCAATCTTTCCGAGCTCCAGATCCAGAAACATTGCTTCGACCTTGACGGTCAAGCTGGCTTGAGATCGTCCGATCGTCGCGATATTGTTGCGGCGTGACACGACGTGTAATTGCCATTTTGCGTGTGCAAGTCCGTCTCTCTCTCTCTCTCTCTCTCTCCGAAAAGCAAACAAAGAACCGGTGCGAACGGTCGGATGATGGCAGATGGCTACATGGGGAGTCCAATTGTGACCCCCACCGGACAATTATCATTGACCGGACCGGACTATCATTGACCGAACCCAGCAGGCCGGGAAGGGGGTGACTCTACTCGACGTCTGCACCCCATTCCAAGATGATTAATCACGCGGTGGACTGTGCGTAAGACGATCCACGTCGGCTTCCTCGTTTTGACATCGCGAGCTCGCGCTGTCATCTTGGCGGCGGTAATTAGAACGACATTTGTCGATTGCGGCCAGAGTCGCTAAAAAAATTTCCTCCAAAAATCCCACCACCGGGGGAAACGGGGAAGGTGCACCCTCTCCGAACTGTGGACCCCTTCCCACCCTGCCGTCGCTTCCCATAATGGCTTTCCGATCTAATCTAAACCTCGCTGACCATGCGACAGCCACATACAGGTGCCGGGCGTATGGCGTACGATCAAAACCTTGAAAAGCGCCTCCAGCCACCCATTCAAATGATGATCTGGCACTGCAACCGTACCGCACCGCACCTCGGCGCCACACTCTCGGCTCGGCTGGGGTGACCTTTGGAAAAACCAACCCTCTAATCGCTTCTCTCTCTCTCTCTCTCTCGCTCCTCACTGACTCGTCACCACCGGGCCACCATCTTCCGGGGTTTTTGTGCAAATAAAGCGCCAACTATCCTGGGAATCACTGCTGGTGGCCATGGTTTTCGGGCATGCCGGGCGGGAAAATCGACGATGACGGTGGACGACATTAAGTCACCGCCACCGGTGGCCAGTTGCGTGCGATTTCTCATTAATCGTCCGCCGGCGCCCGTGTGTGTGTGTGTGGTTCGCTGGAGTTCGCTCTTATGTAAGCGCGTACGTGTACCCCAAAAGGTGTCCGCAATCTGTTGACCGAGTTGCTAATTAAAGTTCTCGCACATCATCTCGGCCATCGGCGGGCTTTCGAACCGGGGGCTGCTTGGGCTTTAAAGGGTTTGGACCCGCCGGTCAGCTTCCCCTCCACGCAAGGGTGAGGATGATTAGCGGGCAGCCCAGACACTCCGCTCTGTTCCTCTAGCCTGGTACAACGGACCTTTTGGCATCCCAAAGGCCCTACCCCTATGGGGTCGCCTTTTGCGCCGGATTACCGCGTCAACCTCCAGGTCGCTGGTGGCTGGGGAAGATGGGAAAAATATGATCCCGTCGCTCCCCTCCAACCGACGGCCCAACGGTGTGTTGGTGCGGGTGGATCTTGTCCAACTAGTCACCGTCACCGAGTCGCTCCTCCTTTGCTTTGGCCTGGGCCGGGCCGGGGGAGGCCTTTACGGTGCAGTGTGCACTCCACAGTGCTCTCAGGTGTGTATTAAGGTCCCTCCACCACAGACAGTGTCACAGTGTGGGTTCGCGCACCGCACACCAAACTGCCAAACCCCCCTCTCCCCTAAAAGAACGTGTGTTAGACCCCTTCCCTTCGCATCGCACCGCGTATCCGTATCGGACGGACGGACGGACGGACGGTGAGCAACAGCCTCAACGCATTTAATAATAATCATATTTCTATCTTCGGCGCTCTTTCGGGAGGGGGTAGAGAGGGAGGGAGTTGGCAAGACTTGGTTGACGGTTCACGGAGTATAAATTCACCTCGATCAACCCACTGACAGCATCAGACCTCAGCCAACCTTCGATTGCACAGCACATCATCGGGCATCGCTGCCTCATCGGAACACAACCCCCGAACCCTCGAGCCCTCCCCTCACAAAGTGTGGCCAGTTACCGCCAGCCCTCGATCCAGAAAAGGATATTCGCGTTCCGCTTGTGTGATCCTGTGAAGAGCAAATCGTACGAAGATGATGAAGTTTGTAAGTGTTCCGGTGGTGCTTTTTGATGTGTTTAGCGAGGAGGGCTACAAGTGTGTTGTTTTGGAAGTGTGACCGTGTTAGCGCTGGAATAGTTGTGTAATATCCTTGGATGGGAATGGACTATGGAAGAGGATTCGATTACCAGCAGGAGCAGCAGCAGCATTTGCTGACTTTTGGATATTGTTGAAGTGGCTTTAAGAGAAGCGCTGAAAGGAAAATTTTACAGAAATTCAGTCTAGTTGGACTTTCTACGCTTATAGTTCTTTATTCCAAGCAACTGAATGTCTTGGTTTTTGTTATAGGAAGTTTTTTTTTATATAGGTAGTATTTTAGTGAGTTTCTTGTAGCTATTGGATTCTTGGAACATGCTTATTTAAAATTAATTCTGAAAAATCCGTTCTTCTTCTTTATTTTACATAAAATATGCAGTTTTTTATGTGGTTCAATTGCAAAAAATAAGTATTTCAAGACCTTTTGTATATTAAATTTTCGAAAATCAACGAACCACTTTATCAACTTACTTGACTAATTACTTCTTTGTTGGTCAAAGACTTGACAGTAATCAAGATAAGATCCTTTAAAGTTATCCAAATCCATTTAAAAGCAAGTGATAATAGAAATTGTATCCTGTATCTTTTTAAGGACCTGCATTGAGAATTTTAAAATAGTCAATGTCCTTGGAAGTTGTTAGTCAATCTCTAAAATAAAACCATTCCCTGGACTTATAAGCATTTAATGGGAAGAACACAAGTTGTAAAACCTTAGAAGTTCCGCAAACAAATTTGTAACGATCTCTTGTGCACCTCTCGCGATGCAACGATTCTCCCAAGTAAGCGCCCCAGGTCGCTGCACACGGAATTACCTTCGTACGGCCATTCATCAAGTGAATGATGAGTTCGCATCAACGCGGCCAAGTCGAGTGCTACCTGAGTCCGGCTGTAATCCATCTTCGATCGATCCGGACCGTGCACTGCTTTGCATGCCGCTAAGCGTTCGACTAATCGTTCAATTACCGACAGTTTCCCTCCCCTTTACCGACCATTTTCTGAGGCTCATAAAACATGCTCTCCCTGTGGTTACCACCCGCTACCCTCTCGGCAACTTGAAAGATCCTCGTTTCTCCCCTCGTTTCGTTTGGAAGATCCTCTCGTGTCTCGCGTGGCAAAGATTGGGGCCAACTACTAGAGGCTGATCGCGGTGCTAGTAGTAAAGATGGCGCTTGACATTCGCGGATGCGGTAACACGATACCTAACTCAGGGTATCTGACATATAAAATCTGCCAATTTATTGTACAAAACGAAACGAAACGTATCGAGCGCAAGCGGCAAGCGGAAACCATCAACACCGGTGGCTGCGAGAAGGAGGGGGAGGGGTGATGTGGGAACCCTACTACCGACGCACGCGGCAACAATGAATGGCCGCGCGTCATGGCAAGGGTTTGCCTGTGGTCATAAAGTTGGATGTCCATCAAAAGCGCGCGCCCGCACCTTCTCATCAGCATGCATATGTGCAGCATCCCGTCCTCATTCCGTCCCGTCGTTTCGTTGCAGATCACCGTGTTCGCCGTGCTGATTGCTGTGGCCGCGGCCCAGATCCGCCCGCTCGGTCCGCTTCCGCTGCGCAACCCGGCCGTGTACGCCAATCCGGAGGCGAACGCCGTCATACTGAACCAGGTGTACGAACCGAACCCGGACGGTTCGTACATCTACAGCTACGAGACGAGCAATGGGATTCGGGCCGAGCAGCGCGGTTTCCTGAAGAACCCGGGCACGCCCGGTGAGGCGCAGGTCATGCAGGGTTCGTACTCGTACACCGGACCGGACGGTGTCGTCTACACGATCAACTACATCGCCGACGAGAACGGCTACCGTGCGGAGGGTGCGCACATCCCCTCGGCCCCACGGTACAACCCGGCCGCCCGCTATCCCGGTCAGTTCTAGAGTGGCCGCTGGGGTGGCCGGAGCCGGAGCCGGCGTCGCGTTGCGTCGCGTCGCCTGTGGTGTTTGATATTTATTGGCCCTAAAAGAGCGCGGCCGAAGGGTTGGGGGCGCGAGCATCGTTCGGAAAGTTCATCACCATCGGCGTTGGCACAAATTATGCATCGAAATCCATTATCCCCATTAGCATCCCAGCCGGTCATTGCCGGACACATTCCGTTGAACAGCCACACACACAGACGCACACAGACACACATCTCGCGGACAGTATTGGTCAATCGGCGATCGGAGAGGAGAGATCCCACCGTCGCGGGGCGCGCACCGATGGGCGGTGATTTGTTGCGAAGACTCCTTCGGTTCGCGTTCCTCCACCGCTCTCCCACCACCCACCCAACCTCCCTGTGAATACTCCTTTCGATTTACGCCAAGCCATGACACTTCCCATTCAATCGCCTGTCGCCCGGCCTTCGACTCGTTAACCGTGGACTGTGGTGCGGCGGTTGATTGATGCGGATGCAGTGTAGCAGCCAGTAGTGTCCAGTGATGTCCAGTGGTGGTGGCTTTGATGTCCACAGCACAGTATTTGCACAGCCACGAACCGAGCACGCATTCCCAAAATGCTTCTAATGCGCTGGGACATCGGAGTTTCGTTTCGCTTTTGTAAAATAACTTTATCACCTTTCCAGTTTCTCTCTTGCATCCCGTCTCTCACGTGCATTGTCACTGTACCAGCCCATGTAATTTGTAATATGTTTGTTTATTTGCATTCGCGTGCAATCGAAATAAAACCAGCAAATGCCTTGACAAAACAGGCCACACAGAACGCAACGGAGGATTACTGGATAGTAAATCATTTCTTGAAAGAAACGAAACATTGTGCTTTTACATACTTGAAGAGTTTTTTGAAAAAGATACAGCTGTTTGGAAAACCCCACGACACATTCGGCCCAGTTTACAAACAAAACAAATGTTTACAAAGTATAAATTTGGAAAAGTTAATTTACACTTCATTTTAATTTTAATTCACACAGTCCGGTACTCTGTCGAGTTTGTTTCCAAACTTGGTTGTTTTCCAAACTTGATAGTGCGTCTTGAAATAGTTATGTACTTCTTTTTAATTGAAATATCAAAACCATTAAAACTATCATTACCTTTTTAACTTCAACATTCTGCTAAAAATTGAAAAACTTCAACTAACGAAAAAAACTCAATCGACACCTCAAAAAGTGATTTCAGATACCGTTATACCTCCCTGGAAGAGATATCTGTATTTCTATATATCTACTTCAAAGGATATTTTGCTTTTTATGAAAAAATCCTAATATGATATCTATGATTGTTTGATATGGTAGAAAAGAATTTTTAACACGCCTTTTTTGGATCGAATTAACGTAAGCCCCTTCCTAAAGAATGAGGCTTCCGGATCGAACCCGGGGTTTCGAAATCGTTTAGCGTTTCGTTAGTAATTTTACGGGTCCGGCTTTTTCCGGCGAAGCGCCAACACTACGCTGAGCATAACGTTGCATGATGAATCATTCTCGTCGAATTGTGACACTCAGCTTAACAACTCTCCGCCTCCGTCGTTCAGCATCATGCATCAAGTAGGTATGACAAGTGAGTGTGATGCCGTTAAAACCCAACGAAGCGGTCAGCAGCGGTGCTAGAATATCTTCCCTAAAAAAGTGTGCAGCCTCCCCCGGTCTGCCAGTCGACGTGCCGATGCCGATGAGTAAAGTCGATACCTGAGTCGATGAGTAGATGTGGCGCCCAAGCCCATTCCTCGTCGAATGACCTTGGCTGAGTAAGAATCTGACTACGCAGCAGCAGTACCAGTAGCAGTAGCCCACAACCCAGTACCCAGTGTGACGCGGATCAACATTATGCTCTAATTGACACCACAAACAAACCATTAACGGTTGCCTGCAAACCAGATGCGGTGGATGGGTTCTCAGGTGGTCGGTTCTAACCAGCTGGAAGAGACACCTCGCAGCAAACATGTTTATCGCAGGTCGCCTTATCAGCATATGAATGTGATCGCACACATGCGCGTAGACCACGAAATGATCGACTGGATATGGAAGGGCTCGGTAGGGATTTCTGGACAGAACTAGATCAAACTGCAGTTCGGATTTGATTCGAAGGGCGTAAAGATTAGCTCACGACATTTGAGTTCAAAAATAGATACGCGAACCGGATTTGGACTGGACATAGATGATGGATACAGTTCGGTGACATGGAAATCCCAAAAAAATAGAAACGTTTGAGTGAAATGTCTAACGGAAAGACGCACGCATTTGGTGCCGATAGTTCCCCCGTAAACAACATCCGGCGAATGCAAAAATATTTGCTCGCTAACCCACATAATACGACTCATTCTATCGATGTTTATCTTAGCGTTTAACTTGGGACGACAGCCACAACATGCAGCACCTTACGCTGCGAAGGGCCGTCCCGTTGGCACGTTTTCAAACTCTCGTGTTGATGCGCTCCTTTGGTGGCTTCCGGTGGAGCGCCGGTGCCGGCACCGACCCGGTGAATTGGTTCGAGCAATAAAGATGTGCCACGCTAATCGGTCCGTGTGTACGTTTACCATCATCGCCTGGTAGTGAAAATACGCTGCACCGATAATGGTGCGCCCGGAAGGATGGGTACAAAATGGCGCAGCGAGTAGCGGTTGTTGGCCACTGGAAGGTTACGCACCGTCCGACGAATCGGTGTAACCCTGAACCGGCTAGATCAAGTGTGCTCTAACAAGTCCACAGTGTAGATCATAAGGTGGTGGGCTCCAACTTCGACAATACCAGTGATACCAATTGAATGACGGACAAAGTAGAGGGTGTAAATTAGAACATTTATGCGATGCACAGCATATAGCGCCATACGCCAGATCGTTGTTAGATTCTGTATAAAAGGAAGCTCCACAGAGCTCTACTTCATTCAGAACCTAGTGAAAGCTCTGCTTAGTAAGGACAAAGTAGTTCAAGGAGCCTGTGATTGGAATTTCCGCAAACAATGAAGCAGTTTGCTCGACTTTTTGGAGTGATTTTGCTGTGTGTTGCTGTTGTGCTACTGTTTCCATCGACCACGAGTGCCCTACCGCAGCTACAGGGTGCCATCAGACCGATCGATGCACTGGACAACGGCCGGTTGCTGTTCCCGCGTGGAGTCCGACGCGGAGGCCATCGTAAAAAGTTTTTCCCGGCTCCACCGGCCATTACCGGCTGACGAAGGACGAGCGTTTGTGTTCTTTTCAAATTGCTGAGTGCCGGTGGATGGAAAGAAAAATGGAAGATGGTAAAGGTCGAACTGTACCTTCCACCAAACGTTCAACTACTTCAACGTATGACACTGCGCAGGCCAAGCCAAGCAATGCAAGGGGAGGGGGCCGCGTGCAACGAGTTCGATTTGATCGCGCTTCCGAAGAAGATCACGGAAGGCGTTCTGTAAATTTGATTAGCACATTGCGGACCGCATGCTTGGCCACCGCAAGAGTGGGGTATATAAAGTAGTCGATCGAATTCGAATTGAACTTTAAACGCCTAGACGCACCAGAACGCATTGGTGACCATCGAAAGTGTTCCGATTCGAAGTAGATTTCTTCCCGGTAGCAGCAGCAGCAGCAGCAGTAGCAGCAGCAGTAGCAGCAACAGCAACGTGTTCAGGATGAAAACGCGAACCATTCTTATCGCGCTCCTACTAGTGTGCTCCCTGATTGTCTCGGTCAGTGCTCAACGGTCGAATGGCTTCCCAGTGTACGATGATTTTCCCTCGCCGTTCCGGTTTAACCGACCGATCGCTCCGCGGAAACCGAAACGAAAGTTCTTCCCAGCGCCACCAGCGATCGTGGGGTGATTACTGTGTGCAGCAGCATAGATCAACAGCATAACAACAGGACTAGAATGATATGACTATGAGGATGGCTTTGCGGCCCAAGAAGCTAAAGAAAATTGCGCCAGCGTCCGTGATTGATGATACTGCCCAGTGGGAGGCCGTGTGCTTGATGAGAGAGCGGGAGTGTATTTATACAAGGAATTATTTATTTACGAAAGTATTTTATACCAATTATGTTAAGAGCGGAACGGTGAAATAAAAGGTGTACATATTATATTTATTTAAACTGAAATCACGAATTCATTTTATTCCTGGATGTGTGACACACAATCAATGGTGTTGGTGGTCACGTCGAGGGCTAAATTTAGTGTATTATCAACACCGTCGTAAGTATCCTGCTATATCAATATTAACTATACAGTTGTAACTGGAACTTCGGAATAATTGTGATGCTACATGCATTTATCATATATGGTTTCCACCTAACTTCCACCTAACTGAATATTTGATTGTATTTTGTGTAAGATTTGCTTAAAACTACATTTATTAGGAAATTCGATAGATTATAAGTTTGTACAGTTAGCCCTGTTAAATTTTTGTTGTATTTCCAAATTTTCGATTTTTGGTAGCTTTGTGAAGTTGTAAAAAATATGCTTTTACGATTTTGCCTAAAAACCAAGTTTTACATATTTTTTGTGAAAAAAATATAAACAAATTTTTATGAAAACTCGACGGGGCTATCTGGTAAATTGTGTATATATTAAATGGCCAAATTACAAATAGATCGTACTAGTAGTTTTTAGTAGCAGTAGTAGTCAAATAGTTTGTTATAGTAGATTTTGGGAAAACCGCTTCATGGTAGGGAGATGCATTGAGCCAAGTGGGAACGGCGGTAGGATCGGGTCCATCTAGACATCTCTAGCGCGTCACGGTTTGGCCACCGCTGGCTGGCATAAAGAAAGGCGCTTATCCGGAAAGCTCAAACATTCAAGGAAAATAATCGGATAAATGGTTTTGATCAATTTGTTGTTTCTAATGGGGAAATATACCATTATATATTAGCATTCCTACATCAATGACGTTTTATACACAACATAAAAATAGAAAAAATACTTACTTAAGATAGGAAAGTTGCTTACGATACGAATGAGGCAATTGATCATTATAAGTATGATTTTGTAAACAGTTAGTTTTTATTTAGAATATTTAAATTTATTGACGATCTTCTCTCCCTGAAAACCATCTCTCTCTACCATCCCTACCTCCCCTATTTTTTTGACCTTGTAGTTGCCCTTCATTATTGACCTATAATCCAATAGTCTCTTTCCCAAAGCGCTACTATTGTCAAAGCATGGTAGGTCGTATTCCTCATACTGAGATAAAAAAGAAACAAAGGCATGTAACACTTCTATTCAAACAATCGATTTATTATCACAACTTTAATGATTGAATGATATGTTTTCCGTAAATTCTAGTGGACATCATTTTATGTGTCAATAGGTGTTGCATGTTGATGCTCGTTTATAGAAGCGATTTCTTTTTACCAGTAAGTGCACCATCACTAAGAAACAAAAAAATCATCAATATAAAAAAAACTAAATAGTTTTGTACCAGAATGATCTTCATAAATTCGCCGTTTATGTCATCAAGTGAACACCACATGTATTTTATTAAACAAATATAAGGACGCACAAAAGAGAATACAATTGTTGAGGTAAAAAAAGTAATGTGTTTATTTAACTTCTTAGTTTTTATGGTGATTCATAATTATATACATGTTGCCTTTAAGCTGCACGAAACCTGTACATCAACTCGCAAAGCGAAACTCGCTTTTTCCGGGACCATTTATCCAAGAACAATAGCTGGTGGTGCGTAGAATGGCCGACGATGGTATCCTCCATAATATCCTCCGTACCCTCCTCCGTACCCTCCTCCGTATCCTCCTCCGTACCCTCCTCCGTATCCCGAGTATCCGTATCCCGGGTAGTAACCACCATACGGCCTATAAGGGCTTATTAGTCCGATTCCGAGACCGAATTGTGGCACTGGTGTCGTATGCACTGTTATGGTGGCAATGCCGATAAACAACAAAACAACGGCCGCTATATGCCTCATGATGTACAGCGTTGGATTTTCTCTTTTCGGCAACTCGATGAACGTTAGAACGGTTTCACTCGAAAACACTCGATCAGTTGAGATGTAGCACAGGAAATGAGCCGTTCTCTGCCACTCGTCACGAGCTTAAATACAAACCACAAGTGTTAATTGTCACCACACAAGACCGGTGATCAGACCGGTTAGTGTAAACATCAGCCGCCCAGAGTGGGATTTTTTCAATCAGCATAGCTCGAAGTAGCTCGTTGGTGCTAATGATACGACGACCCGACCAGAGATAAGCACCGAAAGCGTTTGTCAGAGTTTTGATGATATTATTGTATTCGAATGGGATGCCCATTGTTATTGATCGGTGAATGTAGCATACTCGTCCGGCTCGCGATTGCTGTACGGTCCATCATACTTTCTTAAAGTGAATCCTGTTGGCACGATAAACGCAATTCTTATGGTATATCAAGGAATGACTTTGTGCGGATTGTTTATATCTAAATTACCTGGTATGAAGCGGAAAGCGTCTGCATTATAGTTAACACCTACTCCGAAACCTCCTCCGGGAAATGTAAGAAACCCAGCGAAGCGCCGCTGTCTGGATTTACGCTTGTCCTCGGCGATGCTGCTGGTAAGTATCAAAAGCACTAGGAAGTAGTGAATCGTCTCCATTCTCTGGCGTGTCAGTCTCTGCTGCGGTAAAGTAAGAACTGAAGCTATCACAGCTGATGTCTGAACCCAGAACCACCCAGACTTCCTCCTTAGAGGTATTCTAAACGGGTTGAGAATGGATGGTTGGTGCGAAAAATAAATAACTAAACATACATACATATAGGTAAACACATTAAACGGCAAGAGCCTTGGCACTGGATTGCTGGATGCGCGGTATTATGTACAGCCTCGCTGTAGATAGATGAAATACAAGATCTGGTAGTCACTACAACATATCCATACCAGCTGAACAAGATTGACATACGCATGCAATGTTAATTAAGCTGAAAAAAAAGTTGCAGTTGCATCTTCTATATTATGTCAACATACTTTCATTTTCTTTGCTGTGTTGTGACTGTTGTTCTTTTTTATTATTTGAGTATGTTTGTGTGTTATGGATTTTAACTACATGCGCATTAATTAAGCAATAGTTTTGTTAAATTTACATACTTGTCATCTTGCGAACCCCAAGGTATAATGAGAATTCCCATAGTTAAAAAGTCTTAAAATACATCTTTATTGGAACCTTTACATGATAGTTGTTAGCCTCCCTTAAACACTATACAAATATTTGCTCTACATTCAGCGCTTCCAATATTTGTTTGTTCTTTAGTGATTTATCCGGAAACTATAGCTGGTGGTGCGAAGAAAGGCTTTTTGTGACGTTTTCTGTAGCTATTGATTGTTCCGTATCCAGCGTAGTCACCGTAATGTGTTCCGTATGCACCGTAATATCCACCATATCCATACGTTCCATAGCCGTAATATGGGTTGTATGGGTCTATTAAATCAAATCCAAAGCCATAATGGGGCACTGGTGTACTATGCACTGTTATTGCAACGATACCGATTATCAAAAGCAGAACAACACTTATATGCTTCATGTTGGATAGAGAATATCTTGACGGATTCACCAACAACACTCAATCAGCGACAGCTCTTTATAGGAAATGAGACATTTCTTGCGTTTCGCGAAGAATTTAAATAGAAAAGACCACCGTTAATTACAATCACACGTGCTCGTGTTCCTTCCGGATAGTTTTAGCATCTTCAGACGTGATTGAGATTGATCCATTCAGCAAAGATCGCAGTATAGCGTTGGTGCTAATGATACATTCACTCGACCAAAAATATGCACCGAAAATTAGAGGAATGTGTGGTGGTGATCTAAAGGTGAGCAGCAGTCATTGGCCGATTGAAGTTAGCATACTCATCTAGTTCTCGAATGTATCGCAAGGTTCCACGTTTTTCATGGACATGCACACGACACTCTTGTGAAATAGCCACTGCCTATTGTTGAGTCTATTTTCCGGGCACAGGTCAACGAACAGAGGGTGATATGACCTTTGTCTATCTACATAGATTTAGGTTTCCTTCGGTCTTACGATTTCAGACTATGTTTTTGCACCTCTTTTAGGAAACCAATCATCAGGAAGATTTGCTTGTAGCGGACCTCATTTACAAGTATTACGAAAATTTGTATCTAATGTTTTATATTTCATAAAATTTGATTTTTATTTCTAAAAATGTTGTATTCTAGTAAAGTGTAGTGATTTTCAAACCTAAAGTCAAAATAGCGGCTATAACGGGTAATTATTTATAGCGCAAACCCTACAATTTCGCCTCACATTATGTCAATTTTGCACGTGTAACATGTGTAACGCTTCGATCGTGTGTAACGCTTCGATCGCACTAGATCGCGAACAAAAAGTCCAGTTTCCCACCATAGCATGCAAATATTGGCGAATTTTCGATCGTTCGTTAAGAAAATACGTCGAACCTGGTACTAACTTTACTAGTTAGCAAGGAATAGATTTACAGATTTACAGAAAAATGATTCCTCTCCTCTACTTTAAAACATTGTGTTCTTTTTATTTGTCATCTTAGTCGGTAAGATAAGATAATAAACAAAGCGAGACGAATATTTCAGTTTTTCATTAAAGCTTTATTAAATAAACTTCAACGTCCATGTACTCCGTATTATATCGCTGAGCGATAGATAAACTGTTACATAAAACACAACAGGTTCAAATCCACCTCAAAACATGTATCTAGTCCAAAAGATCGGGATCGATGAACCCGCGCTGCTGTGTCGCACGCGTTCCGGCTCTGTGACACTCATTTGCGACCGAATCCGAACTGTTTGACTTTCGTCACCTCACGATAGTGTGCTCCATGCAGTCCATGGCCATGCTTCACGTGCACCTTTTGCACGAAGACGTGACGGGATGAATGCAGTCCTCCGACGGTCTTTTCCTTGTAGTGATAGTGATACTTGAGTCCTCTTTTCTCTCTCACTGAACCTTCATCCGATGGAGCGACGCCATCCAACTGCACTTGACTTTCTTCGGCCAGCAAGTCTTGTGCAGGACTCGTGGCGAAGGCACGATCGAAGCAGATCACCGCGGATACAACTATCAAGAGTGCCCAACAGAGCTTCATTTCGGACTGCCGATGATCTCGCGACTGTAGCAAAACGACCCGTGAACTGCTTCGGGCAACTGTTTACAAAGGACTGATTAAACCGTTCTCTTTTGAAACCGTTGCTTCGTCGAATGCTGCAAAAGGGTTTTGGGGTTTTTTCGGGTACAATTTGCATAACTGGTCATCGTGATGAGCGGCGAAAGTGGTCGTGAGTGTGGTGGGAGTATCCCTAGGTTTGTATGTTGACTGAGGGAGCAGGTTGCTACTGCTTAACCCACGTGCCAAAAATATTTGGAAACATTCTTTACTGGCTATTTCGTGTAGATACCTGATGTGAAATGATAATCAGGCCAGCAGCCTGAAACGTGACGCGTTCTTGCGGAACGAAGTAAAATCGCGCTTCAAATGGATCAACACGAAGTAAAGCACCTTGGTTGGTTTTGTGACGCGCGAGATGCTTCCACACATTAAAGGGCGGAAAGAGATTGATTGAAAATAAGCAAACCGATGTGACACCGATGTGGCGCCAACTTTCTTTTCTAAAAAAAGTAGACAGTTTAGAGTTGATTTGCCGTAAACCTTCATTTAATGAAAAAATATTTAAAAAATAAAATGTTTAAAAACGTTATTTTTAAAACAAAACGAAATAACATCCCACTTCCAAAAAATTATATGGTTCACTACCTAATAACGCTGACGAAAAATTAAAATATTATCCATATATTGTAGATGCTTGAAAGGGTGTTCGTGTGCAGTTCGGTTATCATTTCTTATAGAGTAAGACAATCAAAGATGCATGACAACTAAGAACTTGAACTTGAAACAAAACTTGAAAGATCAACTTGAAGAAACCATATACCCTGTACAGGTTATGGCTCAGTTTCAGCCATGCCTGGTGCGTCAATACCTAGACGCTATGCCATTTAAGAGCAGTCCAGCCGCTGGAAACAAAGAGGAAAGCAAGCGCAAAGCAACAGGGCACCTCGGGCAACGATCTCTAGAACTTGATCTCGGCGCGATCGAGCAATGCACTTATCAAGCATCGCAGCAGCGTCAGTAATTTTAAACTTTTAAAAATAAAATAACATGCAAGCGGGAGCTTTGTTTGAACGTATCTGAATGATGCCAACACCATCTTACTATTGTTATATTTTGACGCAATCCTCATCACTCGTCTAGAAAAACCCCCAATATGATCATCCTCGTTTGTCATGACATTGGGGCCAGCCACAAGGCCACCTACTTCGTTCAGGATGTTTGTAGCATATCTTTCGGGTGGGAAAATGCGCTGTCAACAGTCGATATTTGGGCTCCAGTTTCGGAGGGGCGGATCAATGAGTAATCATCGTGTCGCTCACATCAGTGACGCCTGGGATGCCTTCAGGGCTGATCTTTGGTCGCTGCAGATGTGCTGAAGGTAAACAACCTGAGGCAATCGCGATATTGGGGGTATTTTCAACGAAATTGGTTCAGTTCCAATTGGTCCATCTGCACGCTTGAAAACAATAATAACAGGTTTGTTGTGCGTCCTATCGTTGATCTCGTTCGATCTCTTCGCCAGGCCCCCTTGTATACAAGTTGCCCTTTCCGTTAAGCTGCAAGTAGACATGATGGCCGGCACCGCATATACATATGTTCCGTCCACTTGGGACGTTTCCGTACGGTTGCAATAAATGCGACCAACGATTGACGCGCAGGGTGGCGATGGCGATCGCGTCGCGGGCGTGTAATGTCTTGTTTGCTACCCACAGCACCAGGAAGATACCATCCGATGGCTGGAAGCACGTCGTGACATGATGACAAATGATACGACTCAACCTAAAACACACATACGCACACACACACACACACACACACACACCCCGTACATACGATGCTGTAAAGTGCTTTCATGCGCCGCAAAAATCCCAGAATCGGGACGCTCCGGTGATCAGCCGTCTCGTAAGGGCGAGGTATAAATACGACAACAGGGTTCTTGGCGGGCTTAAACCGAACCAGAACGCCAAAGACGAAACACATATCCGCGAGTCGAGAGTATCTAGTGAGAAAACAGAAGCAAGATGAAGGTGTATTTGTGCTGTGCGCTAGTGATGTTGGCCATTGTGGCCCTCGAGGCATCACCCGTTGATCCCGAGGCAGCGATTGTGGATCTTGCGCCCGAACCGCCGGTCATCAATCTGGAGGATGCGGAAGTAGCGTACGCCGAGGGTCCCGACAGTGATGCGCTTCGCGAGAAGCGCCACCAACGGTACGGCGGGGGTTACGGTGGATACGGCGGGTAAGTCAATCAACAAAATGAAGAACAGCAATCGAGGCGACCGAACGAACGAACGATCCTTTCATGGTCAAACATTGCAATTGCAGATACCGTGGAGGATATGGCGGTTATGGGGGGTACGGGTACGGAGGTGGATACCATGGCGGTTATGGCGGACGCCGGCACGGTTATGGGGGATATGGTGGATATGGTGGATATGGTCGAGGATTTGGTTTTTACTGAACCCGAACCGGCGAGGGACGCGAAGCGAAGAGTTCGAACGAATAATGGCATCAAGTGATAAACGAAACAATAAACATAAATGTGATTCGAAATACCATACTCTACATTTCAAGTAAAACACAAAGAAAGCGAAACTGAAAGAAATGTCTGCCCAATCCTCGTGTAGCGAAAAAGAAATATGTTTCAGTTGTTAATTTTATGATTTTGTCTTTACGCCTTTATTTTGAACTTGTATTGAACTTATTACAAAATAATTTAAAAAAACATTTAATTTTTATTTTAAATTATTGATCTACCTACAGAAAATTGAAGAATGATACCGCCGATTGTCAAATCACACAACATATATTGCTCAGTGTACCTCGCAATTTCAAAACATGATGCCTAAACAAACGCTTTTTTTGAAAGTCGTTCACTATTGCATAATACAAAGAAACCATAGAACCTATCCTATTGAATTTAAAAAAATATTTGAGACTAAGTAGTCAACAAACTGCATATCATTTACGAAGTACCCCCGTGAATAGTTTGTCTAATAAAAAATAAAAAAACAAAAATCATTAATACATATTTGTTAATATTAAATGTTGAAATTAAAAAAATAAATTTGTAGATATTCTATTGAAATAATCTCGCCTTTTATATCTCAAATAATGAAGCATGATGCTACGAGAGGTACAAAAAGTACAGTTTTGCACATGTCTGCAAAATTCTTCACGATTGACATCCATAAGTTGCAATTCCAATATATTTTCATGAAACTGTGTGCTAAAGAAGTTTAAAAGCTGTAGATTAACATGCGATTTACGGAAAAATAAAGTCCAATATTTTAAAAACAAACGTAAAAAAAATACTTTTGATCCGAATTACCGATAGTCCCTCCCTAAATAAAACGTTAATTGGCATATTTCTCGACAAAACATTTACTTATTTTAACGGGTTTTTCTTTGTAAACTGGTTCCCTCTCAGCTACTTTCTCCGCTTCTGCTCACGATCGACGGGTGGTAATTGGCCACCAGCTATATGCAAGAAATGCGCAGCACCATACCACTGTTTGGAGTGGAATGAAATGCATAAAATTATTGCTTTGTCATCTAAAGTGCGTACGTTGGCCATTCATTCATAAATCGATAGTCATCTAACGGACCAGCCTGGGGCAGGTGATTCCCCGGCTACACATAGTTTAAAGAGCGGGGAGGAATCGTGACAACTTCGTAAATGATCTCCCGTGATGATACCGCTGATGAGATGGGAATGTTTCTTTGATTTTTCGCAAACGTCGTCAAAGAATGTGTTTACAGGTGTTATCATTTGCGGGGATTATTCATAGTATTCGTAAGTACTATTAAACGTTGGGGAAATTAATTTGCTAACCATTCCATCAAATGATGCAATGCAGCAAATCTTCCATCGTCATGGCAACATACTGCAAATCATTGATCATGGAAGATAAACAAATTAACCAGAGCATGACTAAATTCCCACACTTAATTACTAACTACAAGTCAGTTGCTTAACCATCGCTGTTGGCTGTCGTTGTGGGAAATGTGTCTTGTTCGCGGTTTTCGGCAATACAATAGTAACCGAAGCCGGACTGCCGCACCTCCAAATGGCGCAGAATGGCCTTGACCCGAAGTGATGCAACAAGTTTGATGAAATTTGTAACTCCCCTCGCTTTGCTGTGATTGTCTTCGCAATACCTGCTTCTAGAGCAACCAATTGCTAGTGATCAAAGAGATTTCGTTTTAATATTAATAAATAACAAATGCGACAGTCCGACGATCAACAGGTTCTTATTAATCTCTTTTATTGCTCACATCTCCCACATCGCTTTGTACCTAACTCAATTTCAACTTATTAAAAGTACGGATGACCGAATCCACCCCCATAGCCATAGCCTCCACCATAATGGTATCCGTGGTAGCGACGGTATCCGTAACCGTAACCTGGGTATCCTCCGTATCCGTACGACGGATAGCCACCATAGCCGTATCCCGGATATGCGCCAAAGCCACCACCAATCAATCCGACGCCCACACCGAAGCCTACACCACCGAAACCAATGTGTCGCTTCTGTCGTGCCTCCGCTTCGGACGTTTCATCGGCCGCTCCATCGACTGCTGGTTCGGGTGCGGGCACCAATTGAACTATTTCCAGTGGTTGGGCGACACTCTGGGGCTGCGGCTCAACGACCTTCTCCGCCGGGTAGGCCACCGCAAACACCACGAGGCTGGCAAACACAAGCATACACTGATGGACCTTCATTCTCGCCTAAGACTGTCGTTTGTTTCCTGCAATGAATGGAACTGACATTAACGTCGGATGTATCGAATTCGGAACACGAATGACATTAAAAGCGAAATCAAGGAGGTCCTTGAGATGAAACTAGAGCACGATCGCACAACCACGGCCTGCCATTAAAAGAAATTCTCTCGTTCTCTGATTGTACTTTTCTGTTTTAACACGAGACCCCGAGCACTACAATTCGCCGAGCACACGATCGTCATAACCACTGGGAACGACGCCAAGGCGTTGTTTATCTGTTTGTCAAGCCGGGAGGGCCAACTGTGCCGCCACAAACACTTAAGTTAGCACCCCATTTAACGTGATGCCGTTGCTGCTCTCGCGACATCACGACGGATTTTACGCGTCACTGAGCCAGAACACAGCATATCGCACGGCATCAGGAAAGTAACCTCGATTGACCCTTACCTAAAGCAGAAGGCTTCGAAGTTCGATTCGATAGTTCACTGGACTGGAGCTCCTTTCGGTTCGGTTCCCGGCGAGGATCCCCTGAAAGGCTCCTTCTTTCCTGTTCGATGGTCAGCTTTGGTTTGATTGTTGCGCTCCGGTGGTCGTTTCATTTTTATAGATCCAACCAACCTGCCACAAATTCCAAGAACCCAGGAAGAGGTAGAGAGAGAGCGAGCGAAAGAGAGCGAGAGAGAACGAGAGAGAGGGTCGAAAGATCATGTGACCTCGGCGCGTGGCTAGGGAATTCGTGGCCACGGGAAGGGATCATGTGAACGAACCGCTGGCAATGCGGGCGGTACGCAGAAGCAAGAAGTAAGAGATCTGTCGCTCTGCTCAGCCTCCGCACGTAGCGGCTGGCGGGAACCGTATTGCTACAATTCGGATGATGGCACTACGATGGGCTGGGGCTGGGTTGGGGATGGTCGAGATCGAGATGGTTCCATGCTCCGTAGAACGCGGCGACGTGTCTTTGTTTCGGATGGACCATCATCTGCATGATTGTTTGCGGTTTGGACCAAGGAAAGGGAAGTCAATGCATTATCTTCGCTATGGATTGTGGTCTCTTTCTATTGTGAATTTAATTACTGTTCGTTCGTAACACTTGCTGGCTCGCTGTTGTTCGATCTTAGACACGATGATGTTGTTGTTGTTGTTGTAGCCGTTTGTTGTTATCGCGAGGAATGCCCAGAGGTTACACGAGGCTAATGGGATTGTGCTTAGTTCCGTCAACACAGTTCGGCTTTGATTTGATACGTTCGACGGTGGTCAGGAGATTTGTTTTTTTAGTTACAGCGCACCGTTCGACCGGTCATAAGAGACTTTTTGGAGACCCGGATGCCATTTAGAGACGAAGGCAATTATCCAATCTGGCGCAACAATTAAACTCGCTGGCTATTTTAATTAACCTCTAAACCACGCAAGATTTCATCCAAGTTATATTCTTAAAGCGAGTTCTTGTTCTTCTCGTCTATTTTGTTGTCTCCAATTAGTTTGAGCAGGATGAGGAGAAATTGCTTGAATTGCTGAAATTTTGAATAATTAATTATGTTCACATGATATGTTAAAGCATAAGCGATCTTTAAATTAATGTTAACAATCACATTATTGAAACTTATAAGCCTCCTTCTTGATAACCAATAACTTAGAAAAGATCTACGAACATTACAGTTGTTGAATCGGTACAAAACTGTTCGGACATTTCTTCATTTGCGTGTGCATTTCTTCTAAAGCTGTCATTTGCTCCGAAAATGAAGAAGAAATGTTGTAATGTTTTGCAGTGCGGTAAGCTTTATTATCAGTCATCCATTAGCGTCAACGGTCAGAAATCGTTCCAGTCTTTCAAATGTAGAGTCTTTGATTGTATCCTCCCAGCTGGTTACCGTACCCGTAAGGGCTCTGAATAGCACTCCAGCCGTTACTGTACGGATAGACACTCTGGCCAATTCCGTATCCATTGTGAGCTCCCGGGTATCCGTAGCCACCAAAACCTGCTCCCGCAAATCCTCCCGCTCCACCAAGTCCGATGCCTCCAACACCTCCAATTGCTCCAACTCCGCCATAACCATTCAAACTCGCGGCGTACGGATTGTAGGGATTATACTGGTTGTGCTGTACGCTGTACGGATGGTACTGTGTCGCGTAAGGGTTATAGTTGTATCCCGTTCCTATGAAGGGCATCAAACAGATTTTGTTTTTTTGGAAGAGACCTCGAGGAACAACTCCACACGTCTTGTGCTACTTCAACTCACCAAGATAGCTTAGCTCCCGAGACCTTCTCTCCGGTACGATTTGATCGTTGCGAACCCTTGCTTCAATCGGTTGCAGAAACGAGGCCAACGACGAATCCTTAGAACCGGCGATATCATCTCGATCCGTTGACGTAGCGCGGCATGAGGAAATCACCAACGCGCACAGGAGCACCACGGACTTCATCGTTGCGTTCTCGACACTGGATTCAACTGGAGTACAATCCTGGAGCGGGCACTTGTCACTTTTAGGAATGATGCTAGTAAAGTAATGTCTCCACTTGCAAGGAGCATCCTTTAAATACGGATTGCTGGAGAAACATCAGCTCGTTGTCGAACAGTAGTGTGCATTGTTCAAGTGAACAAGCAAATTACATCACAATCTTTCAACTTTTTCTTTCAAGGGCACACATTGTTCTGAGATTTGCATGCCGCCATTGCACTGCCATTTGAGCACTGAGCAGTGTAAGCATGTTTGAAGCCCCAAAACCTCCCCGTGGTGCCCATAAAACTTACAGGCCATAAATTCCTTAACAATTCTCCTGTTTCAAATGCTCCCGCATACACATTGTCCAAGCTAGGTGGAAAAATTGTGTCTCAAGAGTTAGTTGATTCAACGCACAAAATATGGAATGAGATGCTGTCGGCTGTCTCTCTGCACCAACTACCATGGGTTCGGTCCAACTACCATGGGTCTGCGGAGGGTAGTGAGCGCACGTAATCACGCGACCAACCGCGGCTAGTGTGTCTCCCAGTGTCATGTCCACAGTGCGGTCAAAGTGTATTAACTGTAACCGGTTTTTTTTCGATCGTTTTTGGGAAGTGCTTTAATGCTGCCGGTTTCAACTTGACATTGGACTCGTGGCAGTCACATTACGTGGCTCAGACTCAGTGATTCATCGGGGCGATGGACGGACTCATCGCCGGCCGGAATTAGCATGTTTCGTTCGAGTTCGAGGGGCGCGCAGTAGCTTGGCTTGTGCGGTCTATTTGAAAGTCTATGTTGATTCTGGTGTGCGCCGGATTTTTTTTTAGTTTATTTTCGTTCCTGGTGGCAGAGCGCCGAAAATTGCGACAGCAAACATCAATCGAGCTTTGTGTAATGAAAGTTAACAAATTAGAATTTAAAAAAATATATCAATCGTTGCAAGTCATGCGATATTCCATCATTTGAAATTAAATTATAACAAACTATGTCATCGATCTCTCCAAAAAGGAATACATATTATTTCGAAACGTTGTAAAAATTAAATTTTATGATTCAAAATAATATTACAACATCCATGCAACGTGAGGTAGTAGTGAATCATTCACCTATGTTTATCCATTTCTCGTGAATGTGGTGTCCTTGCCCTCAGATAAAGGTAAACATCTTTCTGGGTTTTCCCAAACCATCTCGACATTTATTTCGGAAACCAAAGATTGGATCGAATTCAAGGTTCGTTGCCAGTGCAACTGTGTTCAAATCTTTTGTTCCATTTCAAGAGACCAACTCGTAAACACCATACACTATAGAGACTACATGAAATGCAATCAATATAGGGTGCTGCTGTATACAGTTAGAACTCAATTTTGACCATTTCGTCATGATGATAACGAAAATGCAATTGAATTGAAGACATAAAGTACACTCAACAGTAGCCACCGCATGATGATGACACACAACATAGATGACAACTTCTCCCGGGGGTTTTTACCCATTTCCAATGATTAGCATTTATTTCAAATTAACACCTTTGTCATGATTGTCACGATGACGGTGAGAAAATTCTCATGACGCTGCTCTGCTGCTCGTTCAATGCCGGTCGGCCAGCCAAGAACGCAGACGATCGCGACGGTCGAAGCACTTGCACTGGCAATACTTCCCCGACCGGCTACGGTATCGGCAGCCATCGCGTTCGTATTCACCCCTTTCGTCACTGCTGGAGCTGGAGTCGCTGTGGCTTCTGGAGTGTGACCGATCGTCACTGCCGAATGCCCGGCCCAGTATTTCACGCACATGATCAGCGGTAGTGTGCGGTTTCTGATCCAGCGTACCCTTCAATTCGATAGCGATTGTCACATGGATTGCACTGATGCACAGAAGCAGCAACAATACCGCCAACGTCTGGCGATCGATCGGGTAGGGAGTCTGTGGTGGCATTTTGCTGTCGTGGTAGAAATGGAACTGAACTGGAACAGTGATGCGGTGTTGGCAATATGGACCGAATTTTGGTTGCGATGCCCAATGGTGAATTTTCAGTAATTATATCTTTCATCGCAGTGGCGCAAGTGGCTAATCATTCTGCTCATCATCTGATTTTTCTAGCATCAGAGGGGAAGGCGAACATTTGGAGCTGCTCTAAGTGGAAAGTTAGCCTTGGCTAACGTAATGATTAAAAAACGAACATTTTCTTCCAGTTTAAATATCTTTTTGGTCAAATGAATGAAAACAATTATTATATTATAATACAAAAAATCTAAACATACAGCACGTCCGTCCTTATATATGCTAAAAAAAATAATACAAAAAAATTATTATAACATATGTAACTGTTCGTTAAATGGAAGGAAATGTATAGCCATATGCAAAGCTGACTCATTCACCTCGGAAGTGCGCAAAAACCGAGCATAGATCGGTTGACCCTGCCGCGTGGAAAATCATTGAAATGTCCACACTTCCGCCCTAAAATTTCCACCCACAGAACAGCGACGAAGGACACCAGTTCAAGTGCGTTCGGTCAAGGTGGTCTTTCACGGTCCCGGGCAAGCGTACATCCGCACCAATCCCAGGCCAAGTCATCGCTCCCCCAATGACAAACTTAGTCCAAGATAGTTTGCTCAATCATAAGGTACGGTTCGTTTCGCAAAAGACGCTAATTATCTCGTTCAATCTTCAATGATGCCGCCGCCACGTTTACTCACGTGCAAAACAGATTAGTAGCGATGGTGTGTGTGTGTGATCAGGAAGATGATGAGTTTGCTAAGCAATCAATCGCGTTATTATATACGCAAAAAACCAACTATTTTATGGGAGATAAAGGTTATTAGTTCCGATTTCCGAACATTACAGCCGAGGAATTTACATAGCCATCGTAATTGATGTCATCACACTGTGCTTATTAAACACCATGCGATCAGTACGTGTTGATATGCATAGGAAAATTCGTTTGAAATTAACCTTTATATACATGTTCCATCGTCTTGATGATACTAATTCATTTCAGATTTCAATTTGTTAAAAACACATTATCATGAATTCGACCATGAAATTAATATGCTCACTTTAATAACCTTTAATTGTTACAAAACGCGAACTCCAAACGTAGGATCAGCTTCTTTCGAGATCGGCAATAATGCTAGATATTAGTAAAGTTTGAAATGTTGGCCACACCAGTACTGTTCTGTGCAATCGTCCTGTTCGTTTCGGGGTACGCATTGCCACCGCCCCCCGGTGCTTATCCTGAGAATAATACGCGCAAGACGGCAAACCGTTTAGTGCTCAGTAACGCCCTTGTACCAGAGGTGATGAACGAGCAACGCGGCGCCGGAGACACTTTAAACCGTAAAAGACGCAACTTTGACATTGGCGGTATACTGAAGACCATTGGGGTGGATGTGGACTTGGGTGGACCGGAGCTGAGCCTTAACCCACCCAACATCTCCATCCAGACACCGCTCGGGCAGATTGGATGCGGCGAAAGCAAACGCTCTCGGCGTGATGGTGGGCGGAAGAATAATGCGGAATCACTCGAGAGTGATGAGAAGGGTTCGGCTAATGTTTCATTCTGAACTCCGTCAGACCGCTCATGTTACTACTGCTATTGCTACCACTACTAGACTAATGTTGTAATTGAATAAATTGAAATCGATTGGGTTTATTTGTTTCCTCCATTAGGTTTTACATGTATTCAATGAAATTGGGTAATAATAAAGGAAATGAATGTTTCGGGTGGAAATGATACAAAGAATGCCTTTCTTTGTACAATTTGTGGCATGCACCAAGTTTGCTTTGCTGGACCAACATTGCTTGGAGATAACCATAATAAAAGCCATTTAATTCTGATATATAAAAACGAAATAAACCTATTCAATAACAAAAAAAATTGAGATTGTGAATATTTTCAACATTTACTCATGTTTATTGGGGAGTGTGGGATTATTGTTTGATAGATAATTTATTTAGCAATAATTGTAAAACAACAGGAGTAAAATTGATAATCCCAAACTACCCGTTTTTCCTAGTATTTTGCCAGCATTCAATCAATTTAAACATACGAATAAATAAAAATAAACATGTTAGTCAATGATAAATATACTAATTATCATTTTAATATTAAATGATACAATAGCGTAAGTAATTATTTGATATAAGTAACAAAATAAGTGAACGTCGATATAAGTGACAAAAATGATTCAACAAAATCATTTGTACACATTTGCTATGCCCTTGCCAGAGTATTATACTATACTACTACCTCAGTATATCCAACAATGAGTCGAACAAAGACAGGAAAAGCCGACGATCATATGAATCAATGAACGCCCCTACAGCACTGTGGTAGTGCGCTCTTTCCCAGCATTGAGTCGCTCCGGCGGTCCCAAAGGTATGGCCTTGTGGCGACGAACTGGCTGCCGGTCACCGTTCTTGTCGGCGTCTTTCGTGCTGCTGTCTCCCAAAGCGGTGGAATGGGATTCATATAAAAAGCATAAGATGCCGGTTCGGTTATGTCAGATCCAACGCCAACCTCACGAAGTGAACAGGTGAAAACGCAACAATACAATCGTACAGGCCCTTCTCGTCTCGGCAAAACAATTAGTGACCTTTAACAGCGCTCAGCAAAAGTGGTTCCTTGTGCTCCCGGTTCAAAATGAAGCTCTTTGCCGTTTGTGTCCTTCTTTGTGTGGTGGTGAGCTGTTTCGCTTCGGAGGAGGAAACTAGCGCGGATCGTGTGAAGCGACAATTTGGCTTCGGTGGCGGTTATGGAGGATATCAGAATCCCTTCTACGGTTACGGAGGTCACGGACATGGAGGTTACGGACATGGATATGGCGGAGGATATGGACTGTATGGCGGCCACGGTTACGGCGGCCACGGCTACGGAGGCCACGGATACGGCGGCCACGGATACGGCGGCCACGGATATGGCGGCCACGGATATGGTGGCCACGGATATGGCGGCCTAGGATATGGTGGCCTCGGATATGGTGGGCTTGGCTACGGCGGTGGATTCTTTGGATAAATCATGGAAAACTATTGATCAAGTGGTCCATTGGTCTTATTTATCGTGAAGCCGGAACCATGTATAAACATCCTAAAAAACCAAAACTGTTA
>NC_064874.1:68668556-68716056 GCF_943734745.1 Anopheles darlingi
AGAGGATGGAGTCCCAGGGGAAGGTTTTCCTCGTTCCACTTACCTGGCCGCTCATTAAACGAGAATACTGCACCATCTTGCTAGAGGCTGGGCGGCTGGAATCTGTAGCGAGCTAAAGAACTGTGGCTGATGATGACGGCAAAACGGAATCTTCAGCCTTCTCAGCTGGAAGATGAACTGTGGAAGAGGGTGGAAATTGAGGGATCGCTCTCGATCGGAAAATTCGATTCGTTACCTAATACCCCACAGAGAGACGAGTTCTTGACTTTCGCCGCCGACGACCGTTTTTTTTATAGAGGAGTCGCAGAACGAGGAAAAGGAAAATGGCCAGCTGTCACTTCGTCGCGATGTTTTAAATCGAGAGGTGGCTTCTAAGAGAACAAAACCGCGATCGGATTTTAGAAAAAACTTCAGATTTGACAATCAAGTATGTGTTCCGAAGTAAACGTATATACTTCGGGAACGCTCTTTTCGAAGCTGTTTTTGCGTTTCTGTGGTACTATGAATGTTAAAATTCACGAGAAGTGGCACTGTCAGAAAGAAACGAAAGTTAAATTCACGAAATTGCCACAAAAGTGACCCAGACCCAACTGTCAAAAAAGTACAAGATGGTGACCTCAAAGCGTCTATGACACCACCTCTCACATTTGGTTGACGTTTCAGCTGTCAGCTGTCAGCTTTGTTTACTTTTTACGGCATCGCGGAAAAACATCGACTCGGCACGGAAAAATCCGGAAAATCGCGAAATTCTTTTGTGATTTTGTGCGTTTTGCCGTGGTTCGCGATGGTGAATGTTATGAAAGGAGTTCTTGTGGAATGGTAAGAGAAAAGGCCACTCGCTCGTCACACGGTTCTCATTTGTTCCTTCCTCCAACCTCAGTGATCCTGCTATGAAACAGTTTTTGCTGCACCTGGACGAAACTCAATCGCTCGGTAAGAAGTTTATCATTCAGGATTTGGACGAGAAGCATTTGTTCATCTCGGTGGAAATCGTGGAAGTTCTGCAAGCCCGGGTGGATGATTTGATGGATCGCATCAGCTTCCCGCTGCACGAGAAGGAAGCCTAAACCGGTGTCCACCCTATCCGGCATCACCTCTTTCCAAGCGATAGTTATTTGACGGAAAACACAAACGAACAAGATATGGCAGGCCGTGAATCGGGGCGTATCCGGGAGGCGGACAAGAAGCGAACATTGGACGATGCCGCACGGAAGCGGCGTGCACGGAAGGCACTAGAAGCACTCGAACAGGACAACTACCATGAGGATCCGCACGCCGATCTGGTGATGTCAAAGAAGGTGCCAAAATTCTACGACAATCTCGATGGCAGCGCTCCGAGCAAGAAGAAAAATCGACGTACTAAGGGTGCCGAGTATTACAGAGCAAAGTACCGGAAGACGTTCCCGCAGCTGCTCGAGGAGGACAAGCTACAGCGACCCGATCCACCAAACTATTTTACTGCTGCGGCACCTCCCTCCCGACTGCCGGAACGACACTTTTGTGCGGTTTGTGGATTTCCTTCTAGCTACACGTGTACCGCCTGCGGCACCCGCTACTGCTGTGTCCGGTGTTTAGGAACTCATCAGGATACTCGTTGTCTCAAGTGGACGGCTTAGAAGAGCTGAGAATGTATTACGTTATTTAATAAACTCTATCCGTTTCACTCAAGTACGTGCGTATTGCACTCCGGGATTTCGGATTTCGGATGTTCAATTGCAATCAATAGTGCGCGATGCCAGTTCAATGACGTTACCTTTTATTGCGTCCTAAATATGACATAAAAATTATTGAATTGTCTATATATATATCATATTATTTTTCCATCAAAACTGTCTCGAAACGCACCGTCTTAGCGCTCCCGTACGAGCTTAGGTCTCCTTTCTTTTCCCGATCTGCGCGCTCGTAAATACTGAGGAAATATATGTATGTTTGTTTGAAATCATTTGAAAACTAACCACATATCTCCTCCGCCATGCAGAACAGTCAACATCACGTAGTACTTTCTTATAGGCTAACAGCTTCCATCGAATCCGCCCGCATTCGACGATACTCCATCCTTTAATTGGTCTAACTAAGCGACGATAAACATTAGTTGGGTGTCCCCGCGCGACGGGGGTAGTGACCTACAATGTATTTCAACGTCCACGATTTCCCCTCGGAATCACTCATTCTCTATACCACAACGAACAAGCAAATGATGGATTAAATAATTTGTCTAAACGATGCGATTCTCGCTATACAATTGCGGCACTCGATTATGCGGCTACGCGCACCCACTTCCATTGGGGCCACAATTAAGGCTCCCAAACCACCACACTACCAGAAGCGGGGAGTGAAATGAAGTGATACAAAACAACTAGCCATCCATCCAATTGGGCAGTAAATTGTAGCCTCATTATTACGGCATACCCGTCCTCACCATCCGCTTTGTTCCACTTCCTGTGTTCATTTTTTTCCCAACTGCTTTTATTCTAAATTTTTATCTACTTTTTATGCTGCATCCCTTTTTTGTGTCCTGTGTACGTGTGTGTGTGTGATTGGTCGGTTGGTTTGGCCACGAGGCGTATCATCGTCGCGGTCGATTAAGCTAATGAAATTGAGCCGAAACAATCGAGAACCAAAGCGAGGCGACATAAGGTAGTCTTTATCCCCACCACCGGCTCACGAGGGTAATTTATCGAGTGTTGCACCCGGGCACAGTCCGTGCCAAAGCTAGAGGAAATAAACGCCAATACCTAGGGCTGATTATCCGTCGGTAAGCCTACCGATAAGCTTGTAAAAACGCACCCATACGGAACGTGCGGGTCAGGAGGAAAAAGAAACCATGAAAACCGATCCCCAGACCACCGCCAGGATGACACATTTCGCATTTCAATAATGGCACACGTGTCCCGCGGATGTAGCTACATGGTGATCGAGTTTGCCGTGCGCACATGGCATGGCAACGCAAAAACAAAACTCCGGCGGTACGTGGCAGCAGGCTAACGGAACCAACCAAAAAAAAAGGGAAAATAGCGACGGAATTAAATGATATTAACCGAAGCGCGATATTGCGGAATGCTCGGAGTAGGCGGAAAAGGCGTTGATAAAAATTCAAAATACCCATCCCGCCACACACGCACACACACAAGCACGCGTTCGATAACGCACTAGCAACATCCTTTCCAACGTCGTTCATACCAGGCGCGTTCAACCGACCTAACCGTGGAGTTAAATTAACACTCGCACTCCGAGGGGGAGAAGGATAGGGGGGGACGAAGGTGTCGGCATGTTTCACAAACACGATTCATTAAATTTCATTCAACCCAGTGCCGCCTGCGCTGGTGCGGTTAGTTTGCACTTTTTCCATCGACCGTAATGCGTGAACGATTATTAGCCGCCTTTTAATGGGTGAGCATTTTCAATCCCTTATCCGGGGGTGGGGGAGGTGCGATGTTGGCATGCATTTCGTGTTGTCCCTTTTTTTTGTTGTTGTCATGCGCCTCCATCAGTGAAAAAGCGCTCAGTATCAACCGATTCTTTTTGTGCTTTGCCGGGACCCGTGAAATGGTTTCCTCGCCCACTCTCGGCCCGTAGTTGAGGCCCACAGTGCGTTTGTTGTTGGGTTCATTTCGTTCGTGGTTCCGTTTCTATTTATAATACAGTTTTGGGCCATTTTGTACGTGTTTCACCTTTCTGTCCTTATTTTTTTTCCTCCCGATTTTCCCAACACAGTT
This sequence comes from Anopheles darlingi, assembly GCF_943734745.1. NCBI lineage: Eukaryota > Metazoa > Arthropoda > Insecta > Diptera > Culicidae > Anopheles > Anopheles darlingi. The sequence continues at coordinate 68,672,273 of NC_064874.1, forward strand.
ACCGGCTTGTATATTTGTTTAATTTTCTCGTTTCGGTTTCGCAGTGTTTCGCTACGTTTGGAGACCACTTGCCACCGTTACCATACTTACGTGCGTGCGGGTGTGTGTGCACCGGACCGATAGATGCTGATATGTGTTTAATGTACAGTTTTTCTCCATTTTTCTTACGTTTTCGCTATTAGCTTTTCCCTCTTTACCTCGACCTAGCTTTTTCACAAACTCTACTCACAGGCAGAGGCATTCCGTGCTTCGCTTTTTTTGTGCTGCTCTTCGAAAACAACGTTTAATTTCGGTGTGTACGCGTTGCCGCGACGCTTTTCGCTCTTTTTTTTTCGCATTTCGCTACGCAAACGAACCGGCGCGCGCTTCCCTGCAGTAATTAAACATCAAACTCCGACATTAATAAACGAACCATGAGCGTGATGTGCGTGGCGAAGGGTGGGCGCGCGCGCCCACACCAGCACACACAAACACACTCGACAGCGACTGCAGAGGCTTCACTAGTGTTCTGCTTCGTTTCGTTTTTAGTTTTTCATGTATATTTGAGTTATATATAGGTAGTTCCGTAAAAATTACAATTAATTGGTCCTATGTGTGTCGATACCGAGCAGTCCCGTAGTGCAGGAGGCAGTGGAGCTGCATCACGCGTTCATGGGGCCGATTTGCCCGCCAGCGTGCTGATGAATTGGATTGGCTTGATGCCTGTCCGCTCACATTGATCGGTCCCGGATGTTATGGTAAGGGATTGCGAACAATGTCGTGGCATCACGGTGCACCCCAATCGCTAATTATGGTTCATTATCTGATTAGTTGAAATTTTCAACTGCATCTGCATGGAATGCCAGTAAACCAGCCGGAGGCCAAGCAACCAATTAGGTAATGATTGGACCGCCAATCATCCAACTGTCGGGTAAGAGAAGGTTGTATTCATTCCATCAATCGAGGCAAAAATCAGATACCAATACAGAATTACAGAGTTGCAAATTGCATCATCGAAAGGTTGCAAATTGGTAATAACAAACTAGCCTGATTGCACTTTTGAATTAACCATTGTACCGGTTGGTGCAACCGAGTATTTGGCACAACTCAACTCGAATGCATTTAGTAAAATGATCAGCAGAACATAAAAAAACCATTGCCTAAACACCCCAAATGCCCCGCAGTACCGTGGAACTGCATCTCTCGTTTACAAAACGTGGCGCTTTTCAAAGTTTCGCCTCACGAACGCTGATGAGCATTGTTGGTTGCTATGGTTGCCAACATTCCGGTAACCATATCGTCCAATGACAACCTGCGCCAGCATACCTTTCGGGTTCACTGCACACAACCGCGTACGGTGCGCGCATAATTAATTTGGCAAACGCAGTCCGTTCGCGTATATCCGTTCACCGCATGATGGATTCCTCCGAGTGATCGCCCCCCCGCCCTCCGGTGTGGTGGATTCGAATCGTAAACATCATGCAGCCAACAAATTGAACATAATTTTTCTCCATTCGTCAGCCGCAAGCAAGCGGGAAACTAACGAACCAACGATCGCTCCCAGCTATTGCGTGGTTGTTATTGCACCAGCGAGTTAAAATTTTATTTCTCCGTCATGCTCACGGTCACAATGAAATGAAATCCCGCAACCGGAACGGATCAGCCGACGGGCATAACAACTGTTCGGCCGTCTCATGCGCCACAGATTGTCGGTGGAGCGAAGGGAGAAGGAGTGGAACCGAAACCGTACACTCGTTCTATGATGCTCCCTCCCGTTTTGACTTCCATATGGTTTCGTTCACCTGACCAGGCTCACCTCGGCGGGTGGTGGTCGATTGGTTGCAATGGTAACCGATAATCCGTTATAAGGATCCGAGGCGCGCGCACACACACGCCGAGATGTATTTACCGGGTTAAGTTTTAAGAGAGGGCTATAATTGAATGCATGATCTCGTTATTGCATCACATTCGCTGCTACACGATGCCGGAGGAGGAGGAGCTCGGTTGCTTTTTTGTTTCCCGCGGCACGTTTCGTTTACCCGTAACAGAGACCGACCAGTAATCAGCGAGGGCGAGGGGTGAGAGGGCCGGTAAGCAGCGCCGAGAATGCGAGAAACTCACATCATCGCACGCTTTATGCGGAGCCGGTAGGATGAGGTATGCTTTTTGCTTAAAAGCTTGATGCGGATATGGATTTCAATCCACACCTCGGGTTGTTACATTTATGGGATTTTCATTCTCTCTTTGTTGCTCCGCTTATCGGACGCAGGAGCTGGCGAAAGTTAAGTTGTTTTTTTTTGTCACAAAGCACCAGGCGTCTCCATGTTCATTTCCACTGCGCTGCAAAAGTGGCATTGGTGAGAACGTGTTGCATTAAAAAAATGGAAAGGATTAGCACTAATGAATTAAAAGTATTTGTGAGGAGGAAGGCAGGCTTCAATTAATTACGAAAAACTACATAAAGCATCATTGGAATGATAACTGTCCTCAGACTTATGTGTGCCCATCGTGCGATTGATCGCGGCTATTAATTATTCCGTTTTGTGTGAAACTTACTCATATCAGTATCATTAAATAACTATTTTCATCGATATAAACTATCTGCCACTGTAATTAACATTTTATGAAACTCTCCTTTTAATTAACAGAAACCGGCCCGCAATCAATGCATGCCGACAACAGGGCAGGGGTCAATCAAAGGCAACGAATGTGTAATGTGTTATTGATTCACTTTCCTTTGTGGCACTTTCCCCTTGGCAAAGCAAGCATACATTTAACGGGACTTGAAAATGGAGCGCATATTTCGCATAAATTGCTTCTCCCACGAGCCACCCGCTCACCGGGTGACCATATTCTTCTCCACTCATTGTCAGCTAAAAGCTTTTCCACGGACGGGCGGGCAGGCACCTGACGGTACGGGATGCTGGACAGGAAATAATAAGAACCAGCAAAATAATAAAAAAAAACAAGAAGCACCATTCGGTTTGAGGCAAAACCGTCCAACAATTTGATGCAGACTTCTGTGTGCCGAGCCGCGCAACGCCACGCCGTATCGCGCCTGATTGAATTACAATAAGGTTCGTCGAATTCAGCGGAAGGAGCGACACGATTTTGGGGATTCCTCTTCTGTCCCTTTTCCGGCCGAACGGTCGGTCGCTCGGTCCAAACGAGTTCCCAGAGCACGCGCGCCCGTGTATGTGTGTGTGTGTGTGTGGGTTGATGGTACTCATGATGGTGCGGAAAATTGGTAATCAATTTGTCGCTCGCACACCCACCGTTCGGTACGTTCGTTTGTTGGCTGGGATGCTCGGAACCTGGAACAATGGCTTTGGCTGCGGACTGGAGTGTGCGGTTAAAAGCCTCGGGAAAAAGCCATATCGATCCGTGTAATGTCTGACAGCGTGGTTGAGGTGAATACGTTCATGAATAGCGCTTTAAAAATATCTCCTCTTCCTGAGCCTCCTCATACAGGTTGGAGCGAACGAACCAGGCTTCGGTACTCCCGTGTGACCTAGCTTCAAACCGTATCCGACCGGTTTGCGCGGAACAGCGAGAGAGAAAGAGAGAGAGAGAGAGAAATGTGGAATGTTTTTGTTGAGCCGTTTGATGATGGCATTTTGACAGCAACGACAGAGTCCCACTCCTGTCTTCTGCGCTCGAAAGTCCCGTAATCGGATAGCTTATCGTGGCCGAAGCACCGAGGACCATGAACGGCGCGACAGCCAAAAGCCGCGTTGCTACGTTGCATGCCCGATGGTCCAATTCGGCCTTCCCCTTATCCTTCTCTCTCTCTCTCTCTTCCTCTACTATCCACTAGCCGTTGGTCAAGGATCATCCAGTGGGACCCCTCCCGCCGACATCCTCGATTGCGGATCGCTCGCCATCGAGTTTTGATTCCTCCGTTTTCCATCAAAACACATTCCGCTTATTGTCCGTCCGGGTTTCGGATTCGGATTGAACGCGAGGTGCGAGAGACAGGAGAACAGGAGAAGTGAGATGGACCGAGAGGCGCGAGGGCTTAGGTCAGATTTTTCGAAATCACCTTTCGTAAACGAAACGATGAACCTGTTGCCGGTCTGGCCCCCCGGAGGGATGTAGCGATGGTTCGCTGGAGTTGGGGAATGTTTTTAGAGAGAAAAAAATCTTTTCAACCAACGCGAACTGGCTACCGAACTTGGCGAGCATCGTTTGTGGCCTTTGACACAAACCCACGATCCCGGCATACGTGGCGTGGCCCGTAGATGCCAATCGTGCCAGCCGGTAAAGGCCGCCTTCGCCTTTACACGTTCGATTTTTTCCACGTTAAATTAACCATGAAAAACATAAATATTAACTCAATTGTTATGTTTACGAAGAGATATTTTCTGCCCGTCTCCAACCCCCCTCTCTTGGGCGCTCAGACCGGTTCGTGGACAATCGCTTTACGCTTCACCAACGCCGGTTACGCGACACGCTACCATGGTTCGTTGACATTTTATCGAAAAGCTCGCATTGAGCAACAAGCCCAGCACACCACGAACAAAGCAGTCTCTCCCGCCCGCGTCCTTTTTTGTGCCATTTTTCACGGCCTGTTCATGTAGAGCGCTACACAGCAGCATACTTCATTGCATTCGAGCATCGACCTCACCCGCATTTAGCCATTCAGCTGCTTTTTAGAGGGTTTCCCATCGTTCCCATCTTTTATTTCCGTAACACGGTTGCAGTTTCCACGGTGGGAGTGCGGGACGGGGTTAGGTGGCTAGAATTGACGAATCCAAGTGGTACTTCGTGTCTGGAGCGATGCGCGAAATGTCTTTACCTTTTTTTCCACCTTTTTTAATGGCCGAATGATGAATAAAGTTGTCAGAACAATTTGGCCACAATGGTGCGTCGCCGCACCGGGCGGGCATAAAGGCGAACCGTAAAACAACCCCGGAGCAACACACACACACACACACGCCCTTATTCGTCCCAAGTGTTTTAATAAACAATTTACGTGTGTCGTGACGTGGCGAATGAAAGTGCCCACGCACGCACGCACGCACGGACGGGGGATTTGCTTTTGATGGCCACACAGACACTGAAACCGGTGAGACAGTAAAGTTCATCATCGCCACACACGGGCGCGGGGAATTGAAATGTTGGCAAATTTAACGCACGCCACGCACGGCAGATTGCGAGTTTGCCGGCACCAGCATGAGCCATTCGGTGAAGGTGGTAACATCCGGGGAAAACCCGTCCGAAAGCACCGACACTGACGCACGCCACCACAACGCGGTACCAAGGTGATAATAGGAAAACTTCGCCTTTTAATTATCTGTTTCGTTTTATTTCTGGTTTAGGATTTCGAACGAGTTTCAACCAAGCTGCGGGAATGCTGGTTTCTACATTTGCTGTTGCGCTGTAAAAGCTTCGATTCCCGGAGTGTACCCGGGTAGCGCCGGGTGCGTCCATACATCCATTACGCTGGCGCTTGCTTTGACTGGTCGTTGAAACGAGAAAATGAGCGACAAATGAGCGAAATCCAGCGCCCGTGCGCCACTCGCAGATTGCAGATTAACGATGCTTTGAGGCTAAACAAGGGGTGGCATGTTGCTGTAGTTCGTGCACAACATCCATCGTTCAACCACGGGGCAGTGTTCCCGGTGCAGGTTACAGAGGCTTGATCGAAAGCATGAAACCCATCCCGGGCAGTAGAACGTTGTCCGTGTGGATCAAGTTTGCGATTATTGAAGCGCAACATGCCTCGCTAACTACATATATGCTCGTGATCATGAGCTGAGCACGAAACATTTTGTAAACTGCCGCTCCCCGCTTCGTGCGGACTGCTGGAGCATAAAAGCGTCAGCATAAAAGCGTCGAACCCTAGTGGCCATCGAAGCGGATTTTGAAGAGCGCAGCGATTATTTTCAATTAAAACAATTTATCGCTTTGTTGGGTTGCATCGGTTGCAGGATGGCTCAGAGATACACTCTGCTTTAGATTTTCAGCTTTAGTGATCAAATGATGGAGGGGGGAGGGGGGGCTACCAATCGATCGATTGATCAAATGGAGAGGGCCAGCGGCACCATATGTACGACATCCGTTCGAGCAAGCGTTGCGCTGAGTAATGAGAAAACGCAAAATCGATCGATATTGATTCCGATGGAATGGCAACAGCCAGGGCAACGGCAGCTGGCAGAGGGTCCCGTGTGTTTTTTGTGGCTTAGAAGTTCATTAAGATTAAGCAACAAAAGTGAATCCTTTGCAGGCGATCCAAAGAGAACAGCCAGATGTTGGGATTGGATTGGTTCGTAGAATTCTCCTTGGCCTTCGCAGGGATAACCCGGGGCTTCGCAACCTTTCAAAGCTGTCGAATGTAGACCAGGCACACACCAGTACTAATACGATGAACGTGTACCAAGCCTGCAGCTGCTAAGTAACAACGGATACGTGGTCCCGATGGAAACCTCCCGGCCTGCTGCCTTCATGTAAAGCTTGGAACAGTTAATATTTGGCCGCTTTTGTTTACTCATTGCAGCGCGCCTAGTGGTCACTTTGCCATTCCGTTGACAGCGTTTTAATTATTGTAGTCTGTTTATTTAGTGGTAAAATTTTTGTCAAAATTGATCTATGCCTTCAAAAGTTATCGCCGATGGAACGCAAAGGGAGAAAAAAAAATCTGCACACTCACTGTAAAAATTGGATTTGGCTGGAGAAAAAACCTCAAAAGTCTTGAAATTTTCAAATTCAACTCAAAATACCGTATGTAAACTTTAGGAGGGGACTTTTACCTTGATTCTAGGAAAATAAAACAGCCGAAAAGTGTAACGAATGCCCGATTCTGCAAACAAAATTGAATCAACACTCCTGGGATCTCTCAGCGTGATTCCACCAAGAAAATCTCACGACAGTCGACATAACAGTTCGGGATATATTTTTAAAAGAAATTTTAAAGTCATAAAAGCTAGAAAATAGCCAAATAGGGCCCTAGAGCGCAGCTTGATTGGCCAAATCCGTGCTAGGAAGCTGTATGAACAAGAGTTGACCGAATTCAAACCATGCATTTCAATGGACGATGCAACAAACATAAAAATGCATTTCGAAAAATAACGGGCAAAAAAATTACTTCACCAATCATAGAGGGAATGGTTTAGGAAGCGTTTGGTTTATTTACGGAGGTAAATTTGCTCTTAAGATGATGATTTGGCGTGGGATTTGACATTGTGGCGACAAATCAAATGTTTTCACCATTAGGGCTACTTTCATTCGAAATTTATTCGAGAAAAGAGTGTCTACAGAAAAGGATTTTGTTCTTCATTCGTCCACCAACGATCCTGCATAAGTTTGGCATGATTTAGGTAGCTGTTCTTGCCGAAGGTATGGCGTTTATTTTTTGTATTCAAATAGATCGATTTCATAGGGAAAACTATCAATACCTAAAAATGTCTGGATTTTCGTTCCATCGATTTCTATTTGATAATTATCATAAGGAAACTTAAAAAGTATATCAGAAATGTATAAAAACCAACTAAAATGAGGGTGACGTGCAACAAGAGCGCGAATGATGTGACCTATAGTACTGTGCAAACTTTTTTTGATGATGTCACAGTAAAAGTTGAAAAAGTCATATAAAAAACTAATGAATAATTTTCATCAATATTTTTTATTAAAGGTAATAAGAAAACCTACAAAATGACACCTTTCTTTTCTTTATACGTCATTTTTTGGCTGAGATATGAACTATTTTGTGCGGCCAAGTATTAACTGTTCCAAGCTTTATTATGAACAGCGAATCATTTCGCGCGTCGCTCTCGGTGCGTGGTCGCGCCTTTAATAAACGGGAAAATGGCAAGCCTCAAGCCAGAAGAATAAACGCTTCCAGCGCCACCAAGCACGCCGCCATAATTACCCAGACCCAGTCCCCGTTCGTAGGTTCGTTGCGTTGCAACACTTTTCCGATTAAAAAATTTCCCACGATCGGCCCCGGGATCCAGCGGTCCAGCGCCCGGTGGTGCTTCCATTTTAAGCTTCCTTCGTTTGAAATATTAATCCTCCCTTGGTCTCGTCTCCTAGGTTCAACGGTGACATCCTTGGAGGGGGTAGGAGCGTTACTCGTGACACCAGCGGTCCAACGATCGCAAAACAAAACGCTCATCCGGCGATTCGAGTTCGCTCACACGACCACACGGCTTTACGCACGCGGCTCCCCGCATGTAATCCTTCGTTACGCCTTTGGCGGGTCGAGATGCGGGAGTAGGTGAGAGAAAGAAAAAGAGGGGGATCAAAAGTTCGTTACGTTTTTATCTGTCCTTGGAGCATAGCATGAAAGTGACCAGCGACCAGCCCGGACCCGGACCCGGACCCGTAGTAGAACCTAAGGACCATCTCATCTAGTCCTAGCACGCGCTAAGCTTCCTCTCGAGCCCGAAACGCGAATCCGGAGGAGCGGTGAGCGGTTGCTGAGCATTTGTATTTTAATTAAAGTAATTTTCCATCCCCCTCCCCGGACGGAAACCCATGTTTGCCGCGTGCCGGTGGTTGTAACGCCATGTTTCGCCCACGGTACGACGAGTCCTTCCAAAACTCCCCATGGCAACGAAACACAAGCAACGCGCACCACGATGGTTTGTTGCTATCGAAGCGATCCGACCTACTCCAGAGACTGCTGCGACTGCCGTCGCCGCCTGCTACATATACCCAGGGCGGGCACATGTAAGGTTGTCAGTCATTAATGTTGTTCTCAGAAATGGTGGCAGTGCATTGATTGCACCGCACGTACACCGCACTGTAATGCCTTCCCACGACAAGGCATTGATGTTGAGTGTACTAACGTGTGTGTGTGCGGGGTTTCATTACTTTCACCAAGCTGTTGCACATTGCAGTAAAAATCATACGGCATCCCATCCCACCCAAAAAGCGAATCGAGTGGGAGTTGTGTGTTGTGGGCGCAACATATATTAGCCGTGGTCCGCCTGGTCAACCTCCACACTGCGCTTGAAACATAGTAAATCATCGTGCCAGGTATTTTAATTAGTGTTTTTTTCCACGAACTCTACTGTCATTGCAGTGCGAGCACCAGAGCAGGCGAGTTCAACCGTCCAGCCTGTTCTGAATGCGACTGTTCGTTGTGCGTGTGCTTATGTGTGTGTGACTTGTATGTTGGATACTCCTCTGATGCCTCCTGCAAAACGGTTTTGCTCGATATCCGCGTGGCGCATTCGTATCGTGTCATTACGTCGTCTCCCCGGAACCGAATTGTAAGGTATGCAAAGGGCATGATACGAGGGGGCGAGAGGAGCAGAGGAGTGTCCACTGAATGCGCATCCTCGTATCTTTCTTCTTTTTTTCTGTGTCTGTTTTTTTGAATGCTTTGCTTTCTCTTTCGCTTCTCTCATCGCGTCACCGAGACCGTGACCGAAAGGACCTACGTCATTTCCGCCATTACATTGGAATCTACGCTACTAATCTACCGGCGGCCATAGGGCGCTCCTCGTTTCTCGACCGATACACGACGTCAACCTAGCAGGCCTCGGAACATACCGCACGTTTGCCGTGGTTGGAATTTAATTACGGAATCCCAAAAGCCACCTACATTCCGCGATTCTACCACCTGTTTGCGTGTGTGTGTGTGTGTCAGATGTGGCCTATTCCGTGTTAACGCTACATTTTACGCATTCTTTCGCACCTTTACGCGTGTGATTCCTTGCCTGTTGTCTTCTTTAAACGAAGACGTAACCTCACTTTCGCAAAACTTTAAAACCCAAGCGGTCTCTTTGCTTCCGTTGGATTGGATCAACCCCCGGTGGTGTGGTCATAACTTTCCATTTCATCCAAAAGAAAAAGGGATCCCCCTCACCTACGACGCTTTGTATCCATCACCTCCAAAGGGACTGCTGCTGGTGTCGGGATGATTTAATTTCTCTCTACTCCGATCGTAAAAAAGGCATTTCCACGGGAACACGGAAACAGCGGCCGTGTGTAAGGGAAGGAGTGCAACGGATCCCCTGGGATACCACACACCTCGAACTCCTTCCTCCCTCGCCCCGTCAAAAAATATATGTTTATATGCGCGCTCGAACGCAATGGATCGTACCACCACCACCGCCGCCATTTTACCTTTACCGCTTCTTCGTGCACGAACACCATAAACCATCGATCGAGTGCGTTCCGATGGCGACTGATGCTGCCAATGCTGATGATGATGATGATGATGATGAAGCGATCATCTATGTCGCCGCCGGCCCATTAACTGTTGGTCGAACAGTTGTGGTGCTCGTCGGGCCTCAGCGCCGGCGGTATGTCCTCGTACGGTCGCACACCGGATAGGCGCTGGTTTTCGCGCACCTTTTCCACCTCCTCGAACACACGCAGCAGATTGCGGCCGGCCAGCTTTTCCAGCTCGTCCACCGTCCAGCCATCGCCGAGGAGCTCCGCGAACAGACGCGGATAGCTGGCGACGTCCTCTAGGTCGCGCGGCGTGCTGGTGCGTGATTTTTTGATGGTCCGGGGAGAGAGAGCATAGAGAGAGAGAGAGAGAGAGAGAGAGAGAGAGAGAGAGAGAGAGAGAGAGAGAGAGAAAGAGAGAGCAGAGAGAAAAAGATGAAAAGATTTATGTATATGTTAGAATGTCGTCCCAAACGATATATTTTTTTTTCGCTTCCTTCCTTCCATTGTCCCTCGCATTGTTCCGCGCACTTTCTTCTGAGATTCTCAACACAACAACGGCCCCCCCTCGAAGCGAAGACGGGGGGGCGGAAGGGACGCACCGGGCCCGGCCGTAAATCGCGCCCTCGTACGCGACACGCCCGGCCACCCCCTTTGCCGTAATCATATTTTTATTTTAGGAGCCAAAAAAGGGAGTTTCGCCAAGAGTCATTAAATGGCGTTGCGCGGGGGTGCCAATGGTTTTCGCTAGATTGGCCAGCAGTGCCGGCGGTCCTGGGGCCAATTTATGGGTCTCTTACGTTGAAATGTGGGACGCGAGAAACGTTGTGGCAAGATGTGGGGTGTGATTTTTCTTCGCTAAGGCGAGCAGGAAAGAAAAGACTTTTTCCTTTGGCAGACTGCGAATGGTGAGGGACCGGTGTGTGCGCGAGTGTGGAAGGAGATAAAATTCTATTTTTTATGCTGCAAACTGGGATCATTAAATCGTTGCGATGAGCAAAAGGGTTAGCATCGTAGGAGTGAGAGCAAATTTGATGTCTAGAGGGTGTGTGTGTGTTTAATAAGCTTTCTGTCAGCTCCATTCATGCGCCTCTCAGGATATCGCGCGAGGGGCACTGCAAGTAATATATTCGGATTAAAAAGGCTGGATAATCTTGGAATTTGCTGTCATTTTTCATTCCTAATGTAAAGTAGATTAAATTTAACGCTCGTTTAATCAAGACTCTCGTTTGATACGTTGGCAGAGCGCGTCGTAAATCGAATTCCGTTCATTAGCTAGAGCAACGGAGTAACGGGATTATCTCTTTTCAATCCCAAAATTCCCCCCCGTTAGCTTGAAATTATGAAACGAATTACAAGGAAATGTGCTATCCTCCTCTCGGCTCAGCACAACATTATCAAATTATAGTACTTCCAATGAATGGGCCCTTTCGGCAGCATCTCTTTTTTCAATTTATGTCAATTCGGATTTCGACCTAATACGACATTCCAGGAATATCTAATCCACCAGTGTCCTCGTCTCGCATGGCATGGCATGGCGGGCAGATGGCCTCAAACGTCCCAAAAAATCCCGCCCTCCTTCCCCGCAAATCAGCCCGATTATACCCGATTACTTACAAATTAATTCCATCATAACCGGCACCCAGTCCGACGTGATCGATTCCGGCCACCTTCCTTATGTGGTTTATGTGGGCTGCCCGGGTGGTAAGCGTCACATGAAAGAGAGAAAAGAGAAGCGGCGATTGTGAGTGAAGAGCATGTAATATGAGCCCGCCCCCCCGCCGCCGGGCACGTAACGGAAGGCAAGCTCCATGATCCTGTGCTCTACGAATCGTTCGTTATTATTCCTATCAGCATCATCATCATCATCAGCATCATCGGTGTGCATCACCAGGGTTATCATCAGTTTCCTTATCTGACGCTTTGCTGACTAAGGGCACACACACACAGTCATATGTCCATCGACCTACTTCTTCCGGACCGACAGCATTCCTGTACGTCAGCAGCATAACACGCGTGTACGTCAGCCCATCAGTCCGATAATCACCGATACTGACACCACCATCACCGTGGTCGTGGTCAGTGACGACAGCTTGTCTTCCACCGTGTCCAGAATGCACATTCCGCTAGTTCCGCTTGTGTCCAGCAGCTCTCTGCGTCTTTGTTCCTTTCGATTGTGCCGCAGACTTAGGGAAGGACTTTCGACGCCGGCCGGCCACGGACCAGATCCCGGCAATCTTCAATCGAACGTAATTGGAAGAGAAAACAGGTCAAAGCGGTTCACCGCTGTAGCCACCGGCGACCGGCACGACCGGACAGACTTCTTCGGCTTCGGATGTGTCAGCAGTTGGTCAAATGTGTAGGTGATCGCTTCCTACGTATGCGTCTCGGTGACACTCTAGCTAGGCTTATCCAGGGGGGAAACCCCCTCAAAAAAGTACTTTTGCGTCAAGATCTTGCACCAGGTGACGTCAGGTGTGTGTGTGTGTCTGTGGCTGTGCCGGGCGGGCATATTGGCACCATCATCACATCGCATCGCCTACGCGTTGTCTGTGCTTGTGTCTGCGCAGTTTAAAGTGTGCACACACTACGGGGAAAATGATTTGCTCTCAGCAGGACTGTGAAGTGCTGAAAATGCTTCACCGCAAGCACGGAAGCAACAGGATGGATGCAACGAAAAGTGTCGGCCAAATACACTCGAACGGCGAATGGCGAATGCTGGCTGCTGGTCTTCCAAGGTGGCCGCATCACAGGGCGAGCACTTGTCGCTGTTCTTTCTATCTGTCCTCCGAGTGTCCTTCGTACCGACGGCTAGTTGGCTGGCTGGCTGGCTGGCTGGCAGGGTGCTTGAAGCAGGGTTGAACAAACATTGCGCACCTCACGGAAGCTCGCGAGCCGCTTTACGCTTTTGGGTACCACTTAGCTTTCCTTTTTTTCGGGTTGCTCTACTCTCCTTGGCTGGTTCGAGGGTACAGTGTGTGTGTGTGGGTGAGTACTTCTTGGGTCGAACGGCACCGATAAGGCTGACGACGACGACGACGACGACGACGACAACGATGGCGACGAAATGTGCACGCGATTTGCAGGGCGCACAACGGAGCGGAGCTGAAGGAGTGCGAAATGCATTAGAGTTGGTACTGGCGCCGATGATAACAGGATTGGCAGCCGACTAGCAAGAAGCATTACCGACAAGGCCACCCCACGTCTGACGCCGGTACGGTGCGGCACTTGGTCCGGGAATTGTCCGGGAAAAGGAGGTCGGTGTGTGTGCTCGCGTGAAAAACATTTTCTCTCCGTTCGTGAGCAGCATTCAGCTGGTTGCGTTTTTTCCTGTGCGGCACCATCCATGGCGGCACACGAGCCTCGAGATGAACGTTTGCTCCTCCACCTTTTACCGAGTATGGCCGCTTGAACGCACCGACAAGAAGGTGCAGCAGAAGCAGCAGCAGCAGCAGCAGCAGCATCGTCAGCTCATTGACGGTTCCGTAAGAGGTTGCCGCGCACGCAAGACGGAGAGAGAGACCGAGAGAGAGAAGAGTCCATGAGTGTGCCTTTCTTCCGCGAAATGATGTGCATGCTGCTGGTGGTTCTGTTGCTTCTAGTGCCGGTTGCTGGTATCTTCGTTTGCTCCTTCCGCTGGTGGTGGTGGTTTATTGCGTTCACAAAATGCACACGGCATCACGGGGCTACGGGGTTGAAGCGCCGGTTGGGAGATAATTATTTTTGGTGGCTGCACCAACCAAAGGAGTGATGATGAGCACGCCGATGTGCAGCGCACGGTGTGCTGCTGTTGTTTTAAGAAAATGAAGGATGTTGGTAAAGAGCTCAAGAGAGACCACTCGAGAAGGTAGGGTTTAGTGCCGGTGTGGCGAAGAGGACGTGTGCAACGATGTGAAGTGAGCTTTAAGGCAGACAAGGCAGGAGGATATAGAGCAGATTTATGAATGCGCCACATACAAGTTTAATTAAAATATTTTTCCTGAAAAGAAAACGTAAGCAGCAGGGTCAGTATAATCCATTCGTGCGGCCTGCTAGCATCAATGGTAGCCGTTTCATAATCTTTTTAAATGAATTTCATTCTTTTCTTTACAAACCAGCGTAATAAGCGATGTAAACCAACCTCAAAAGAATGGTTCCAGGGAGGCTCCGACAGGAAAAAAACATGCCGATTATCGTAAGTGATAAAATGGTTAACATCAATTCGACACCGATAGCCACGGAGGATCTGATTAAACCGAATCCTGGGGAGAAGGGCGATGCTCTGCCCTCGGGGGCGGTGCGGTAGGTAATTCGGTGACATACTTGACCATGATGCTACTTGCACGTTCGCCTCTCCTCTCACACCACACAAAAGGGTCGAGTGGTTGAAGAATCGAAAGGGGAGGAAAAAGTAACATAAATTTAACTTACCACGTGACATGACCTTTGCCCATATTCGCTAACCTCAGCACTCAGGGTCCCGGACCCGATAGGCTAGGTAACTTCTTTCCCTTTTTATTCTCGCCTTTTTCTTTGTGGATCGAAGCTGACAAGTCCTTTAGAGACCGATGTAATTCCCAATCAAAGGACCACCTTACCGTGTGTGTGTGTGTTTGTGTGTGTTTGTGTGGGAATCACAGCGCGCAAAGGACTGCAAGGACATTGATTGTAACGAAGATGGCAGAGGGACCACAGGATATACTGACACACTCAGGGACATACTCATTCCATTGCCTGTCCTGCCTTTCTCCAAGAAAGAAAGAAGATAAAAAGCGAAAAGTGTGAAGTGAACGTCGTACACTTTAACGACTTTTTGGTACGGTAAAGGCAAAACCCGGGGCCACCAGAGGCTGTTTGGATGGATTTTCAAAAAAACAGTGTTGTCCTGCATGCCCCCGTACTCGGCTACGGTGGGATACTTTGGGGACTTCGAGAGGAATGTCCGGTCGGTCGCATGAATATGCATATGTAGCCTTCCTTCCATCGATAAATGTCACCGTAGAGAAGACGTATG
The DNA here is from genome assembly GCF_943734745.1 of Anopheles darlingi. Classification (NCBI taxonomy): domain Eukaryota; kingdom Metazoa; phylum Arthropoda; class Insecta; order Diptera; family Culicidae; genus Anopheles; species Anopheles darlingi. The sequence goes on from NC_064874.1 coordinate 68,687,370, forward strand.
CGCTTGTTGCTGGCCGCCCTACTCTGGCTCGTTGGCCTGGCCGAGGGTCGATAATAATAGAAAAAAAAGGGATCGAGTGTCCCGAGGGCTGTGTGGTTTGCATTCAGTCCAGATTGGCCTGCCACCGCCGAGGCAGTAAAGCCGACGTGAGGTCGATGAAGCGGTCGACGATAACAGGAGGATGCCTTTAATGTGAGACAAAGTGATCGAGATCGAGAAGGACCCACGTTTGTTTAAACGAAACAGTTGTCGAGGAGTTTCGAACGAGAGACTTCACACGCGCTGCTAGAAGTAGAAGTAATCCAATTTGCAAACTTTTAAAATTTAAAGCTGCAGACGGAGCGCCAAGGTGAGCAACAAAAAAAAACGGTCTTTCTGCATTTGTATAACTGACTCGGGTAGAGCGAGGTGCCAGGGGTTCCACCGCTTTTCGATTGGAATGCAAGTTTCCGGCTTTTGGGGAGGAAAATTGAGCGAAACATAAAAATATACACCTGCACGGCACAACGCTTTTCACGCAAAAATGCACCCTCCCACGGGAGGGTGGAAAATGGCGATAGGATGGCCACCGACTGTGCTGGTCGGTGTACTCGCAGGAAGGACACCAGGAAGCCGCAGGAAGCAACCGGTGGTGTGCAGAGAGAACAGGAAGTGCATATCAAAGCCACGATGTTGCAGCGGCAGCAGCAGCAGCAAACATTCATAGGCACTGTAAACATTGCGGGCTGCATATTTCGGAATCCTGATGAATAATGGATTTGACGAAAGTGTAAGATGCGTTTAGCATATTGAATGCTGAATGTGGCTGCACACCAGGGACCGATACTGCGGCAAAAAGGGAAGTGGGCGCACAGCGTAGTTATCCTTTGAGTTTGACAGTTTTTCACTCAACGCTTTTTCGAAGTTGTCTCATTCCGTGTTGTTTTCGACGTTCTGAATCGGACTGAGCTTCGGTATAAATGGTTTTTTATAACTCTTTTTTTTATAAAATTCAAATTAAACAGATACCGCATTGCTATTGCAGTGTTGACGGTTTCCCCAAATATTTGCTTAGCCAAAGTTCAAGAAATGTATTGCGCGTAGTAGGAATCGTATTATCTGCTTGGCTCACATCAAAACATATTTTTCCTCTTATCTCTGAATATTTTTAAATTTATTCTGAAATGAAATTCGGAAATTAGTTCTAAACTGTGTTCTCTTAATTATAAAAACTACTATGTATTTTTTAGTACGTTTTTTGTAATATATTCAAGGCAACTTTTACATTTCTTTTATCAGCCATTTGATGTGTGAAATTTAAATATAATAAATGATGGTCAATGGACAAACAAACTGATTAAAGCTGATGCCATAACGACTCATTGTTGCTTCATAATTGCTTATTTAAACCAATGATCTGTAATGTTATTGATGGTTTGTAATAAACTCTTTTGATCGCTACTATTCCACTAATCGCTTCCTATCGTTCACCACAAAACGGGCGCCCGGTTCTATCAGTGGCGCACTGTCAGAAACATAACCATTACATTATCAGACAAGCCCCGCGGGACACTTTATTGGTGAGGATTCTCATTCTAATTGCTCGACAAACCGCTCCGGCAGCAAAGGAGCAGTTGATTTAATTTAATAACGAAGCTAATAAGCAGCCAATGTGCGGCGCGTACCAACTTTAGATAAACTGTTCCAACAAATGGGCAACGCGCTGTTTGTGTGTTAAAGGCCGATCGTTTTTTTGTATTTTGGCGGAAGCAATATATCTGAGATCATTATAATGGAATTAACAGCAGAGCGCTTCCGGTAGGCCGCCCGCTCCCAAAAATCCGCCCGCTAGTGGTACGCATGAGAAACTTTAAACTCGACCAAATATCTTGCGCCAAACTGATCAAAGCAAACAACACTGGGCGTGGGCCCAATTCGGTTGGCCGATGACGCCAGGCCAGGCCAGGCCAGGTCGGAGTGTCGGCGAAATTTAATTCCTCACCCAATTAACAGAAATAAATGGATCCGGGCGGTAGAGAGGCAGACAGTAAGAGAAGGAGAGTTTTCCTCCAGCGCGCAGGAATGCCACCAGAGAAAAACGTCGTCCGCGGCCGCGACAACCGAACACGCCCGTGGACCGGGCCCGCGGAGTGTGAGAAGAAAGCAATAATTTAATATCGGCTGGAATAAATCTAAATATAACTTTTAATTCAGTTATCAAAACAAATTATCACCCTGCCCTTCGCTTCCCGTTACGTCGAAGCTTTTCTGATTTCCTCCCTCTATCCCATCCTCCCTCCGCGGAAAACGCGTCCGATCCGGACGACGACAGTGGGTGACGGCCCGTGCCGGGAACGCCACGTGCAGCTATCGGCGCTCGTCTTGCTGGCATTCGAGGACTTTCTTTCTTTTTTCCCCCGTTTTTTTTGGCAATCGTTGGCATTCGTTTGGAGTTTTCTTGCTCCTTTTTTCTGGTGGTGTTTTTGTTTAATTCTTTTCCTCCTTCCCCACCTCATCTCTCACCGCGTGGTCGGCACGCGATGCCGTCAACAGCAATAATATGCTACAACAGTTCTCTCATTTGCGATGAGATTTGGCCGCATTTCGGGCGAGCCAACCCGGGGCTGACGACGACGATAACGGGGATGGGGTGGGGTGGGGCCTTTTCGGGTTGTCTATTCCGTTGGAGGCCACGGGCTGTAACCACCACCGAGGGTGGGGGCTGGGCTCCGGCCAGGGCCGTAAAATTTTAATTAAACGAAACATAATTTTAAAACATCCTTTTTTACTGACCTCTCTTCTCTCTTTCTTTTTTGTTTTCTCTCTCTTTCTCTTTCTCGCTCTGTTTCCCGCTGTCCTCTGCTAGGTTTTCCCCCGACGGCTGTGTCTGTTTCGGAACTGTTAGGACGCTGGCTGGGCGTGGGGCAGTGAGAAAATGCAAAAATCCGATGAAAAATGATTTCCATCATTGCGCGGCTTCCGTGCTAAAACGGGAAACGTACCCGCTGGGCACGGATCCCTTCGCTCTGATGGCGAAAGGATGATGATTGTGCCGGCCTTGTTTTTGGGGTCTCCTTCTTTTGGGAGGATTTCTTCGAATGCCATCATCATCATCATTCCAGCCAGTGCGAGTCTAATTACCGAAACGAATGAACTGTTGTTGTGACAATTTCTGCGACTCTGTTGACCGCTGTCGTCCGCAGGAATGGAAAATGCCTTCGAGGGAAAGCCATTTTTTTGCTACCACGCCCGGGATGGATTGCTTTGGTTTGCTTCAAATGGAAAACAAGCGGACACGATGGTGGTGGTTGTGGGATGCTGAGCCCCTGGGAGGGGGGGAAGGGAGGTCCCCGACAACCGACCGCACGATGAAGGATCTTGAAGGATGACGCACACAAGGCACATAAAGACACCGAGTGTCCTTGTGGCCTGTGGTCACGATGTCCCTGGCAAGTTGGCATCCTCTATTGGCTAAGTAAACGTTGTTACTGCCTATTGAGCGGGAGGAACCCACCCGCAGGGGCAGGGTGGGCATCTTATGGTTTGTAATTTATTTACCAAAGCCACCGGCCATTGTGGTGTGGGCAGCTGTCCATCGTCCGGTGGACGGTTTGGTTTCCTTGGGCAGCTGAGTGAGTGCAGCTGATGGATGATTGTCATAATAACACGCCGCTTAAGAGATAAACCCCAACAGGTGCTCTCGCTTAATTTGAACGCCCGGTAAACGGATCGTGAAAATATGCCCACCGGGCACATTATGCTATCGGTCGGGGGGCTTCTCATTGTTTGCCCAAGAATTAAAGCGTCTTGATGGCAATGAATCAAAATAAGCAAATTGATATATTAGTGACATCATTCTAGCTTAAATTCTAACATACTTGGATGAGTTTGATGTGCCTAATTCTCGCTTCTCTGCCTGCCTTGGCCGGGGAAAATGATAAAAATACATTCCAGCTAAAGGAAAAACAAACGCAAACTGATCTGGCCTTGGACGAATAGCTCGATTTCGCAGGTCATGCAGCTGTGCGTTCGAGTTCCAGGCGAGGGCACTGGCGTTAAATTAAGATACCTTTACGCCAGCACAAGCGAATTAATCAGCGAGGCGTGAATACACCTCACTCGTGTGGTTCCATCAACGGTGCAAAGCGTGAAAAACCGTGCATTTTGAACACGTGGTGCCGTTCTTGATTCCCCCCGCCTGTATATGTGCGGTGTTGGGTGAGATGGGATTTTCTACAAAACTTTTTCCAACTCTCGCACGCTCGTCCGCCACTTTTCGTCGGATTTAAGCAGCATGCTTTCGGTTCGCGGTGTCTCCCACCGCTCGCGCCACCGCTGGTTGCAGGTCTGCTTTTTTTTCTCACACGTTTTCGACGAATATTCCCCTGTTGGCACACTTGGCAGCATTCAATCCCGTACTCGCCGCCCTCCCTCGCTCGCTCGCGGCAGCCAACAATTCTCGTTGTTGGCATGCGGATTGTGCGCGGTTAACGCCCGTAGGTAACGGCAGAGGGTTGTTTGTTTGGTGCTTGATCGCGCAGACACTCCACTACTTCTGCCTGTCCAAACCACACATTTCGACAATGCTTTGGAGTGTGGTTTGGCGTGTAAAAGTGTCACTTATCTTGTGAACCACGACGACTGCCAAACCCCTACGTTGGGAGGGAAGGAGTGTACAGCGCAACCGAATCGTTTTAATATGCAAAACAGTTGTAACAGCCGCGTGGTGCGGTGTCTCGCGGGCTTTCGTTTGCGGTGAAGCCGACGAGATCTGGAGAAAACCGCCACCGTGCTGGCAAACAGGCACCCGGTTTGAAGTTGGGGGCGTCCTGTGGATCTGTGTTGGAAGGGTGTTTGGTGGTTTTTAAATTTTATTTGAAATGCTAGCATTCCTAGTCGACGGCATTCGAGAAGTTTGCGAAATCGGGGAAATGTACGTTTTAATGGGGCTGTGCGAAATTCCCCGAAAACGAAATGTGACGCACAGTTTCGCGGAGGCTGTGGAAACTCGATTAAGTTGATTAAATTGAGATGCGGGAATAAATTAGATAAAACTAAAAGCAATCCAACGGGCCTAAAGATGCTGTTATGCTAAACTTCGAATTTAAAATGTGTCTTTTCACATTGATTAAATGCGTTAAACAAGGCGCAGTTTTCACCAGTAATCCTTTAACTTAACTAAACAACCGACGAAATTTAAACGTATCGATAGTTATAGTTTTGGCCACTCACGGCGCTATAATAGGTTAAGGGCGATCTGTCTTTGAGCTGTCAAAGTGTAACAGCCGTTAAATTCAAAAGAGCGTCACTTGCAGCGGCAGAAAAAAACGGCGCACGCAGCTCGGTTAGAGAAAAACAAAGGTATTTTTGTGATTTTGTGAAAAATGGACGACGTGTTTGAATCGGGCGATGGTGATATGTCCCACTCGGCGGTGCTGATGAAAACGGTGCAAATGATGCAACACCCGGCCTACGAGAACCCGTACGAGTGGTCAACGAACGACTTCGAGTTGGGCAAGCCGCTCGGCCGTGGAAAATTCGGACGCGTCTACCTGGCGCGGGAACGCGAGTCCGGCTTTATGGTGGCCATGAAGGTGATGTTCAAGTCACAGCTCACCAAATGGAACGTGGAGAAGCAGCTGCTGCGCGAGATCGAGATCCAGTCCCGCCTGAAACATCCGCACATTCTGCGGCTGCTGACCTGGTTCCACGACGATCGCCGGATCTACCTGGCGCTCGAACTGGCGGCTCAGGGCGAGCTGTACAAGCACCTGAAGAGGGCCCCGAAGGGAAGGTTTGATGAGGTTCGTTCGGCACGGTACGTCTCCCAAGTGGCCGATGCGCTGAACTATTGCCATGCGAACAACGTTATTCACCGCGATCTGAAGCCGGAGAACATCCTGCTCACCGATGACGACAACGTTAAGCTGGCCGATTTCGGCTGGTCTGCGCACACCAGCTCGAAGCGCAAGACGATGTGCGGTACGCTCGATTATCTGCCCCCGGAAATGGTCGATGGTAAGACGTACGATGATTCCGTGGATCAGTGGTGTCTGGGTATTCTGTGCTACGAGTTCCTGGTTGGCAATCCGCCGTTCGAGTCACCCAACACACAAAACACGTACGATAAGATCCGGCGCCTGGAGATCATCTATCCGCGGCACATGAGCCCCGGAGCAATCGATCTGGTGTCCAAGGTAAACAATCGATTTTCACTCCAGCAAGCAAATAAGATCATTAATGTATGTTTCCGTATTGCAGTTGCTACGCACTCCCAGTAGCTCCCGGATCACGCTGCGCAACGTTATGAACCATCCGTGGGTGTTGCAGATGCGTAACCAAGGACAGCTCCGATAAGGTGTTTCCGTCAATTCCACGGTTCTAGTTTATAATAATGAATGCGTATCATTTAGCAACGGATAGACCCTTTTTAGTGGTTCATATGATCAATTTGTTTCTTGTATTATATAGCATCTTTGTAATGAAATTATGTTTCCATCGTGACTCTCAATATCTAAATATGTTTCTATTGAGTATATCGTTTTCAGTTGATTGATTGAATTGATTGGTCAGTATCATGAAGCTTCGCTTAACAAAATCCTATCACCAGATGCTTGCTGTTTCTCCCATAAGCTACCTGAATCATTTGAAAAAACGTGGGTTCCGAAAACCGATTAAAAATGCCAACCGAAGCTACGGGTACACGAACGGCTAGAAGCACGGAATGATTCACTGGGAGTTGATTTGTGCTTCCTCCATTGGTTACCTGTTAGTGGTCTATATTTGCACAAAACCGTATGGTGAACATCGAAACGATCGTTCGAACAGTGAGAAACAAAACGTTCATCATTGGATCAGTGATGGATGATGCTGATAGGAGAAAGATTGAAGAGCCCTTCAAACGGGCATTGCTCGTGGACTATTACACTAACTTCTAACAGCAACTTACCTACTGCATCCTGCACGGACGCGTTTTCGCTGCACCGCAGAAACTTGTTGTAAAAGTTCACCATCACCAGGCCGCGATTTTTCGTCACTAGCTCGAGCACCTCGTCCTGGACGTTCCGGCTCGAGTTGCACAGGGCGTGGGCCGACGAGTGGGAAAAGATGACCGGAGCCTGCGAGGTGGCCAGCACATCCTTCATCGTGCTGACGGACGACTTTGACAGGTCCACTATCATGCCGAGCCGGTTCATTTCGCGAACGATGGTCTACGGTGTACGCGCCGCGGCACATGATTGGATTGCATTGGCCGGTGATGTAGGGTGAAAGGCGATGGGGACGAGAGACAACATGGGAAAGTGAGTTAGTGGAACAACGAAGATGAAAACCTATCAAACATAAATTGGAATACAAATGGGAATTTATCCCCAAAATGGACCACGCGGACGGACAGCTGGTTAGTTGGCAGCCAACAGGAAACAGAAAAAAGGGCCTCGAGAGTGTATTTTAGAAAATGCAAACATCTACTCTTTCCTTTCGCTGCCCTGGTGCACAGCACTATCGTGCAACATCGACGATGATGGCAGTCGCGACCTTGTACCAGAGGTATCAACACGAACTAACTAGCAGCGGTGTCCGCCCGACATAAACTTGGTGCGCAATATTGCGCCAAACAACATCGGATCAAGCTAGAGCAGCGGCGCTGCAACACACCATCCAACGAGATGGAAACTCATTTCTGGTTGCGAGGGTCGTTAAAAAAGTTGCACAAAAAATGACACAGAAAGAAACAATCGCGAAACTGCATCTGCGTGACAACATCTAAATGGAAAACTCTCCCGGGTCTCTCCGCAGGAGGTCACAAAATCCCTCCTTTACCGGCAGATAGTCAGTTTCTCATCTGGTTGCTACGTAACAGACACCTATTATTAACTAGTGGCTATGAGACTCGAGTTTTTTTGTTTTACCGGCATTCTGACAACGGTCGAACGAAATTTAACATGCAGCTCACGAACACGGGCGCTGTGCCAGATTGACAGTAAATTTTGGGGACATCCTTTTAATTACGAAAATATTGTTTTCCGCGATCCACGTGGCATATTTGTGCCGGGTCCGTATGTGAACGCGAAAATTAATTAAAACATTCACGCACATCCCGATATGGTATGAGTTTGTTTCAAATGCGCCCGCTTGTTCGGGAGCACGTGGGGAATGTGTGAAACATGAATACTGACTTTCTGTGTGGAATACACATTCACTTAAAAGCAAAGGAAATATCCTCCAGGAAACAAAATTGATTCGATATTCCGAGATTTTTAAAAGTGCTATGCCAGTCGATGCCACCGTTTGAATGTTCCACGGCTATTAAATATAGTCCGATTACCAGCTTCTTCCCCCAATGTCCACGCAAGAAAGAACAACTACGATACCAGAGTGATTCGTATTTTTTGTTTGTGAAACCTCTCTAGCATTCCAGAGGCGGAAGGCATCGAAATAAAATATCCCATTCATTGGATTTACAACACATAAAGTATGCAGCGAGTGTGGCATCCGAATGACGAGGCATTTTTTATCATCTCGATCCAAGTGGTGAAGTCAAACGTAGGATCAAGTGGATCAACTGCACCGGATGTTGATGGTCCAGCCATCAGCGCATTTCTACATAGATAGAAAACGAGAGCGACCCGGCATCACGGTACGCACGTCGAGCAAGTAACACACGAAATAATGAAAGAAAAAAACTGTGCAGCAACACAAACTTAGAGATCCAAAAAAAAGGAGCGAGAGTGGACGGAAAACTATTTCCCGATCATACCAGCAGCAGTATCCGCTGATACGCGCGAGACATGTGTTCATGTTGCGGATACCAATATAGTTATTTCAACAACTTTTGCCGAGTTTGTGTTTTATTTTTCACTCCCAACCCGGACTCGGAACCAGATGAGGCTGGTATGGTGGCTGTGGGGTGGCACATATCAACCGACACAACCGACCGACGGTCGGTCAGTGGGGCTGTTCGTTAGGCCGATTGGCCTGTTTCCGCCGGTTTGGTTCATTTTTTTTTCTTCCTCTTCCTTGTTTGGTCACTTCTGCCCCCGGTTTACTCTCTGATTGCTCCAACATTTGGCGTATGGCGTATGGCGTATTGCGTACGATTCTGCGGTACCCGACGTAGAGCGCATGGAACGGACGGGGAAACGGTGATCGGTACAGCGTGAACCCATGCCGGTCCGTTGGATGACGGCAGCAGCAGGATGGCGTAAACAGAAATTGAAATCATTAAACTTCCTTCCGCAAACCGGTGGCACTGACCGAGCAGCGTGCTTCAGCGCTGACCAACTGACTATCCGGTACAGAAGACCAGCGGGAGGAATGGCCAGTTCGTTGATTCGCTCGACGGTACTGTGGGTGAGCGGGGTGTTGCTGCGGCGCGTAGGGTCACCGGGACTCCACCGCTATGGTCCGCAACAGGACAGCCGTCCGGTGCAGTGATGTGTCGAGCGTGCCGGAAGGAAGCTGGTCACCGAGGCAACAGGATGATGCCAACCGAGATATCCAAGCGTTGGCTGGCACAGATAAATGAACACGATACAGTGCGGGGGATTTGGATGGTAGAGCGGGACGGACCAGAGGATGGGGTTTTTTTTATTACCTTCTCTATCTCTCCCTTCGAGCCTTCGAGGAGTGTTTTTTGTGGACCTAAGGGGAGGATATTGGCGGATCCGGTGAAAGCTCAAACTACCCTTTCCCTCTCACCCCCTCGGGAGGGGCCGTATGTCCTTCAAGTCCGGTGGGTCAAGTGAGGTTGATGTTTGTTGTCGTTTATAAAATTACGAGAATTTCGCAACACATCGGACTGCTTTCCCACTCGTTAACGTCTTCGTTCTGTGCCGCTCTTCGGTTTTTTCTGCCTATTTTTTCCCATCGAAATTCCTTTTTCCATCATCAATCGTTGAATGCAGCGTTTTACTTTGTTTTTGCTACAACTCAAAAAGTAACTCAATTTAAAGCAGAATATTAGTGAAGTACGATGGTCTGCTTCATTTTCATTTCTTCGGAGCAAAGAGCAACGAGTGTTGAATGCATAAAAGGGCGATTTCATTCGAATGAGGTGGTAAAAAGTACTTTGTTGCGGTTGTGCAACAGATCTGCGAGACGGTTGACGGATTTCCAGCTACGGAAATTACAAGCGCGCTACCTTTCTGAATGATACTAAGCGTAAAACATCTTCGCTTTCAATGCAACCAGGTACTCCCGTTCCTCGAGGAAAAGAAAATAGCGCATAAAAGTTTAAAGTCCTCCAGCTGGACACCATTATCCTATCAGCCATTCCACTCAGTGCCGGCGTTGTGAAGTAAAATCAACCGGCTACGTAGCTTCTGAGAGTTGTTGAAGACTCCAGCTAATTAAGTTAGTGTCGTGCAGCAGCACAGACCAGAGCCTGCTGTCCATATTTTTCGACATTCCGACAACATTGCCACCGCTCAAGCTTAACATCACCGGCGGGACTGGTTTAGGAGGTTTCTGTTATGGCGGCGGGCAAACAAAATGGAATCAGCAAACTCCGGCTGCTGGCCCATGAAAGGCCCGTTGCGAAAAGGTGGGAATGAATAAATTTCCTCATTCCTCGCACTGTCACTTCTAGCAAATGCTTTCAATGCGGACGGTATTTTGCTTCGATAAACAGGACTACGGTTATGTTCTACCTTTCCTGGGGAGTGGTACAAAGCGTTTCAGAAGCGTTACGCGGTTTCAGCACCGAAGCGAAGCTGTATGAGCTTTAAAGAGATTTTAAATCTGTCAATCAACTTAAACCAATCCAACTCCAAGCCGGCCATGTAGTGCTACAGGAAGTGATAAAACTGTTCCTTTTGAGTTTACAGACAGGGAGTTTGTGTTTCATCAACTTGGACAGGATAAACAGCTGGTCTTAAAAAAGAAAAAGCTGAGGAGCTACAAAATCTACAAGGCCCACAGATGTTCAAATTGCTTTGAATTGCGCCGAAAGAGGCCAGATCCTTTTGCCCCTTTCATCGGCCACATTAATTAGACTACTTCACTTGGGTACCAATTTATTAGCCTGCTCACTCCCGGAACCGCTTCCGGATCCGGTTTGGTGGGCGGCTTACGAAACGTAATTAATCAAGCGGTTCGCCTCCTGGCCGACTGTTTATTCATCAATCGCGGTGCCCGGTAATTCGATCTTGTTTATTCAGCGGGGCTCGAATACGAATAATAAAGCCATTGGCTGCCACGTGGTCGGCGCGGCGGGGCGGGATTGGGCGTCCGTGTCGCGACGCGAGAAATCTATTCCGTAATCCCGGGACTCTCGGGACTCTCCCTTTCCTCCTGCCCTTTCTCCGAAACAGACGGTGCTTTTTGACAAACGTAAACTTCAACACCCCAATCAAAATCGAATAAACAGATTTAACGTAAGTAACGCGCTGCTGAAACTGCTGGCAGGAAGGGGCATCATCCCACCGGGGTGGAGGGGGTGTATTTAGCCGGAACGCGATGCTGGATTGATTGTCCCATGGATGTGGGGGGCGTGCCACAAGGCGATCGCAATTGTTAAATCGCAAAATGATAGGCATAAGCCGCTTCCATAATTTATCAGATCAACGAATCAACGGAGCATTAAAAAAGCGTAAAAGTTGTCCGCCGAGCTTCGGATTTGTTCCGGCGTCAAATCTGATATGTGACATCAAATTCGACGTAAAAAAGGGGAAGTTTAATCAGCTTTATCAAACTTTTTGTTGTTACTGCTGCTGCTGCTATTGTGCGTTCGATTTCGATAAAACTCATCTTACGTGGAATTCTTAATCAAAACTCGAAAAAGGCGACATCATGAGGACGAGGACTGAGCCAGGCGCTTGATGAAGTGCGGTTCGGGGCCATAATTCCTGCTATCACTCTGACATCGGCAATGATTTACTAGCGGCCCCAGTTTTCACTGCCTAGAGCCATCCTGTGCTACCTGTGCTGCTGCTGCTATTGCTGGCCCATATCTGGTAGAGACAATCGGTTCGGTTGTGGTTCGGTTCGGTAGAATCCTTTGCACCATGGCATGGCATACCAGGGACAACACCCCCATGTGTGCCCATGTGCTTTGTGGCCATTGATTTTTGGGCAGATTGAAATTTCGGGCTGCGTTCTGGGAACAAAACCTGCGTCCAGGTATGCGTGAAGGTAGCGGGAAAAACCCAAACCATAGAGCGTCAGGCCTCCTGATGGGCCATAGGGTTAGAGAGTACGTGATTAAACCAGCGCTTTGTGGTCACGATCCGGGATCCGGAATGGTCGATATGGAGTACCAGCAAACACACACACACACACACACACACACACACACACGCGCGCGCTTCGTGGACAGGTAGAGCGTACGTGAAGTGGTCTAAGTGAAATGCCTGACCAGGTCAGCGACGTCACCCCGAAAGTAGAAAGGAGTTCTAACCCCATTTAGCACTGCAGCAGAGGAGCAACGTGTCTGATGCAATGACAGTGCGACCACTATAGATACTGTGCGCCAGTCGGTCCATGAGTAATCTCTTAATTATCTTTTATGGTTTAAATGGACCACCGTCCAGCCCTCTGAAGCCTAAGGCAATACCGTGGAGGATTAGAACGAAGTTTAGATTCTTCTTCCTGCGCCACTAACACTAACCAAGCTAACCAGACCGAAGTCTGCCCGCTTAACGAGTTCATGGAGGGGGGGGATAACGCTGGAAAAGGAATCTAATTACTAGTTACGGTATGGAGCGAATGGGACTGACCAAGCTGACCAAGCTGACCGTATCTGTACAGCTAGTATGGTCCACCAAGGAGCGTTTTTCGAAATGCAATAACACAAATAGGAAATTACCTTGCCGTAGGCCGTTAGGCCACCGTGCCGGACATCATATTTCGGTGCATCCGCGTTGCTCGAGTCGGCCCACGGTGTGTGGCAGGTGGAGGTGAGCGTCATGTAGCGGACCCCGAGGGCATAATAGATTCGCAGGACACCGAGCGAACCGCCGAGCGAATGGCCTCCCTCGACACCGATTAATGAACACATTTGACGGTTTTTGTGCGCTTGTACGATATCTGGAAAATGCGGGGGGGTGGAGGGACAAAGAGTATGACAGAGAGAGGGAGAGAGAGAGAGAGAGAGGGAGGTATTATAATTATGTGGCTGCACTTTCACGTCCCACATCGGGCCAGCAGCCGTGACGAGCATCGGCTGCATGTCTGCTCTGGAGTGCCGTTCCGTGACGCTTGTCGCTGATTTCGATTTTGTTCCGGGGCGGGAGGGCGGCTGTCATTATGGGGAGCTGCATTTATTTTGGTCATTTAGCCGTCATGCTGTAATGGTTAATTACACCCGGGACCACTTTTGTGTGGACCCGGGACGTGCTGGCACTACAAATGATGCCGGGTCGCCCCTCCCCCCTTTTCCAATCAACCCCTTTTTGGCATCAAATTGAAAATCTATAAAATGCAGCCGCCCCGACTAATGATTAGCTCCATTGAATGATCCGTTGGGGTTTTGCATCTTTTTTGGAGTGTGTGTGTGTGTGTGTGTGGTTGCGACACTATTGGTCCACCCAGTGGGTGAGGAGTACTTACCGAACACCGAGGCACACGACGTCAGATGTGGTGAGTATCGTTCTGTCAGTCTTTTAATTACGTCTATCTGTTCCAGCGTGATCTGGACTGCATCCTTGTGCTGAGCCTCGCACGGAACATAGGCCGCCCAAAACTAGATCAATGCAGGGAGAAAGAGAGAGAGTTGAAAGAGAGAGCGAGTGAAAAGGAGAGAGAAAACGAGAGACAGGGATAGCAAAAGGATGCCCCAAAATAGGAAGAGCCAAACGCGAGCGATCGAAGGGCCAATTGAACTAACGCTGAACAAATAGTGCAATTAGTGTGAGAAATTGGTGCAGAATGACTAATGTTGGTAGTCGTCGGAGCGAACACATTTCCGACATTTCAACATTCAAGCCCGACCCGTAGCCGTCGTCGGGCGGCAGCCACTTCAAGATGGAACAGAAAGAAATCGAATCAAACACTCGACAGCATCCTGCGCCAGACGCCAGCAGTTGAAAAATCAATTCCATTAATTATCATCACTCTGGAGGGCGTTCGCTTGCCAGTACGAACCCGGGAGTTTGTAGAACGGTGCTCGTTCAATCCACGATTCGCGGCCGGTAATTGGTGTATCCGTCGTGTTTTTTTTTCTCCCCTTTGATGACCCATTATCCGACGGCGGATCAAACTAATCGGCGTTCACACCGGGAATCGGGCGGATGAGCTCAAAATTGAATTACACCCACCTCCAACCCCCGCCCCCTTAGCAATGCCACTCGGATTCGATCTTGATTGAACATTAGGGGTGCGCTTATGACAACAAGCGAATCCATCCGCGAATCCGTGAACCGTTTTCGAGCTAATTAGTGCAATTGGTACGATGGTTGGCCAATGTTGTCATTTCATTAGATTGTATCACGATCAGAGTGGAAGTGACACCGTGATGTTCGAAGGTCGGAAGGTCGGTAGAGTGCTTCACCTGGCAGCACAAAGGGGTTGGCACATCATACCGCTCGAAAACCGATTGTATGGAACGTCCATTACGGGCTACCGAGTATCCGGAGGAGTAACAATGTAAACAATGCATCCGTTACCAGGTGGTTTGTTGCTATTTCAGGATATTACCTTTCTTTTCCTTTCCGTGGTGGCCATTGCTGACTAACATTCGTTTTAACTCCCGGGAGTGTGGATACACACAGACACACACACAGCAAGACAAGCACACGCTGGTAAGTAGATTAGAAACTACTTGGCCCAGAAGATGGAACTCATTGCATCGCCGTTAATGGAAGTAATTCGTTTTCATGGCCAAGAGCGCTTTCGGATGGTTCGAACGGGGAAACCATTGCTTCCATTTGCTATTGTTGCTCGCCGAGAGATAATCGAGCAGAGGATTTAGCTCTACTTCGTTTTTATGATCCCAACGATGGGTGCTCAACGTTTTGGAACTCTTTCGCAGCAGCAGCAGTAAGCACCCGTGGAGTAGATAGTAAGTAGTAGCAGTCCATCTAACGAGCCGTATTGTGGTACGGTTTCGAGCATACAACTTGAACTCTTCGCACGTGCTTTAACCGTGTGAAGCGCATACAGTAGTGCGCTGCTGTAACCCATTTTGGTTTGGTTCGGTTTTCCAAACGTTCCCTTCCAACGGTAACGGTAAATCCTAATGGTGGATGCCGTAAAGCTGTCGAAGCATACGGATTCGTCGACGGATTTATTACTTTCAGCAGAATCCGACCATCCGCTTAAAGCTCACGGTGGAGCTGGGCTGTGATGAAGCAATGATTGTGATAATGTTGGGTCAGTGGTGGGTGGTTCTCGGTCCCTATTCCGACCACCATCATCATTGATCTTATGACCTTAAGCTGCACTACGGATCGCACCGAAACCGAATCATTGGACTCACCGGAAGCAAGTAAATGTTTTCCCTTCCGTAATCGGAATCCCCCGGACGGAATCTTTAGCAAAATTCCCGCGCGAATAAACACAAATGGTTGGAAATTTTCGGTGAGAAAAAAAAAGTTAATTTACTCTTCCCGCACATTCTAGACACTTTCGGTTCCTTGGCGTTCTATTTTTCACTCGCCGGCGTCGCCGCCTGCTAGACGATTGGAGGGCCGCGAAGCGCGGCGCAAAATGGGGCTCCTCCGCTTACCCTGTAGCATAGCAACCATCGCGCACACTTGACCCGTGCCCCCCCGAGGTGGTTGGTCGTTGATGGAGGTCCCCATTAAGAGGGTCGTCCCGGGCTCGTGTCTGGTAAGCCTGTATCTTTGGTCTATCTCATTTCCAGCCTCGTCTCAGGCCAACCAACGCCGACGCGCCATCGCCTAGCCAGCCAAGGTTAACGGTTATCAAATTAATTGAAACTGATCCGCTACCGGCCTGGCTGGGAGGTCGCGATTGTCCGGGTCGCGAGAAAATTAATATTTTCATCCGCATCCGGACCAGGGGAAACGTTGGTGGTGGTGGTGCAGATTTGAAAAATCAGCCGAGGTTTTCCACCGTGTGGTCTATGACCACCATTTGTGCTGTTCGGGCACACTAACCGTCTACTAGTGCGATGTGTTGTGTTCCCGAGTTACTGCGTACTTCCGGTTCATTGGCCTAAGGAAGGAAACCAAGGAAACCCTGCCGGTGGTAAAGGTAACACGAGAAGATGCTACGCTTCGTAGGACAAACCGGTTCTGTAACTGCCGGGCAGGATGAAAGATGGTTCTCGGTGCTCTCGGTGCTCTTCCTGATTCCTTCGCTCTTTCTCTCCCTCTCTCCGCGCTTTTATTGCTTTACGCTTGTCCGCGGAAAGTGCGCTCTGCTGTGCGACCGATAAGCTTCTTACGGAGATCGAGATTAATTTACATTATTTTTCAATCAACAGCACTCGCCTCGGCTAGCGCATTTCGGTTGCTGGTTTTTTGCTGGAGCAAAAAACACAAAAAAATAAAAGATGGTGGCCAAGATTGTTTTTCCTCTTTCTCTGCTCTTTTTCGCTTTCGATGTCCGTGTTGCCTCCCCGAGGTAGATGGTGACCTTGGATATAGCAGCCTCCGGTTTGTTATCTCAACCCCCGCCCCTCGCCACCTCCCTTTTCGCATCATGGCTTTTGATAAGGTTTAGATAAATTATTTTCACCACGCTCGAGACACGCTCGGTGGTCCTGGGTCCTGGAAAAAGGGCCCGTCTGCATTTAAGTATAGTACCAAGAGAGGTGAAAGCAACTGAGAGGGTTCGTGTTCGCGTAAAAAAAAGGGTGCCCTTTTTTTTGGCGTCGAGGACCTTTGATCAGACCTTGCTGTCTAGTGGCAGAAGCCTCGTGGCTGGAAGGTTCACGGTGCCACCGCGACGCTGTTTTACCAAACGGAAACGGTTAATCAAAGAGAGCGCGCGGGCGCGAGCGCGAGCGCGTGGTGAAAGATTCATTTACAGCACGGGAAGGCACGCGAGAAGGGAATGGTTTACTGGGAGGAAAATGTTACGGTACCCGAAACGACAAATTGGTTGCCGGTCACCACCCGGTCGGGGGGTGGTACCGGGGGTTCAATTTACTATTTTCCTTGAATTTCCAACAAAGAAAGAAAGAAAGAAAGAGGCGCCTCCATCGCGATCGAGGATCGGAATCGCGCCGGAAGCTCCATTAAATTGGGATTTAGCCGTTATTTAGCCGGCGCGAATTCTAATGAACTTCGGTCAGCGAGCGTTATGGGGGTGGCCGCACGTAGCACGAATAAATTGTTACATTTTGACACCCGACGGTCTAATGAATTTCGGCTAGTCCCTCCTCTCGTATCGTGCATAATTGCTTCGCTTCGATCCGATTCGGGGGAAGGCGTTTGATTAAAAGCGACACACACACACACACACACACATAAAAGAAAAGACAGAAAAAGGTTGGCCAATCGATTACGTAAATCGAGATTCATGACATTTTGCTGGGGTGTGTGTGTGTGTGGCTGTAATCCACATTAGTGATGAGAGTGTGTTCGACAAAAGCCATACCATTGTCCTAGCCATTGATTAAATTTAAGACACAATTTACTCGTTTACAACGTTGATGTCGTCCCCGCTTCCCTGGTGGAAGCAAAGCAATTTCCACGGCCACTGTGGGCCTTTTGTGCCCCTTCCCCCTTCAATTCTACGAAGCTTACCGGAACGGCACCGAACAATTGCGCTGACATGGCGGCGCAGGCGGACTTTTGAAGGGCCAACGGCCAACAAGTATCGATCAACACTGTCAGCAACGGTTAATGGAAAGGTCATGTTTTATGGTTCTCTCGCTCCTGCTGCTGCTGCTGCTGGCAGTTCTGCGTCACAAGCCCCAAAGGTACGTTCCTTTACCACCCCTTCCACCCCATTCCTCGATCCTGACGCGCTGGTGTTGGGTTTACTGCTTTTCATTTCAATTATAACTAATGGTATCGGACGGAATCGCAATCGTTTCACCATTTACGGTGCCCCCTTGGTAGAGACAGTGATTGGAATTTTCACCACGACCGAATGGCTTCACCACCCACCCTCCATCCGCCACCCACCACTTCCTGCGCGAATCGCAGATCCGGTAGTCGCCGGTCGTGGATCGATAAAAAGTTTAATGGTCTCTTAAAATATATTAATAACCCCCTAGGAGACGGTTAAAGCAGAAGCTTCTGGGATCTGGCCGGGAGGAGAGCTTCTAGACTCCGATGACTCGCTGCAACCCTCATCCCCCCGGTCCTCCTGTTCCGGCTCATTTTCTGGTAGATCCGCGCAAGGATCGACATCAACGAAGAGATGGTTCGGTTTCATAATGCGACGAGTGAATGTGTCCTCACGGATTTTCAACCCCCAAGGACCTTCCCCTTCCTTTCCACACCCTTAAGGATAGCAGCTGGGATCAGTCGGAAGGGTCATCGCGATTCCGGAGGAGTTCCTCGGTTTGTATCGGTTCCGATTTGACGAGTTTACTGGTTTTGATTGGATCAAGCTTAAAAAAAGGGATGAGGAAGGATCACGAGGGTGGCGAGGGGTTGGGTGGGAAAATCAATTCACCTTCACGTCGCGTTCACGGTGCTTGATTATACTTTTCAAAATGCTCAATAGCATAGAAAATGAAGATGATTACTGAAGGTGCGGAGCAGAATGCCGAAGAAGGATGACGGAGACAACAGTGACCGGTAATCCAGGAGTCGAAATAGGGGGATGAAGAAGGGGGGAGGGGGACTTCGTGAGGGTGGCATAAATTTGCTCGCCCTGTGCGAAGCCGCGACCGGTCATCAAAAAGCCGGCCATCAACGCGAACACGCGGAGCAGAGGAGCACCACAATCGTTCACTTTCACCCCTCCCCCCGAGGTGGTGGGTGGGTGGGGTCATTATGTTTTAACGCCAGCCAGTAATGGCGAAGCATAAATCGTTTGCTGCGTTCGCGCATTCCCGCGAGCCTATAAGGATCGCGTGCCAAGGATCAGCATCACCACCACCATCATCATCATCAGACACGCCCCACACGATTGCCTGTCGTTGTCGGTGTGGTCGATAAACTTTGCTTTTATGCTGCTGGTCGTCGTGGAAAAGCACCACAAAACCGCTCGCACGTTTGCGAATGCGAATTGCAAGGTCCGTCAGGTTGTGGAAGTTGCTTCCTTTTTAAGCTGCTTTTATGCTCTAGTTCTGGCAGTTGTGGTGTGCCCCTCAGTAGGTCGAAATGCGGTCCACCGCGATCAATGTTTTTCCCGGGGGTGGAGGAGATTATGTTGAGCTTCACTTGAAGCTGACCGATAACCATTCCGGAGCCAGAGACGATTGACGAAGAATCTCATCGTCGTCGTCGTCGTCGTCGTCATCGTCGTCGTCGAAGCCAAAACATTGAACATCGGCGTGCGAAGGGTGGAAAATTCAATTTCCACTTCACTCGGAAATGGGTTAACGTGTTAACGCGCACCTCTCTCACGTTCTTTCTCATCGCAGCTGTCAACTTCCAAAATCCACGAACGCGAAACGTAATAAAGTGTTGTTCTACCGCGTGGCGAGACGTTTGACCATCATTTGAAGTAAGGTGGATAAGAAACCGGTAAGCAAGTGATCCGGAGGAATCCGGCAGCCAACAATTTACGAACAAGCGTCAGCGGTCGCGGGCACTTCACGCTTTCGCGCACGCGGCTGTAAGGGGGTCATCGGAAAAGTTGTGGTTTTTCGGTTGATTGAATGAAAAGTTTTCGCTCAACCCTCTTCTTCATTGAGGGAGGGGGTGACAGAAGGTGGAACAGAAGGACCAAAGGAGGAGGGGGGAGTGGAATCTGAATGGTGAAAGTTGTTTGTCGAGTTGTTGTTGGTTGATTAAAAAATGAAGAAGAGGAGAAAGAAAGTAAGTCACCGGCGAAAGCATACCACCGGAAGGTACACGCTTGTTCTTTTTCCCCCGAACGAAACAAACATCCGCCCCCCGATACGCTTGAAGGGTAGGTTTGCGTCGTTCGCCAAGTTTTGGTCGGTCGGACCTTAGAAAACGCGCTTCTGAAACGATCGCCCTCCGTCTGGCTGGGGTCTGTGGGTGTGATTGCTTAGAGATATTTTTGGAGTTGAACAGAGAGAGAGGGAGAGAGGGAGAGAGAGGGTGGTGTTTCCAACATACCTGAGAGGAAATGCGGCCCCGCTTGAGCCGCTGCAGGTCCGTGTGACTCCAGGCACTCTTCGACCAGGGTAGAATCGACTTGAGATCATCATCGAATCTGTTGTGGGGAACAGAGATCGCCATAAAACGAGAGTTAGAAAGAAAAAGAGAGAGAGTTAGAGAGTAAAGGACACGGTATGGTATTGGAGTACGGTCCAAACGAAGTCTCCGTCGTCGTCGTCGTCGTCGTCGTCGTCGTCGTCGTCGTCGTCGTCGTCGTCGTCGTCGTCGTCGTCGTCGTCGTCGTCGTCGTCGTCGTCGTCGTCGTCGTCGTCGTCGTCGTCGTCGTCGTCGTCATCGGTTGGACGCGTCAGAGCGTAGCAGAGAGCAAGTCAAGGTAAATTGAAAAAGTTGCTAATTGGACCTGTCGCAGGACACACACACACACGGACACAGACATACACGTGCTTCGGTAACCGTGACAAGGGGAAAGGGGTGGCCGGTTGGGTTGGCGAGCGGACGGCACAAAGTTTTCACTTACCGAAAATCGTTCAGCTGATTGTGGAGGAACTTGCGTATGTTCCAGGGTAGATCGTTGTGGCCATCGATTAAAGGCACTGTGTCGAGCAGCTGCGTGGCCACCTGCAGCCGTTCCTCGAGCGGCGCACCGGACGACACCTTCAGCGCCAGCGGTACGGCGACGCCGGCCGCACCGGCTATCAGCAGGATGGAGGTCACCGCCAGCCACTGTCTCGAAGGCAGATCCCATTCTATGGATGTATGTGTGTGTGAGTGTCGAAAAGAGGGGAAAAAATGGGATTTTGATTAGTTTTTCCCCGTTTTTTTTCCTATGCGATGAGCCCCCCAGGATTCTCATTAAAGGATCGCGATCCTTTTTGATGTTCGGCATCAAACAGCGCACGGAGCCGGCCGTCCGTCCATCCGTCCGTCCGTCCGGCAAGCAGTTTAATGATTGTATAGCAGCTCACTGGAGCGGCAAAATGTGGTCAATTAAAATGGATTACCCCGGGGTTTGGTTGGCAGAACAGTCGGACAGGACAGGAGGCAGACAGTGTAATTGGTTGAAGAATGGAGCATAATTATAATGTACTCAATTTATAACCGCGCCCGTCGTTGAATCATCGTTCCTTCACCGAACGGATGGATTAGCACGCGGCAGCGCGGGGGGAAATGTAATTTGATTTTGGCCTCGTTAAAGATGGCTACCGTGGAATGATTAAAGTTCTTCTGTTCTGTGCAGCCACCAACAGCGTGAATGCAGGCGGGATGATTGGTGGTTATCTGTTCTCGGTGTAAAGCATGAGATGCATGCTGTGCTTTGTTCGGTAAAGATATGAATTAAAACTTACAGAAATTATAATACAAGGACTGTTACTTAACCAATAAGTCTAAATAACTAAATGAACTATGAATGTAGCTTAACTAAAACGGCAGAAATTACTATTGATATTGATCGATTTTTAATTTATATTTTAAGGCCGTTAATAACAGGCCATCAATAGCATCAAACTGATAATTATGAAATAAAAACCTATTAATGCGTTAATTGATATGAAATTGAACTGGTTGGCAAATCCCTCTGAAAAAAAGCAGACCGAATTCTTTAGCTGCAACAAATAATTTAAAATTGCTGTTTGTGTATCGATTCAACAACATTCAAGTAAAACTTTGTAAGGAGCTCAATAATTTAATTCAATATTTCAGAAAACTTAACATAATTAATACATTTTCATAAAAATTCGTAGTTTTCTGAAAGCCTGAAAGTTTGAAGGTGTTTTGCAAAAAGTGCGAATAATGTTGACAAGAACTTGGCTTTGGCCAAGATTGTCCTTAATCCACTACGCGGGGGCGCGGTTATCAATCACGGCAAGGCATCGCTTCCAATAAAGCCACAACAATTTATGCCCTTTAATCCGATCCCAATCACAGAGTAACAAATCTCCCGTTCTCGTTCAAGCAGCGCCACGAAACCTCAAACCACAACCCCCACCCCACCCCCACGAAAGGGAAGATTGTTGCACATCTGCAGCATAATTAGGTTGCTGGCGAGTGGCAACCAACCCCCCACCCCCACCAACTCGTCTTCCGTCGTTCTGCGCTGCGAAGCAACCGTTTAGCATAGCTGCCAACGCTGGGATCGCATCGCCAACGGGCCACCCTCCGGAAAGAAACAGAAACCGAGCGAACGGACGAGCGAAACCCCAAGGACGGCCCGTGCCCGTGCTCGAGTGTAAAAGCGTTTAAATTAAGCGGAATTTATGTTAGTGGCGAGTGTTTACTCTTTCCGAAAACACATTGTCATTTAACGAAATGCAATTAATGCTCTCCCCATCGCAATGTCAGTTCTGTTCCACCGAGCCAAGGAGGGTCCTCGGGTAAGCCATAGCCGTAAGGGGTCGTCACGAGTCTTTGCCGGGGCCCGGCCCGACTGCAGAACACCGGCTCCATGTTCTTGCTGACTGCTGCCGTGGCCGTCATCGCCATCGCCGCCATCGCTAGAAGCCAGTGTTTTTGTTTGCCCCAAGAATTATGGCGTTCCTTGGAGCAAGTGCTGAACGGAGAACGTCCTTTTCGGTGGGCTCACGGTCCTTCAGGATAGGGTAAAAGTTTATCCATCGCCCCCCGGGGTTCCCAGGAGCGGTTTGGCCTGTCATCGGGGTCCTTCTTCCCACGGCTCCTAGCATGCCGGCCTGCACGAACGAACGATGGAGCGATGGACCGCTATGCCTTTACCCTCCAGACACCCTGATTAGCATTTATTTGTTGCGCAAAGTGTACTAAACTTGTCGGATGAATCTCCTTCCCACGGTCGAAGGGGGTGAGGGAGGGGGTGGGAAGAGTGGGAGTTATCCTTGACTACTCCATGTCCCCGGGATCCTCTCTCTCTGCCTCTCTTTCTCACTCGCCAATGGCGGCAATGGCAGTGGCAACGGATTCTCGAGCAAAAATCTCTCGAGTGCGAGAAACTAAATTGCAACGATGTTAATTTGCGTCCTTTTGACGTTCATCCGGGCATTCCATCTTCCCCGAATCCGGGACGACGACTTCTCGTCTTTCTACAAGACCTCAGCCTCTGTACGCCAGCTTTCGGCTTTCTCGGCAACTCGGGAGCTCTCCTCAGGAGCACATCATAAGCTCGCATCGCATCATCAGATCGCATGTTTGTGGTGTTTGGCTTCGTCGTCCGGATCGTCGGATGGTTCTGAGTAACCATTTCACGGCCATCGCTTCTGCCAGTGGCATTCGGACTAAAGGGGGTTTTGTCGACCGAGAGCCAGATCATAGAGCCAAGTCCATCCATTAGCTTGCTTGCCTTGCACTTCAGATGTAGTATGGCCTCATTGCGTTGCGTTTGCTGAAGCTGGGCCCAGTTTGGGTGATACATTTGATGTTGAAGCCCCGTCGGACTGGTGTACGGGTCAAACGTCCCCCCCAAAAGCGCCCCCTCCCGGTCACGTCACATCCGCTTGTGTGATGAATAATTTATCAGGAATTTAAATTCATGCTCCACACTCCCGGGAACCCATGGGTCCTGCAGCGTGGTAGCAAAAGTCATCGACATAGTTTTAGTGGCCAGTTCCGTGGCGTGCGACACGTGCTGGGGCGTGTGAATCACGACTGGTAGAGGGCGAGAAGGTAGCGCTCTCGTTCGTTGTCGTTCTCCTGGTTGGAATAGTGGAACGGAACGGAACGGATTCGCCAACGGAAAACCCAGAAGTAGATTCATATTGTTCATTTGTGGTGGTCGCGTGTGCCAGTGCTGGCTGATAGTGATGTTAATATGAATGACCTGCGACAGGGTGCGGCTTCGCGGTCAACTTTTCCGGACCTGGATGAATAGAATTAACCGCGAAAGGGAAGGGAAGGAGGCGCGGATGCTGCCGGCGGGGTGAAAATAGTTGCGTAAAATAATCTTTCCCGGAACAATTGCCAACTTTTGCCCCGGTGATGAACACCAATAATAATGGTCTCTGTTACGGTTGAGCGAATGATAAGTTTCTTTGACTAAACTGTTTGCGTTTAAATGCATATTCCTTATTTGTTCTACGGTTTTTTGTTTTATGTTCAAAATGAAGTCCATTTCAACATCCAAACATCCAACATGGTCGTATTTTGCTGAACAACCGAGTACGGCGAGACGTGACTCACGCGACTCGTTTGGATATATTCCACGGCAAAGCCCCTGCAAATGTTTGTCTTGCTTTGTATGACTTGTCAGACGTCCCTTCGGCTTTTTTCCCCCAAAATTCTTTCTTTCGCATTATTTGATTTATGCGAATGATTTCTTGGAGAGCTTCTCATTCGTCTGATGCGATGCCGCAAGACAAGACAGAGCCTGCTTTGAAAAATATAAACAACCAACCCTTTTTCTCGGTAGGAGCGACGGCGATTCGTGAGACTTCAAGCGTGTTATCTTTTCCACGGACCCCCCATGTCTCCATCGGTCCAATGTTGAATGTCAAAACAAATCGAGCCAGAGAGTTATTGGATGAAACTCGCATTCATTGTTTATCTAAACTGAACAAACTAACTCGCATGATGATGATGACACTCTCTTGACAATATTGTCCATTGAATGCCATCTTAAGGACACAGAATTGAGCTTGAATGTGATATTCAACCAAGTTGGTATTGAGCTCGATAGCTACAGTTTGACAATCACTTCCATCAACTTATCAAATCACCTATCTACACTCACAGACTTAAAATAGTGCGAGCGAGTGGACTAGACAATTGAAATAATTGTCGATTGTCCACCGAAATGACCCCGTCCCCCCTTCCTCCTTGCCTCCTTCCCCTCACTTACTTGATGAACCCGAACCGGTGCTGCTGGACCCCCGGCTCGGACACTGCCGATGCTTCCAGGGGTGTTGCTGCTGTTGGTGCTGCTTGTTGGGTGTCCCGTTGAGACTGCAGGAGGAAGGAAACCCATCGCCCGGTCCCATCACCCCACCGAGCCCACCCGGTATGATGGTGGTGCCGGGGGCCGGATCTAGCGCCGACCCGAAGTACGACGAGGGATCGAAGTTGAAGTTGCTGATGGAGTTGGAGAAGTGATGGTTGAGATTGGTTTTCGCCGGACCACCGGCCGCATACTGGTTGATGTTGCACGAGCTGGCGTGATGATCGGCCAGTCCACCTAGCCCCGCCATGCCGGCCCCACCTCCCCCTGCGTAATGATGCGCGGAAAAGGGTGGTAGCTCCCCTGGCAGGTGACCGTTCGCACCGATCGTGTTGTATTTAGCGGGCAGACTCAGTGCATCATAGTTCGGTATGTAGCCACCACCGAGTCCCCGGGGTTCCCCGTGGAGACCAGTGACGTGCTGCTGTTGCTGCTGCTGGTGCAGATGATGGTGGTTGTGAGGGTGCTGATGGTATAGGTAGAGTTGGCCACCAACACCACCATCGGCCATCGGTTCCTTGAGCGGCAGATCCGACGACAGTTCACCGAACCGATCGTCACCGGTTGCGCCCGGTGGATAGAAGTGATACTGATGATGATGATGATGATGCAGATAGTTATCGTCGAAGTAGTACGGCGGATACGGTTTCGCGCTGGTCATCGACGGTTCGACCGCATCACCTCCGCTAGAGGGCGCTAGTGGGCCCGGCGTACCCGGACCTCCGTTACCGTTCATCAAATCCACCATCATGACCGGCAGCAGCGGTTCGTTGAGCTTCGATTTGTTTCCTTTCGTGGCAGTCGCGACCGTCGGACCGCCGGAAGTTGCTTTACTGTTTGCCGACGGTTTGGTGGATTTCAGTGTTGACTTGAGCGTGCCGGCCGAGTTGCCGGCCACCGGTCCGTTCACCGAGGCGAAGTTAAACAGATCCGGTGCGTTGATGCCGGTATTGTAGCCGGCATTGTTCGGTGGCCCCGTCGATCCGGCATTGTGTAGCGTGGTGCCGGTGGCCATCGTCAGATCGTGCAGTGGTAGGTCCGGGCCTACCGTTGATGGATCCGTCGATGGGAGGCCGGCAACAGGTGGCACGATGCAACCGTACCCGTACGATGGCCGTCGGTTGAGTGGGGGTGGTGGTGGTGGTATCATGTCCTCGCTGTACGAGTCATCCTGGAATGAGACGAGACATGACATGAGATGCGTGTATCGATTACCAATATGCGAGCGAAAACAATGCGTCAGGAAGCTGCTATGTATTTGGGGGCTTGTATCGGGTTCCTAGGAAAACCTCAGAACACTGAAAGTTGCATATAGTAGTCGAAGTATTTGCGATGAGATCGTTTCTCTCGTCATAAGCTAATCGAGCTGCAGCCAGAATTGATTGCGCATTCCAGGTAATACTAATTAAAAGCTTGTGTTGGGGCGTAAATCGAAACAACTAAACGGAACAAACAATCCTTACGCAACGAGGAGAACGCTTGTCGACTGGAATGCTGCTTAGAACGATACGCAGCTGCAACTGCAACTGCAGCTCATGCATTGTCCCTTTTCCAGGAACCTTGAGCTACCTCGTAGCCCTCGTTCATCAAGTTAAAGCTACGTTCTGGCACATCCAAGCTTTGCACCGAACAGAATCTCCATTCGTTTTGGTTATTTGGAACGCTTTGCTTACCAGCTCGTTAAGTTTGCAAGGACCGTCTGCAAGCGCAAGCTGGAGGAGCGAACTGTATATCGCGTATATAATCACGTTATAAATGGTTTCGGGAAAACAGGGTAAAAGGGAGTCCATTTTTCTCACCCAATCCACAAACGTCCGAGGCGCGCCGCCATTCCAGCTGTGCCCAGCATGCCGACCGGCGTATATTCCGGCGTATGGCACGACCAAGCGGCCGTTGTTGCAGCGCCATTTCACGCATCTGCAGCTCATCTCATGGATGGTACGATGCAACGCCGGTTAATGTTGCCCGGTGGTACAAGGAAAACCGCAAAAAACACCGAGCACCATGCTGTCGCTGGCCAGGACTAGAAGGCCCCTGGATGGTGTGCCACGGGCGGAGGGGTGGACGGGCAGAAAAATGACCTGACCGTGGCAGATGGAGCGGATATTTATGACATTGTCCCGTAATGGAAATGAGAAGAATAAATGTTACCCCGGGACGGCGGGACAGTGGAATGGAATGCACCTCCTCCAAGCTGTAGCTGTAGCGGGTTTAGTCCTTTTGTTTCTCCTCTTTTCGCTCCCGGGAGCAGAGACATTTTCAGTAGGCGCATGTTGCCGGGCATTTCCTCCCGGCCTCCGGCCCTTTCGATTTTCATGTTTCAGGTTCATGTTCGCTCATTTGCCGCGTTCAATGCAGGCCGGTGGGACGGGAGGTTTGGTTGATGATTTTTCACTTTCACTACCTCGCTGACGGCCAGTTTGCGGTGTTGTTTCCTTGCGACCAGTTTTTTTTTTGGTTCCACGCTGGAAACAAACAACAAATGTTGCGAAGGAAAAACACAACCCCACAAGCAAACATAACGAACACGCCGGACTGTCAGGGCAGGGCTTGGGGTTGGGTCCCCCCAAAAAAAAAGGAAACCAAACAAACCGAAAAAGGAAAAGGAAAACCGGCCGCTTTTCCGGGACCGGTTTTGAGTAATGAGCGGCTGGTTGTTGATGAAGAAGAATTACAAATCTGCTGCAAAGCGGGATAGCCGGGACAGCGAAGATGAGGAGGAAGAACACCACAGAAAGGCATAAGAAAGGGACAAGATATCCTGGGATTGTCTAGCAACCCCCGGCCGGTAAATCATCAGCCGCAGGGAGCAGCACCGTGGAGGTTTTTGGGGCGGAATCAATCTTCCTGATTCATCACGTCCTTCATGGGATTGTTAACTTTTTCTCGTTTCTCGGTCTCTCAGTACATCCATCAGCGTTATTAGTTCGTTAGCCAAAAAGGACCCCTTCATTACGAGAGCGGAGCAAATGATGGGAATTATGGGGAACTTATACTTCTCCCCCACCGAAGCGACCATTTCGCGTAGCCAAATGGGGAAAAGGATTTTCGAAGTAAATGGTTTTGCGGGAATTGCAACTATGGCATTAAAAAAAAAAAAAAACTAACCGGTTCCGTTGTGTCACTTCGTCTAGGCATTGCACTTTGTCTGTTTGAGGATTGCATTAAAATGAAAGCTAATTTCGCATTCCATTAGTAGCGGCAAACAATTCGCCGAACCAGTTTAAGGAATTAAAAATTAATCTAATTTAAATAATGTCAACGCAAATGATCCTCCCGCGTGTACCGGGAATGTTTGCTAAGTTGGATTGATGAATATCAATGGTTTTGATCGCAAATGGTATTTACTTTTCCCTGTAATGGCTAATGAAACAAAAAACCATTATAATGCTGCTAAACTATGATGCGACTATTAATGTTGGATTTCTGATTAACTCCATTCACTAGTAGTTGTCCTAGTATCATCTACCTAGGTGACGGTCCTTCGATGGATGCAGAGTAAGTGGAACATGTTTGATGTATTGAAATGGACATAAAAAATCTGAAATGCTTATCGAGCCTCTGCTTTGCAAACACACTTTTTGGAAACTGGTATTGCCATGGTCGCTGCTAATAATTGTTTTCCACTCAGTAAAAACGGCGGATGCTGGAAAGTGCTTTAAAATTTCATTGAAACCTCCCCCCAAGGGGT
>NC_064874.1:68718556-68726056 GCF_943734745.1 Anopheles darlingi
GTTCCCAGACCATTAATGGTCTGTTTAATAGACATTATACACTATTCTCGGTATAGGAAAAAGGAACAAATAGATTTTATGTGCCGATAGGGCGTTGAAATATTAATTAATACAAAATTGTTCCCCGTTTACAGTATGAGGAATAGACCAATCGGATGAAAAACGTCCAGGAATTGAAAGAGAAATGTTTGAAATCAATGGGTTTCATTTTGTTTGATAATTTTCAGGGAATTCACAAGTGTAATCGTATGAACTATCTAACAGAAACATGAACTATCTACTCTACTGCTGTTGATGGCCTTTTGTTGACGCTTTTGGATTTCATTTGCCAATTTAACATCTCATTGAATTGTAAATGGTGAATGGTAATGCGTTTCAATGCATTTCAAAATCTCTTCTGTAAACATATGCTCATTAACGTATACGTTGCGTTCGAAAACGGTGCCCAACGGTATAGATAATTGGAGAAATATTTGTTCATAATTACTTACGGTAGAAAGATTATTTTGCTCTATAATGTAATCGTTCCCAGAAAAAAATATAGTAAATGTAGTGCAAATAAAAATAGTAATCAATCGTTATACATATTATGGAAAATGTGTAGTAAAGCAACTGTACAGGGCTTATTAGATAAACACAGTACATACACAGCAGTCGTTCAACTAATTTAAAGCTATGCCACCTTTTTTATAAGGGGTTTCACAATAATCTATTCCAGTCTTCACCAGAGATCATAAACATCTGCACAATAAAGCAAAATACTCCGATGTTATGCTATCTGGTTGGTGGTACGGATATGATACATTTTATAGCCGTGATTTATTACTGTAGGAGCCGAAAACATGCTCACATATTTCAAAAACAAATAACGAAACACCATCAATAAACGCTAGAAAATGGTTTGAGAGTTTTCTATTAAAATACTTGAAACAAACAATCTAATCGAATATCGGATTTAGGATCTTTTGACGGGAAATGGCGATCCGATTCTATTCAAAATGCATGTCGCAGTCACGTCGCAGAATTGGAGCACTTCCTGAACCGCTTGAAGAAGAGTCAAAACTAACCCGAACTTATTGTTGTGTGATAAAGAAATGTGTTGAATATCGGTATTAACTCTTTGGAAAAATAAAAGATACTTGAAATGGGTTTATTAATGCGTCACGAGAATTTTCAACTTCTTAACAAATGTATTAAAAACGAAAAGGTAAATTCCAGCTGCTCCGCTCATTACATAATATCCTGATTTTTCCAGTTAATAACAAATTAAACCGATAACAAGATTTACTGGCCGTTGGATTGATGGAACCAGCGATTGAAAAGAAAAGATTGTTCGAATACCGAATACCAACCCAAATCGACGGTGCGACAAATGAAAAATGCGATCGACTAATTTCCACCCTTCCAAGGTGGTGGATTGATTATCGTTGTTCGAAGCCCGCATTACTTCAACGTAAACAGTAAGCTCCGTGGATGAGGGAACGGAATCCCGCAATTGGGTCCGCTGGCCACTTCTGGCCTAGGTCTGAGACTGAGGAAAGTTGGAAACACACTTCTTTGCGGGGGGGAGCCCGGCGATCGTATCGAACTGTCCGCTCATCCGGTTCCAGCTGGGGCGTGAAAATGGAGTGCCAATTTGCAAACGGAATTTGCCATCGTCTTCCGGACCGGTTTGGACCGCACCATGCCCCTTCCCAACGTGAAAACTCCTTCGCCAAATACATCGCTCACGCTTTTCGCTGTGCCGAGTGTCGGTCCACTGACTCCCGGTCTGCCAGTCTCCTTTAGTGCTTCTTCGACTTGCGTGTTTTTGGGTCCGAATCCTTCGTCACCGCACCGGAACTTCGGACAAACCAGGAATTTGCAATTTCCCCCCTCCAGACCTCATCTCATCCCGTGGACTTGGACGATGGGACGGGGACATTCCATAAATAATACTCCGAAAAACCTCCGTTCGGCCGCAAAATGGGATGGTCAATAAATTTCGTCTATTTCGGTTCACCCCAAAAACCGGTGCGGCTTAGGAGGTAGTGGCGGCGGCAGAAGAGGATAACGACGACGACTACGACGACGATCCAAATCCAGAGATCCCCGAAACCGAAACCAGTGGCCGGTGCGGTGTACCGTGGGAGGGAGGGGTTGGCTCAGGACTACCGGGACAGCTTCCAATAATTTATGACCGGAAGTAGCCACACCGACGGACAGATAGCTGGCATCGCAGTCCGGTCGAAGAAGGTGGGAGGAAGGTTGAAGGATGCGGTTCGCTTGTAACTTCGATTTTGCAGTTCCATTTCAATGCGCTCTCTCTCTCTCTCCCTGTCTCTCTCTCTCTCTTGCTTTGCTGATAAAGGGTTCTTCCAGCGCGCCATTTTCACGGCGATCGAACTTCCGGTTTCAGTCCCCGAACCCGAACGGTCATACGTTACGCGAGTCCGGGCATTTTGCGGGCGTAGGTAGTGTTTATGTTTTTGCTTTTTCCGTTCTGTGCGTCTGTACGTGTGTGTGTGTGTGTGTGTGTGTGTGTTGCTAGGATGAATCCCGTTGCTAGGCACGCCGAGGGGATACCGACGGAGCAAAACAAAGCAAACCCAAGGAAAGGAGGAAAACTCACTTTCCGGTCTCCTCCTCCCCGGAAGTGTAACGTTTCGCGTCACGCGCGAAAAGTGGAGAAAAATTGAAAATAGCTCTCGCCTTCGCCTTCTCCCGTAACCATCGGTGGCTTCCTGTTTCAAGAAGCTCTGGGGAAGTTTCCGTGAGTGGAGGGATAGGGGGGAGCGGCAACCGTGATAAATTCAGATAAATGTTTGGTACCGAAAACGGTACCGTCGTGGCCATTTCCAAGACGCGAGATGACGAATGTTGTGGTGTGTGGTAAGTGTGTGTTTCCTGGAACGCCCCGCTTGGAGGAAGGGAAATGGTTGCCACCGCGGTGCGGTGCACGGAACCATTTCGCTCTATCCGCTCTACAACAAATTCACAAACTCACAGCGCGACTTCCGTCTTCGTGAGCCAACCATTTATGTGTCAACGATAATTCCGTAAATTATTCAAACATCACGCAGCAGCAACAGCTTCCTCTCGGCTGTTGCTGCCCGTTTTTGTGTTGCGCCACTTGCTCGTTACTAAGTTACTTGGGAAAACACCGTGGAAAAGGAGTAACAGAAGGGAAAGAAGGCGAAGAAGAGGGTACACTTACCTCGGCATAATTATCACCTCGCGCGTACGGTGCACGCTGACAGTCGAAGGAGAGCACACTGACGGCCTTGCAGCCCATGGTTCCCGCTTTGGAACTGGGTGGTGCCCCACCAACCATCGGACCGGGCGGTGGTGGTGTCGGTGTTGGCGTTGAAACACTGGATGACGTCGCGGCTGGCGGTATGCTGGCGGATGCACCGCCGGTTATGCTCGAGTGGCGCTGTACCGTCGACGACGTTGGCGCGACGCTCAAGTCACCGGTTGACGTGGCAAGATGCTGTCATCGGGAAGAGGAGGTTCAGACCAAAAAACGGGAAGAGAAAAATGAGTTAAACACTGACGTTGTCCGGGTTTGTGTTTTAAATGGCGTCCGGGCAGTTGAATGCACAGTCAAATGGCTCCAGAGAGAGCGTCCCCTACGGTGAAACTTAATGACATAGCTCTCAAACACAATCACAAAAGTCCTTTGGCCGTGGCCGTACGAGAAGTATCGATCGATGTGGATCATCCCGTGACCGAGAGCCCTTCTTCGGTGATGGTGATGGTCGGTCGCGGGATCGCGTTGAGTTTTCATTAGCAAATTAGTTTTCTCAAGCCTTTCTGTCATCGCCATCAACGGCAGCAGCAGCAGCAGCAGCAGCAGCAACGAGCTGCAGAGGTGGCCACTTGCGTAGTATCCGTTGTCTGGCGGACTGTTCGGCGACCGTTTCGTGGGAGGTGGTAGCTAATTGTTTCTGTCATTGTTTAAATTTGATGCCCTCCCTCGATCCATGCTTCCTGGTATCGGTGCTTGAGCTGGCATCAAGGACCGCCGTTGGCCTAGAGCTAAAGCTACGAGGAACTATCATCCTTCCCACCCTTTACCGGCACGCCACGGCAGCGAAATCGATTGAAAAGTTTAGATACTCGGTTGCTCGATGCCCTCGGAGCAGAGGAACCTGTCAGTGGCAGCCATCGGCCATAATTAGCGGATAGTAGGGAGCGTGGAACGACGCACACCAACCGATATGAGCGCTTGTCATCCGCATGTCGATAATGTAAATCCGGAACCCGGATAAGCGGATGAGCTCACGTCAACCATTGCGTTGCGATGTCAATAGCAGACCAGATGGTCAGATTACTAAATAAATGCACACCTCACACACGATCGCATGCACACACGCAAACGGCCAGAGAAATCACGGAAATCACTGCTTAAAAGGCCCAATACCCATTCCCTGCCCCCCGTCCCCTGTGCACCCTCCCTCGCCGCCCCGCAAATACTTACCAACTTTCCCATCGAGCCGAACTTCTTCTGGCGGTCCCTCTCGAGGCGCAGCAGTATTTGGGCGTTCTGCTCGCACGTGTACGTGTGCTGGCGAGGATTTTTCCTGTCCAGGCTGTACTGATATAATGGCCTTAATGGATTTGGTATTATCTGTAAATATTTGATCCGAAAGAGGCCGACGAGCACGACAGCCACGGTACGAGTGAGAGAGAAAGAAAGAGAGAGAAAAAGAACGAAAAGAGTGTGAAAATGGTGGTCGAATGGACGATCGCGTTGCTGGGGAGGGATGTTGCTGGAGTAGGTGGCATCTGGTGGGTGGGTGGGTGATAAAAACAGAGTAGCGGCTCGACCGGTTCGGTTCCAAGCCCAGAGCAATCGTAATGGGCCAACTTGGGGGGGCGGGGGGAAACGTTGTCGTGTAGCGGATGAACGGGGAGAAGGTTAAGGGAGGAGTGAGATGCTGGTGTCCTGTTCCGTGGCGCACAGAAATTGGCCCCGAAATGGACCGATCGAACCGATAAAATGGCAGATGTAATGGGCCGAGTTCGGGCTACATAAAGCACACCGCCACGCAGCAGCGTCTCCCGGGGGGGCCCTCAGCCCTCAGTCCGCTCCTCAACTCAACACATGTGGAGCGACTATATCGTTGAGGTTTGGGCCAAAGTTCGAGCGAGAGAGATGTGACAGTATTTTAACAAACTTTCCACAAAACATACATCTATATATATAGGGGAGTGGGAGTAGAGTGAGGGACCCGAGGAAGGAGGGACTCTGGATCGGAAGCTAATTGGAATGAAAACGCCGGCAAACAGTAATGGAATGATAGATTAGGGCATATTAGTGACACTTTCACACATTAGCCTGACACGAGCCGTATGTGTGGTATGTGTAGTAGGCCTTTTGCTGGTCACATCCGTTTCCGATCAGAGTGTTCGTTCCCTGTGGTTGAACATTGTTTTGATGGCTTCAGAACTGATTATGAGATGCGAGAAGTCGAACCCGTTCCCGGAGAACGTTGGTTTAAGGCGACCATTGGATTCCCGGTTCTCGGGCTCGGGCCGTTCCGTCAGTCAATTTGTATGATACTATTCGAATGCGTTCGCATTTGCGGACAACAGACTACTACCCTAGGCCCTGCCACCCTGCCCAGCATGCGGTCGACCAGACTGCTGCTCCGGTCGTCCGGTTGAATGTACAATACCGTGTTGCAGGAATTCACTCGGAACTAAATTGTTGGAACCAATGTTGGTCTTGCGTTGGACCTGCTCCCGGGTCTGCTTTGTTACGAAACGGAACTAATTGGACCCTCGGGAAGGGGAAAGGAGGCGGGACGAGGTCACCTAGTTTGAAAGGAGCTTATTTCCCAGACGTCAGACGTAGACTTACGGCACATTATCATTGCTCCAGATGGTAGGGCTCTGGAACGTGAGGTTGTGACGACTGACGGCAGCCTAGCAGTGAATGTCCTGTTTCAAGGGGAGGGTTTATCGAGTTGTTGGCTAACCTACACGGTATCGTGTTTATAGTCGTGTGTGTGAGTCTCTTCCTCAGGTATGGAGCTATAGCGCCTGAGAAGCTTGGAAGCGCCTTGAAGAGCCGTCCGGACATTTAAACCGAAACCAAAAGAACAGAAGAAGTAACGAGAAGGCTTTTGAGGTTTCCGGGTTTTATAATATCAAACCATGCATCCCTCTCTCCGGGTGTGTGTGTGTGTTTGTGTTCTGGGCTAACAGTCTTGGGCATCCTTTTCCACAGGTCAACAGCAGCCATCAGAGTATCAGACCAAAAGTGTTGAAAAGCAATTTGGAGCATTTCCTTGTCTCTACAGCTTCATCAGACGAAAGTTTGCATATCACTCGAAAGCTGGCTGGTCCGTGTCAATTGAAGGCAATCTTTGAGGTTGCTGCTGCCAGTGCACGGACCACGAGTCAGGCACGTGAAAGTGGGAGATAGTCATAAAATGGCGATGGAATGCAATATCATCATCGTCGGCATGATCATCGGCCGAGTGAGGCCGAGAAGATCCATTCCATTTCTGCCCTCGGAAGCACTTGACCTGTCGAACCAGTCGAGGCCAAGGATGTCTCGAATCATTCGTCCGTCCATTTCGTCTTCTCTCCGGGGGTATTAATGTGCCGAGGAGCACGAGATTCCCAATTTGAATCTCTCACGATAAGATGGAATGTTTAATCCGGCTTATTCCATTTCTTATCGTTTGCTTTTGCTCCCGTTTTTTTCTTTCTTTCTTCTTGTTCTCGACTACCGCCTGCTTGGGTTCACCATAAGACCACGAGGTTTTGCCTTCTGCTTGTCTCTCTCTCTCTCTCTCTTTTTCCTCCAGCACCTTCCGAACCTTCTCCTTTCAACGTTCTTGCGGCGCGCGTAGCGATTGTATCAACAGCTTCCGGCCTGCTGCCGGAGTATCGACGTTTCATGTTTTGCCTCGCGGGAAACCAAAGTATGCACAGTGGACGATACCAACCGGCAGTCACCTCACGCCACACACCATCCCAAACCAGGACAGGGCGCCGGAAGCTCGGATGATAATGTGATTAAGAAAATTAATTACAAACTCCCGTGCCGACAGGCCCGGTCCCCTCGAGCTTCCAGCCATTCCAGCTCTGTCGAGCGTCGAGGAGGACGTTCGCGCCAATTCATCGCGTTTTGTGAGGTCTTTAAGTCAGCCAGCGACCGACCGACCGACCGACCGACCGACCGCCCGGCCGGTGGTGATCTCTGGTGAAATAAGCACAACTGCCCGAGCGATTATCGACCATTTTGGGAGCGCATTCGGTGGTGGCGCTGGAGCCTGTCCGCTAAAGG
The DNA here is from genome assembly GCF_943734745.1 of Anopheles darlingi. Taxonomy (NCBI): domain Eukaryota; kingdom Metazoa; phylum Arthropoda; class Insecta; order Diptera; family Culicidae; genus Anopheles; species Anopheles darlingi. The sequence goes on from NC_064874.1 coordinate 68,725,842, forward strand.
TGTGAAGGTTTGGCCCCCCAAATCATTGGCCGGAATGACTAGAGTGAAACTAGAGAGGACGGAACTCGAGAACCGTAGGAATGGTAATTGCTGGTTCTTGTGATGGAGGGGAAGAGAATGTGTCGCGGGGTGGAAAGCTATTTTGGATTCAATTTTCATCGGGATCGAAATCAAAAAGAAAGTTAAAAGACATTTTTGTCGAATTCCTTTGGCCG
>NC_064874.1:68728556-68766056 GCF_943734745.1 Anopheles darlingi
CGACGACGTCACGGGATTCTGTGGAAAACACACACACACACACACGAAAATCAGTCCAAATTATTGGATCGTTATTTTGACGGAAGCAATTACTACAAAATGGCGGCAATCAGTGTCGCTGTTAGGCGTTCTTCTTCCTACCGTGGAACGTACTACCGATTCGTTGCAAATGGTCAGTGATTGGAGCCCCAAACCATACGACACGACACCAGCAAAACCTTTGCGCGACGAAGAACAAGCAAAGCTACTCCCTCCCCGGGAATTCTGTTCGAAGATGGAAGGGACCCGTGGAAGTAGAACGAAATCATTTCCAGTCGGTAAAACTCGGCCAAACGGATTAACTTCCGGGCTGCAATCCGGGTGCAGCATTTTTTTTTTTGGGACCGTGTAACGGTGCACCACGAAATGCACTCCACGGAACAACCATCAAGACCAACTTTTGCCCCCCGGACGGAAATGGTGCACACGGGACCAAGAAGTCCGATGGGGAGACGATCACCGGATGTGCATTGGTTCGTGAAAAATGCATTCACCTGTATCCTTGTATGTGTGTGTATGTGTGTAAGCGTTTCTCAACTCCCTTTAGCCGGCCATCTTATGCAGAGCTGTTTTCGGTGTCCATTCGGTTCTGGAGCATCGAAGAGAACGGCCAAGGGAGTTGCTTGCCAGCAGCAGTAGTACCTTTGGAGCGGACAACCGACGATGAGACGATGAACCGTAACCCAGACACACCACCACCACCACACCGGGACATGTTTCGCCAATTGAGCCAATCGAATGTTCTGCCTCCTGCCCACGAGACACACATTCACTTCCGTCTCAATACAAGGAGCACGGTCCCTGGTAACGGTTCCCGGTCGCCAGTTGCTACCTTTTGGAGAGCATCGGTAACGGTTACCTTTGGGAAATGTTTCGTTTAGTCGTTGATGCTGAATGCTGGGGCTGCTGTTTTTGGTGAGCAGCTTACCGGCTGTACACTTGAACTAACAAACCGGTGCTAGGGGTTGAACATTACAGGCGGCTGGTGGGGACACGCTGTCCACCTTACAGTGATTTGCCCGTGGACCGTGTTCGTCTGTGTGTGCATCGTGTGTTCTTTCGATGTAGATTGCACCCAACTATCGTCTACATCCTGAGGGTTTATGATGTCGCACTGGCCCCTTTGGACTGAGGTTGAACCGAGGAGAAATCGAGTACGATGTTCCGATGCTTGCACCAACGACTGATTGCCTTGCTCTGTAAAGAAAGGGGAAAAAAGAAAAGGAAACGATCATGGAATCAATGAAGCGTTCGCTTTAAAGTGAGACAAGTTAGTTACTAAAGGATGGACGCTCTACACAGGATAGTATCGAGAGACAGTCACAAAATGTGATGCCTAATGGTACACGTGCACCTCGTCGTTACAACCACGGCGTCTACATTGTATGTATGGTAGAATTGTAAAGCATGTTGACGCATCCGAAACGCGGAACAGTCACGGGTTCCCGGGGTACAATTCGAACGAAAACAATAATTAATTAAGCAAACTTTGGTCCGTTAGTTATCGGTGCAACCGAGCGTTGGTCGGAATGGAACTCGCGCCCCACAAACACAAACACAATGGTGCTTCATCAGAATCGTAATTTCCCGTCTTTCCCAGAGTCCATTCCCGGAGAGCGCAACACGAACACGAAACAAAATGAAAGCAAACATAATTGACTTAATGAAGGAGTGCGTTTTTTGGCCGGGGTGTGTGTGTGTGTGCACGATTTTAAAGCCACTGCAAAGGTGATTAAAATATGGAGTGCTCGAGCGATGGACAGGCCACCAATCATAAAATCGAGGCTGCTAGGGGTTAAGGCATTATTAACAACAACATTAAGGCAACAACGAGATGCGGCACCCAAACTGGACCTGTTGTAATGTTGTGGAGCTGTGCATTGAAATGCATTTTTCCCCCGCAACCCAGTACCCGGTGCTTTCACTGCTAGATATGTAGCTTTATAATTGCAATCGGTATCATATTTCATACCAGCAACACCACCACCACCATCACCGAAACGACCGGGTTTTGTGGTTGATATGTTCATTACGTTTTTTACGAAAAATCAATTCCCTCATTAGCTGACTCGCGTGGGGGAAAAAATGGTTGACTTGGTTCTCGGCTTCGGTTTCGGGTCTCGCTGAGTAAATTGGTGCCCCCGTCCACCACATTCCTCCCCTCGCAAACCCGGATGGGTCTGGTTAATTGTAAAATAACACTGACACCGCCTAGCACGGATCAGTTGAGTGGTTTTCGTTGATGGTGAATTCATTTTTGATAGCATTCGGTGCACCGCCATGTGTGTGTGTGTGGTCAGCATAAATATCACATTGACACATGCGGCATTTAATGCGCGTGATGATCAATGATGATGCCAGATCGTTGGTTTAAGCGCTGTGTATGGTAAGTACAATTGTTTATTCACGTTTCATGCGCCCAAAGCGTCATTGTCATTCAGCCAAGCGGTTCAATATTTGCTTGCGATTTGCATAGTGCATTTGCATGCCTAAACAATGTCTTGGGTGAATTCCCTCCGTTATCGGTAATCAGCGGATCCTGTTTGCTTTCAATCAGATTATTGTAATGTAGCTTTTCGAGGAAAGTTTCGTGAGTCGTGAATAGACAGCCACAAGAGTGCAAAGCCAAATGCAAACATTGGATTACTAATCCAGAGCCACGGGCAGTGGAAAAGAGATATCAGAAAGAAAAAATGGACGAAGGAAGATCTGCTTTCTTAGGCAAACTGTACATTTGTTAATTAAGCTGGAAAGACAAATAGAACCCAAACCCGAACCTCTGGACAGAACTTGGGTATTAAGTTTTGCGCGTCCACGCTCTTCCTGGAGCACACAGTAACCGTCGTTCTATGCGCTATGCTCAGTGCTCGGTGCCTGGTCATTATGGATGCGAACCGTTTGGACTCTCCAACTCAGTGAAATGATTTATCTTATTAAGGTTTGTTACCGAATCAAGCCGGCGAACCCAGCGACCCCCAGACCGAGATGTGAGAGCGATAGCAAAACCACGATAATGTATTTATGCTGGTGAAGGATGCTGAAACCATACCATGCCGTAGCATCCGTACCACCGTGGTTCTCCCCCGGTCTGGTGGAGATCAAGTCCATCAAGTCAGCGAAGGACTGCTAAGCGTTCGAATGATGGGTAACGAGCACTCGAGATCCCCGGACTCCCCGCTAATAGTACAGAGCGACGGCAGCACCAGCACTTGGAGCGATGTTGTTGCTGCTGATGCTGCTGATGCTGCTGTCGGTAGCATGCTCCTCTCAATAGGGCTCGTGCTTATGCTGTGTCGATGCCCTTGAAGTGCTACTTCGGCGCTATTCATCCCGATCGGTGAGGGGGATGTTGTTTTTTCTCTTCTTTTGGGTGAAGGAACATCGGAAGGACCACGATTATTGGGCCAATGCTCTCTCGCCGTTGTGTGCAGACCACTGACGCGACAAGCCGAAGCCTGTTTTCCTGTGGCTCTCGCCACCGGATCAGCATTACCATCGTCATCGTCATCGTCATCGTCGGCGTCGTCGTCGTTGTCGTCGTCGTCGTCATTGTCGGCTTTCTTCATCGCGCCCCATTTAGCAATGTGATTAACGCTGCTTTTGTAGCGTGATAACGCTTGGTAGAACGAAGGGAAGGTGGTGGCACAGTAACACACCCAATGGAGGCCGACGTGTTCAGCTCACGCTTGACGGCCTCATCGCACTGTATGTGTGTACACGTGTGTGTGAGTATGTGTGATACGAATAGCCCAACAACACAGCAGCACAGCGCACCAATTAATGGTCGAGAGCATAATTCTGCCAATAAATGTTATCACTGGATGAGTTCATTAGGATAATCAATGAACGAAAGGTAAGGGTGTGAGGGAAGGGGGGGGGGGGCGGGGGAGTGGAGCATGTTGTTGGTGTGCTTTCTCTTTATTTGGCAGTCAGGGCCACTTTTCATGAGTATAATTGCAAGCGGAATGGTGATAGTACGCCATCGTTGCCATCCAAACACCAGCATCCAGCGTAAACGTTGGCGTGGGAAGGTTAGGGGTTGCGATGGAGACGCCTGGTAGCCCGTAACAATTCCACTTCGATTGAGTCACGTGGAACAGACAGTTACTTAGTGATAATGAAGATGAAGAGGCGCGGGGAGGGATGAGCGTGAAGCAAACAATTGGATTTAATTATCTTTTACTCCTCATTCTCACAAACAAACAACATGGAGTTCGAGGGTATCTTGAAGTGTTCCGAAGTCCGAAGAAGCTCTCGGTAAGCTTCAGTGAACATCGGAAAATACCGAAAAAAGTGTTGCAGAGATTAGCTTCTTTGTTACTTTAGTATAAATTGTTGTAGCATTAACATCATTTTTAGTTAAGTGGAGTAGCGCAAAAGTGGAAACAGAACTTAAAATATTGTCCTCAAACTCAAAATAATTATTCAAATAAACTCTTTAAATAAACTAAAACACACACAAGCACACATTTGCACTTTAACTGTCGGTCCAAAAAATAAATCGAACCAATAAACAAATATAAAGGACAACGGCGTGTTTTTGAACTCTTATAAAAAAAAAAAGACAAAATGAACAATTGTTCACGCTTCGGCGATGATGAATGCTGCTCCAGATTAATAACCCCTACTGTAACCCGCTTTATCGTAACAAAGGAAAAAAAGGGCTGCTATAGTCAGCTAGCGGGACATATTAATTCTCGCTCACTCTAGTTCAATTAGCTCGCACTAAATGCCAAGGATAGATCCGAAATACCTATATCATGTTCGATTATTTGATTTATTCGTTAGCTTACCGAAACGGAACGAACGGGAGACGCGCTGCGGATCAACACACGCAACTTGCGCGCTATCGATGGGTTCCTAAGTCGTGTAAAGCATTTGGCCGCGGATATAGCGACTCCCCCGGCTCCTCGTGGCCGTAAGCCACGCAATCACGGATTCGGCCCCGGGGCCCCCTTTTACCGAAGCTAAATCAATAGTATTTTGCCTGAATGGGTGCGGCATGTTAAGTACTGCGGACGTGCCCCGAATGGCGAACATTTGACTTTTTGGGGTTGGGCTTTTAACGAATTTATTCGCCGTCCCGGGGCCCCCGGTGACTGGCGGGTATTTGCCGCCGCCAACGGAGGGATCAAATGGGATGAAGCCGATTCCTTCGTCCGGTGAATGGTGAACAAATAATTTCACCGTGCAGAGGATATGCTGGCACATGCCTCTCTCTGTGTACGTGTGTGTGTGTGGATTTTCGGGGGTTATGAAGCTGGCAATAAAATGCGTGCATGAATGGCGGACCGAAACGGAGAAGATTAATCTTTTCAGCGGATTCAGCGGAACCTTCGAGCCGTATCGCTGCCTGTGACCCGGGAGTAGCAAAGGAATGCTTTCATTTATTGGAACACATATTTAAACCTCGAATGTGCGATCAAACGATAGTGATAGCTCCCCCGATCCTCCCCCTTGCCACCATTATGGGTGAAGCATTGTGATTGTGCTTTACGATGAGAAGGTGATTTTCGGTACTATATGTCGATGCCGATTGACCATTCCATCAATATATGTATGCGCTGCGTAACGAAAGGAATTTGATTGCGGGATTGTGGGGAAATGTATCTGGTTTACTGGATATCAAGCGGGTTAAAATAATTGTCGAACGAAATTGAATTGTTTTCCTTTGATGCTGTAACTGTAATGGTGGCGGTAGAAGCCGCAAGCAGAATATGCTCGTCAATTTAAAGAATTTATCACTGATTGCCACGTTTTATCGGATCCGTTTCTCATTTTTTCGTCGCCTATAACGTTTAATGATTTTTTAACATTTATCAGAACAACAGTTATAAACGTATGCTACATCTGATCGAAAGCTTCACAAATAAAAAAAGGGCATCAACGTCCGTGAATTCAACATAAATCTCCCTTGCGAGATTAGGAATCATCCCATCCCCAATTATCAAGCGATCGAGACCACAGACCAGCGGAAATGGAGAGGGAAGGCGAGAGAAATTCATTAACAAACCGACAATCGTGTCGGCGTTAGGATGGCGTTTCATGTTTCATGTTAGAATGGAACGGTTGCCACCGAGCTGCGAGTTCGCCATTTTGGCGGAATGCCATACATTTTTTTGGGGGGTTTTGACCGGCCGCATTGCTTTTCGGTTGACAAAAGCATACCACATAGGAGGGGTCATCAGCAACACCACTGACGGCCAGTGACGAGTTTCGGGGAACCATTTTAACGAGACATCAAACACGAGGCATCGGAGCAAACTGAGGGGCGAGGAAAGGGAACGGAAGGAGTCCTTTTCATGGTGTCCATCACACGCAGCTATGTTGTGCTGCGCGTGTGTGCGTTGTTTGCGTGGGTTTTTGAGGTGCCGCAAAAACGAAAAGTGAATAAATATCCGGCACATCAATTAGTTACGCAAATGAGCGGAGTGGACCGGTACACTCCACCCGCTGGTGCCTGGCTAGACACTGGACGCCAGGCTCCTGTTTTAGGTCTGGACTACACTACGCCGAAACGCCGGGCGTGGGGGGGTCAAATGGCGACCACCAGTCACCAGTTAGGCGATGAGCCAAAAGCGCACAAAAGGAAAAGAAAAAACGGAATTTCCGGAACGATGACTGGCCTGCGGCCTGGGGCTGGGATTTTCGGTCACCTGAATGCTGGGGCAACAACGGGCCACAACGCCCAACGACTAATGGTGGTCCGAACCGGGTCCGGGCCGGGTTCGATGCGCTCTAAAGCGGCAACAAATTGAAAGTAGGTTAATTAATCAAATAGTTATCGTGACCAGTTCGGACAGCTGTCAGACTCATCGTTCGCTCGTCGATTCCCCCTACACACACACACACACGTCCAGACAGACGCGATCCAGCGTGGCATGAAGGGAGGACAAACCGGATACCGGTTCGGCCGGACCGTCTCCGTCGATCGATCAATGGAATACCGATGCAAATGACAATGAAAAAAAAAAAAAACGGGGACCGAGCGAGAGAGCGAGCGCCGGAGCGTAAGTGTATGGGCCTATGAACGGTATCGAGGACGAAAGGACTGGAGCTGGCATAGCTGGACCGGCATCTCACCTAGCGACAGCCAACCATCAAACACCGGACGCCGCCGGAGCATATAAGCGTAAATTGATTTATGATTTATTCATCAAACACCGGGTATCGAGAGGGGGTGGGGGTGGGGGATAGTGCCACCGGGAACCAGAACGTGGACTCGGCAGCCAGCCAGTACCCGGGGTTAATGCTTTGGCCTCGGAGTTCGGGAAACGCTCTTCGGGGACCGGCGACGGCTCCAGACGGGTGGCTGGGTCGAGTGGTGGGTGGGTGGGTGGGAAAACGAGGGCATTACCCTCGCTGCTAATCCAATAACCATAAAATAAACCGCAGGCGGGTTGACCATCCCATGTGTCTGTGCCAGGGATAACGAGGATCACATTTGCTTTAATGCTGCCGCTGCTGCCGATGCTGCTGCCGATGCTGATGCTTATGCTGATGCTGTGGCTAGGGGTTTAGCGAGGTTTAACAGTGCGAAAGAAAGCATGTGGAGCAGCAGCTTTGCCGGGGGATAATTGCTGGCCACAAAGGAAGCACAATTGCACAGTGTGGAGTGCTGAGTGAAGAACTGGCACAGAGCGTTATCTAATAGAACTCTCCGGCTCGTTTTACGCTTTATGGGAGGGAAAATGGTTCGAAAAATTATGCTTCCCTCGACTAACCTAAAATCTAACACCAATAAAAAAAAGCTGAAAGTTTATTTTTTCGTTGTTACAGTTGATTTTGTTCACTTCCTCAAAATGCAAACAACTCTTCTCCATCCAAACGGCTTCGACTGCAGATTGTTAGACCACATGAATCCAGGTTTTAAGCAAACAGAAACAGCTGGAGAAGGGGGGGGGGGGGCTGCATTAGCATATGTTGGTTAAAACAGCACAAACAAAACCGGTTCCCTAGCCGAAACCCATCGCAGCATCAACGCTGTGTTTGTGTTGTTGTGGCTCCGGAAATACGGAAACCAGCGTCCGGTGCACACAAAATTCGAAAATTTCCATGCGATTGTTTTTAATGAAATTTAATGCAAAAGTTTGTGGTTGGCGCCGTTGCGAACAACTTTACCGTCCATTCTCGGGTTCCTAGCAATGCTCCTCCTTCTGTGCGGCTCGGAAGCCGGTTCGCAATTAATGCAAGCTCAGAGAGCCACACACACACACACACACACACAAGCATACACGGTACACACACACACAAGCCGGAGAGCAATCAAGCGAACACTGTTTGATGTAGAGACCGAAGCCCCCGCTCTTCCCGGGCATTAGGGTCCATCCGGGACAGCCTTTCGCCGTCCGAGTGTCGGTCCCGATGCGATGCAAATGCCGATGGTTGCACGTGATGCATTTTTAAAAATGCATTCATAATCGATCATTAGCGCCGCTCGAGTACAGGGCCAATTGCGAATCAGGCATGGCGCCATCTTTGACGCTCCTTATGTTGCTGCTGCTCTGGGAGCAGTCTCGCTTCGTTTGCTTCCGGTGCATGTTTGCTGCCCGAAGATGTGGCTCTGCATTTCTAATCCCCTTTCTCGGGTTCCCGGATTCTCGTGCACTGGTGCTAAGTGAAGTCGAAGCATGCTTCGACCACGACGACGACGACGACGGCCATTTGCAAAGGGCGTTCGAAACGTTCTTCGTTGCGACTGGCCGGGGTATGTTCGGGGTCGGGCGGACGTGCAGCTGCTTAGTGGATTATTTTATTATGCTTTATTGCGCTAAATAAATTTTCAATGAACAAATTGAAATTTCCCGCCATCGGTAGCCGGAAAGGGAGCGCAAGGAGCGGTGGAAGGATGTGGGATGGGAGGAGGATGGAGTGGAAAGGTGGAAATCACGTCTGGCAGTTTCGGGCTGGTTCCGGGAGCTAGTTATGGTGGTGGGTTTGGTTGTGTTGCTCTGTTGCTGTCCATCGATTGAATATCGATCCGGAGGAGTATCCGTTGCTTGCTATCAACCTTATGCGCTCTGATCTAGATTTTAAATCGCTTTTTCCCATAAGTTCGCTCTCTTCGCTGCTTCGAGGATGGAGGCAAAATAGTGCTTTAAAATTTGCATCCCATTTAATACGAGGTGTGCCAGATGCCTTTCGATTGCTCGAAATGCTGCTGAACCCAATGGGAACTAGGGTAGAAAAAGATCAATCTCGTAGCCATTGTTGTTGTTGCTCAGAACCCCTCCCGGCTGTGGAAAACGTCGCTTGAAAACGAGGTTACGGGTGCGTTATGAATGCGGTAGGCTGATGAGGAGGGCCGCCATGAATAATGCATCCAATTTCCAAATGGGTACATTATTGGGGGGAGCGACAACACCACGTGATGGTGATGATTGCTGGCTGATCCCCCCCCCCTCCCCCTCGCATGAAAACGGGCTGATTGATGACAATTTCAACACCCCTCTCGAAATTGTTGTCTCGAAATCCCTCGACGAAAGCAGGTTAAAGTGCTGCTGACTCAGCAGCAAAGGGGTGGCAACAGCTCAAATATTTATTCGGCGTAAATTATGACGTTTATGCTGCGCTCCGCATTTATCCCGTGGTCCAGTCAGCTGCATGAATAATGCATTCGCTGCCACCTTGCATGATTGCTGATTTGGCTGCCGGGGAAATATTGCAAAAGAAATTACCCTAATTACTGATTAACGGCTCGTTAACTGGTGAGCGCGAGCGGGTGACGCATTACAGCTGCAATCATCGTACGAGTGCAATGATCGATGCGAGGTTACCCGGGGTGATTATACTTCATCACCAGAAACTGGATTAGAAAGGATGTCTGCAAGCTGCAGTTTTCTAATTTAGGGAAGGTGCTTGGAACATACATTTTGCTGAGTCCATTCCATTGATTTCACAGTAACTATGGGCGTAGCAAGCTGGAAAACATACCCTTTACTCACGCGACAGAAAACCAGAGAAAGCACTTTCAATTCCATTCTAATCCAGAACACGAGAATTTCCAGGAACATTTTGCAATCTATTTCCCTCCCCCGAAAGAACTTACTTTCTCATGAACGTCAAAGTTCGCAACGTGTGGTCAGAGTATGTGTGTGTTTATGTGTGTGAAACACCAGCTAGATGCACCTCTCCGTTCTTTCCGCAACATATTTTTATGTCTCTGCCATGGCCTGGGTGTGTGTGTGTGAGTCACCCTGGACGACGGACCGACCGGGAGCGATCAACAAATCATGAACTCACATTAAGGGCAACATTTTCAATTGAACCACAAGATGGAACCAAAGGAAGGGGGTTTTGGTGAGAAAATTGTCCCGCAAGAGCAAGTCTTTGGCTGGAAAGGCAAAGAAAAAAAAAACACACACACACACACACACACACACAGAGGAAAAGTTGTTTTGCCAAAGCAACGGTGGCCACGCCGGTGCTGTCGTTGAGGTTTGCTGCCTGCCCTAGACTTGGTCGTCCGGAGACACCACGAGTCGAGCACACAGAGGTGTGTGTGTGTGCGTGTGTTCTTGAGGAGATTGCAGCAGCAGCAGCAGCAGCATTTTCACCACAACACAAGAGCGTCGATCGCAAGGGGTCTTGGGTCCTGGGTCCTGGGTCTTAAACTCCGGGCATCTATCAACCGAGCCGAGACCGGAGTCGATAAACTGCATCTCACAGCGAAGGAGTTCGCAACAACTTTTGTTCTTAAATTCCACACGGAACGGACCTCTGGGAAGGGAGGTGAGGTGAAAGCTCTTTTTTATGATATTTACCATAAAACACGAGCGTGTCTCCCGGTGATACCCGGTTCCTTCGAGTAAAAGGCAACTATTACTCCACACATTCACTCAAGCACACTCACACACACACACACACATACACGTACACGAAAGACACGAAAGGCTGGGTGGCGCTTTTCGTCGGAAGAATATTTATGGCAAAATTCCATGCTTAGAGCACGCTGGAGCATTGCGCTCCCGGGAGGCAGGAGGGGGTTCATGATCCACGTCGAAGGTTCAAAGTGATCAACGGCGTTGGGGGGAGCAACAAAGAACGACAGAGCATAAGCGGCTCCCCTCTCTCGCTCCTGCTCGAGACATTCCTGTGGCACACTTCGGCTGTGGTTCGCTCTTCGCTTGCGCCACAGTCTGCCTCCCCAAGCATCATGGCGGAGCAACGTGCAGCGGCACAATATTGCTGACGCGAAAATCCCGAAACTCTCGGCCCTTGGAGCGGCGAAACCTTGGGCAGCAGCACACGAGGAGCTGATTGATTCCGGGAAATTGAATGATTATCGATGCGCTTCTGCCTCCGAGCCCGCTTCGCAAGCAAAATCCCTCGGGATTCCTGCTAGGGTGCTGTGTACTGGAACCGACGCGACCGACCACGCGGCATTGTGGGCGTTTATATGCACTAGAAGAATGCTCGTTTCGTGAAATGGCAGCCTGCGCTCGGTAGCATTCCAGATCTAGGACCGGCAGCCGTGTATTGCGCCGTGAAAGCCGATCCGAGAAACCCGTATTGAGCTTGATGCTTGACTACCAGTCGAGCTGAGTCGAGGAGCTGAACATTTTGATTAACTTTCCCCTGCGCCTCGCAGTAACGTTGTTTTGGGCGGCCACCGGAAGTGTGAAATGGGCTGCGGCTGAGGCTGTGTGGCGGTTGGAATGGTTTCCAGGCCATGATGCTACAATCGGTGGCTGCGGTGCTGGTGATTAACGTTGCGATCGTTGTTCACAATGGCCGCAGGCGAAATGCAAGGAAATCATCATATTTTGCTGACCAAATGGTAAAAGTTTTACACCCACGATAACACCCTACAGGGAGGATTTGGCATTGTTGCCGCAAAGGGGCCTTCCGGTGTTTACGGGAAAAGGTTGCGGTATGCGGACGCAGACTGTCAGATTGATCCAAAGTTTCCCCTACACTTCGCTTACACTAAGTTTTCCCGGCGTCCCCATAGGAGAGGCGAGTGTGTGTGTGTGTGTGTGGAGAGGGTTTTGGAAGGGGAAAACGGTGACCATTCGCTTGCTTGCCAGGAAGCAGCTCAGTGGAGTCCGAGAAGTTTCGGATTTCGGACGAGCAGTGACAGCAAAATTAGAAGCCGAACGTTGAATCCTATCAATAATGAATTTTTGACCATATATCTTCCCCAACTCCGTTTCCGCCATCCAGCACGTCACACACACACACCCCCCGAGGAAGATCCACCACCAACAGTGACCAGTGGCCGCCCCGTCATTCTAATCGCCCCATCTGGGACGCTGGATTTGTATTTATTTTCCTTTACATCCAATCGAATGTTTCCGGTTACTCTGCCGCCTGCTCGAGGCGGAAAATGGGAACGGAAACTCGTCCCTGGTGGAGGGGTGGGACACTATCCGGAGACCGATGTCATTTCGAAGGATAAATGATGCGACTGGTGAGGTTTGGCATGAAGAGAGAGAGAGAGAGCAAAAAAAAACATGAAACCCGGGAACAGTGACACTGTTCCAGTACCAGGCAGTGAGTGGGACTGACTCGGGACAGTGGGCCGACCGGGCAGAGCATCGCAAAGGACATTTGCTGATAAGAGTGGGAAGTCGTTTCCGGTCCTGGTGGACCGTCATGGAGGAAGCTCGTGTTTTTGGGGGACCGATACGACCGATCGATTCCTGGCTGCCTTCGGGCCGCGCAGGCCAAGGCTCAGTGCTCCGGGTGTCTATCTGTTTTACATGTTGTTGTCATCGGAACGAACTGGGGCTGGTACGTTCGCTCGTTCGGTACAGTGTTGTCGCCTCTATCCAAACAGTATCGATGTTTCGCATGTTTGAAGAGTTGATTAATTGATTATGTAACAGGCTTCGAGCAGTTTTGCAGCTGCAGTGCTCGAGCTCGAGGGTGATGCTGGAGTGTCACTGCGATTTGGTTTCGTTTTTGCCGAGAGCCCCGGCGAAAGAGCCAACAGTATAGTTTCACTTGATTGCTATGTTCATTTATGATATGATAGGTTAGGTTTCATGATAAACAAGAGTGAAGTTGTTTGTCACATTTCGTTTGCTGTCGATCATATCAATGTGTGTAAAACTTGACGGAAGTCATTATTCGACATGCAAATCAAACAATACTTTGTCAGCTCTAACGATACGGATGATGTAATTTAGTCAAATCATTGGACACATGATATCCTTCTATTTGTAATCATAATTCCATGTGACTATGTTTATCTTGATAAGTCTAGTATAGGTTGGGTCACTATTCGTCGATATGTTGTTGAATCACGAATGTTTAGCAACAAATTCCGTGTAGGTGTTAGAGGCATGTTAATTACAAATACCTATTAATTTTAATTTTACTGCTTCATTAAAATTGCTGGATTGTCCCTTCTAGATATAAATATTTCTGGATGAGTTTATGTTGATTAAACAACTATGTAGAGAGCAAAACATATTTCCGGTTTTTGTTTAGAAACTCATTGTCTTATGCAATCCAGGAATTTAACACAAAAGCTAATACCACCACTGAAAGGATTTTCAACTCTGTTTTAATACCAGGAACAGGATTGAATAAAAGGGCTCGCAGTACGTAACCCAGTTCTAGTTGATAATTAATCGTGGACTCGACAACAACCAGGAATTTTGCGGATGTTTATCGTACTTAGCTACACTCCATCCAGTTACTATAAGACCACCATCAGTTTGTTCCAGAAAATCTTCAAGGATCACAATTTCAAATCGAGACTTTTTATTACTATTCTCTACTCTAAAAATAAGTTATTAAACACTAATAGGGATGGATAAAATCACAGGTTGAATTTTGGCGGCAAATTAACAAAAAGTGAAATGTCCAGTTAGTATAAGACCACCTTGATTTATGTTTTTTATCAGCGAAAAGAAGTAACCAAATCATCTAAATCCCGAAAATAACTATTTGTTATCAAATCTTAATGGTTTCAAATGTGTAAAACGGGATTTGGCATGCTCTTTATAAATTTTGGTTAATTTTAGATGCAATGATTCTCATATGTCTCTCCAAACCGCTAAAATCATCGCTTAAAGCTCACGAAACGAAGCATACTGCTTTCCTCCAGCATCCCATTTACTAATTCGAGCTCAGAAGATGTTTTCCAACGGATTTTATGCTATACTGCGAGCAGATATGGCCAACAAATCAATTTTCTAATCTTTATTCGAAACCGTAATCTTCTTTCTCAAGTTAATAAAAGCATTATTTCATTAATATGTTAACTTTTCCACACCGTTTTTGATCAAAAACGATAGCAGAGATTCTCCTTCAAACGTACATGTGCTTTGTTAAATGGAAAAAATACAATCTTGAGCCTCCCGGCTGTATAAAGTTTCACCCAAACTATGCAGGAATTCCCATTAAACCAACAGGTGCTGAAAGAGGCTCTGAACTTCCAAAATCACGACATTAATCTATGAATCCAGTAGAAACATGTTGATTAAACGGTCTATTCACCGTTGTAAACAACCAGGAATGGTTAAATGAACCAAAAAACCATTATTTTGCGTCTATTGTTTTATTGGGAATTCCTGCATAGTTTGGGTGAAAATTTATATAGCCGGTAGGCTCAAGATTGTATTTTTTCCATTTAACAAAGCACATATACGTTGCAAGGAGAATCTCTGCTATCGTTTTTGATCAAAAACGGTGTGGAAAAGTTAACATATTAATGAAATAATGCTTTTATTAACTTGAGAAAGAAGATTACGGTTTCGAATAAAGATTAGAAAATTGATTTGTTGGCCATATCTGCTCGCAGTATAGCATAAAATCCGTTGGAAAACATCTTCTGAGCTCGAATTAGTAAATGGGATGCTGGAGGAAAGCAGTATGCTTCGTTTCGTGAGCTTTAAGCGATGATTTTAGCGGTTTGGAGAGACATATGAGAATCATTGCATCTAAAATTAACCAAAATTTATAAAGAGCATGCCAAATCCCGTTTTACACATTTGAAACCATTAAGATTTGATAACAAATAGTTATTTTCGGGATTTAGATGATTTGGTTACTTCTTTTCGCTGATAAAAAACATAAATCAAGGTGGTCTTATACTAACTGGACATTTCACTTTTTGTTAATTTGCCGCCAAAATTCAACCTGTGATTTTATCCATCCCTATTAGTGTTTAATAACTTATTTTTAGAGTAGAGAATAGTAATAAAAAGTCTCGATTTGAAATTGTGATCCTTGAAGATTTTCTGGAACAAACTGATGGTGGTCTTATAGTAACTGGATGGAGTGTACACTACATTGGGAAATATTAATGCTTAAAACTAAACCTAAACGACAGGTGTTCCTGTTTTCCGAACGGAATCATATCACAAACATGTCACCGATCGGTGAGCATATTAGTTTTTCATGCTGCAGCTCAATACTAGAACCATACGTTTGCTAGGAAATTTAAACTTAATTATAATTCTATTACAAATTGCAATAAACACCATTTCAAAAGCGACAGATCTCATTAATTGATGTTGATTTGATTTAAAGTAACCACGGTATATTTAACTAATAATTATTAAATTTTGAACACGGTAAAAGGTCTATTCGTAATTTAGCTCTTTTAACTTTGTGCTTAGCTGATTCGAGGATTGAATGTAATTTCAGTCTCTCTTTTATATACTTCAGACTATATCAACCACCAAACCCACAGCCAATTCAACAAGCAATTTATTTAATTTAAATGCAATTTATCTTTGAATCAATTTGAGATCATTATATTTCAATTCTTGAAATTGTCAACCAGTTCAATTAAAGGCTTTTCTATCGCTCTCCACAAAATGGAAGCCACACAGTAATTGAGCTCAGCGGGGTATTAAAATAAAATCAAAAATAAGCGAAACCGAAAAATCCATATCAGCTTTCACGCGGCAAGAACAGTCCCTGCTAGCTGTTGCCATCCAAGGAAGGACAACGAACGGGAATGAAATACCATCTTCCATTTTGGCCAGGTCAGTGTGATTTGTGCGCAGACAACCGCCACCGCCACGCCACCGATGACTGAACTGCGAATCGCCGCGAACAACGAAACAAAAAATGGCCCGAAAAAAAATAGGAACAACAAATCGTGGCCGCGCAACATCTATGCTTTCAATCAACGTCTTTTTATGCGCCACCATGTTCGATTCATCTCGCAGGCCCACAGGCAGCCCATACCCCCGCGGTAACCGGTTGGCGGTTCGAAACCGAGCATCGACCGACTGTCGATTTATTTTGGGTTCCTCGAATCTTGTCCTTCCTTTTTTGTTCATCTTATTTTTCGGTTACTTTTTGCGGGCCACGTGCCTTGGTTTGGTGAACTGGTGTGTGTGTATGGTATGTTTCTCACTCCTTTCTCTAGCTGTTTTTTTTTGTTCGCCAACGGATTTGACACTTGTATTCACAGGGAGCAAGAAGGAAAGAAAAAAGTAAGTAAGAAAGAAAGAAAGATGAGCCAACCCGACATCCCGTTCAAATGCTCAACCGATTCTGAACCTCCCTCCCTCCCACGGAACGCACTGGGAATTGATTCTTTGATCCGATAAGCCGTTCGTGCATGAATGGTTGACGAGATAGATACATTTCTCACTCCGTGCGTGAGTGTGCGTGCATGTGAGCGCGTTAGCGGCCGTTCCCGATCGGCGGAAACATTTCCTCGAGTCCAGCGGCCCCTTCCAAAGGAGGAAGAACGAACGAACGAACGAACACGCGTTTGTATCCTTTTTTTGCGGATCGCGCTGTCAAACTGTCAAACCGGTTGCCGGTGGCCCCGGAAGTGTGGAAAGCCCGTGCCCGAAACGATGCGCAACACACATTTGCGTGCGTGACGCTTTATTCGCTCGACAGCTCGTGCCGTTTGGTGGCCATTGGTCGATGGTCGACTGCTGCTCACACACACGCACACACACACGTATGCGAGACGTAGATGGAGCGACAGGATACTCATCGACTCGGAAAACGATCGGCAGCTTTCAAGTGGAATTGACTTGCGTCTTTTTTTCTTCCCCAAAAACCGAAGAAAGGAACCGCCACATCGTTGTGTCGGTATTCGATTGTTCGTTAAGTAGGGTAGGAGCGAGTTAAAACATCGTTATCTATTAACACTGGCACACACGCTCTCTCATACACACACACACACAGGCACACGCACACAAGTTGCACAACACGATGGACGGATGTTCGGTGGATCTTTCGCCAGGAAAAGAAAAGGAACATTCGACGGGTCTTTGGGGACTCCGGAGCTAATGGATCGTTCGTTCACTGGAGTGCCTGGTACCTTCCCCCACAAAGGACAGTCCCCAAAGAACGTAAAATTCTATTCACCGAACTCACTCCCTCTCCGGAAGGTGCGGCAAGGAACAATCAACGCCATACGAGTTTGTGGCCCCGGAATCGGGATTCAATCTGTTTGTCGAATGCCCGAATGGTTTCAAATGATGGGCAGCAAAAGAAAGCATTTATGGAAAGGTTTGGAAAGAAATTAAGGGCGAAGGGACGCTGCTCTTCCCTTTTTCTTCTCCAGGAATCTGTACCCGGGAATCGGCGTCCAGGGACTCCATCTAGAGCGAGCGCATCCCAGAGCATCCCAGAGCGCACTCTGGAGCGTTTGGTGGAATTAAATTAACCTTCCTGGAGCGGTGGCATTTCAGTTCTCCCGTCCCTCCTGGGGACTCCCCGGGAGGGAGAGACCCCCTGTGCCATTTGTGCTCCGAAAAACATGGACTTCAGCCAAACGGGCGAAAGGGCGATCCTTTTGAAAGATTCTTCAGTTCAGTTCGGGTCGGTTCGGAGTTTTCGGTTTTTCTCGCCACTTTTCGATCGTCCGCAAAAACTTGAAAACCAGGGAACGGCGGAGACTCGTGCGGACTCGTGGTGTGGTTGGATGCGTGCGTGGCCGGTATGTGTGTGCGTTCAAAGGGAAAAGGATAATATTTGCTCGCTCACAGTGTGTCACTGTGTGTATGTGTGCATGCGTGTGTGTGGGGGGGTTAGAATCGAGGCGAGGAGCAGCGAAACCGACGGATCACCGGACCGGTTGGACGGAACAACCCGGGAAGGGAGGTCGTGCCTCGGGAGTCTCTCCCGAGATTTAGATTCAATTAAAAGCCAGTGGCCAGTGGCCGGTTCTCTATGCAAACGTCTAGTTTGTTAGTCGAGTGGAGTGGTTTGCAAGCTGGCTGGCTGGCTGACGGGCGGTCCGCCGGGGAGACATGCTCTAAATCAGCCCAAGAGTCAAACTCCCCGCCCGCCTCCCAAAAACCCAGAAGTTGAGCGAAAGGTAACTGAAACTCTGGCAGAACCGGGAGCTGGTGATGCTGGTGGTGGAGTGACGGAACGTTCAAAGCATCAAGAAATTGAGTTCCAAGAGGTCAAGAGACGCAGACGGTGACAAGATTCAGGGGTTGCACCGCTGGAGAACCGTCCGTGTGCGTGTGTGTGTGTGTGTGTTTGCTACGAGCTTCGAGCCTTTTGTGTGGTCTGGCCTGGTTTGATTGTTGATGAAGTAGTTCGGGTGCCAGCGGTTGTGCCAGCAGCCAAAATGGTTATCCAATTAGGGAAAACCATGTCAAAAGGGGAGACGACTTGGGAAGAAGCTGAAGCAGAAGTCGTTATGTCTTTGGCAGCGGGTATTGTATGTGAGGGTCTGGATGTTTTCAGATAAGTGTCACAGATCGGTCCATAAATACGATAGTATATATCGGAGCGGACTTGGATACTTTATTTGAGAGAAAAAAGAAAACATAATGCTTTTTACCGACGACAAATCGGTTAGATAACAAGCAACTTCAGAGGAGGGCATTTGACGCCGATGGAACCAAAGGAATGGAAGCGGAACAGTGTCTTGTCGTCTGGCAAGCGGCACTGATTGTGTTCCCGCAGTTCCGTTTGACGAATTCAAGGGACCTCCTTATCCCCGTAAAAGCGAACAGCATCCTGTCTGTCTGCCTGTCTGTCAGTCTGTCTGCAGCAGAGCTACGTATAACAACGAGGCAGCCAGAATTCAGCATAAAACGAATGTTTCGAATGTTCACCGCCGTTCGGTTCGGTTTCTATACTGGCGGTGGAATTCGGAATTCGTGGAACTTCAATTCGTAATGGATTGACATTGTTGCAAGCTTCGATGAGCTGATACAATCCGTTTTATATAGAAAGCTGTAGGAGAAGCAGTAGTAGTAGTAGTAGTAGTAGTAGTAGTAGTAGTAGTAGTAGTAGTAGCAGTAGCAGCAGCAGTGTTTGTTCCATCGAGTGCTCTGGCCACCGCGTCACAGCGGATGGCGATTGTCTCGTTAGTGTTCCAAGCGTCAGGAGAGCGAAAAATCTGAAAAAGCAAAGAAAGCCGCCGGGTAGAGCTTTCATCGAGGCCAAGTCGGTGTGCCATGCTGAAAGCGATGGCGTGTCTCAAGATGGCAAGCGCCCTCATAGTTGAGGGGTTGTTGATGTAGTCCGCACTCTATAGTGAAGTCGAGCCGAGCCGAGAGACAGTCGAATAAATTTACTCGTCCGAAGTGTATATAGACATATTCCCGTTGCTCGCTGCTGCTGCCGCTACTGCTGCCCGCGGCAATCCATCCAAGATTTATGCCGTCATCATCATTGCAGCATACGTCACGTGCGCCATTCAACGTCAAATCATTCGCCTTCCTTCGAATGACGCTCACATCGGGACGTTGGCTTTCTCGTTTGCTCCGGTGAAGCCGTATCCGGTATATCTGCTTTAAGCTGGTTGCTCCTGATGGCTGGTGGCCATGACAGATATCTTCTTTTATATATTTTCTTCCATCCTTCTTCGTGTTCCGCTGTTCAGCTTCTCGGTTCTGTTATTTACAGCAGCAGCAGCAGCAGCAGCCAGCAGCCAGCGAGACATTTCATTTGAATGCTCCAAGTTGGTGGCTTAAACTGCGTCGAAGTGGAACCGCTGCTGCTGCTGCTGGGAGTTACAGTCCCAGGGAGTGATCTGTCTGTTTGTCCTTTTATGTCTGTTCTGCTCCCCACACGAACTGCAGCCATTTCATCTGCAGTCTCCCTTGACCCCCACCCCTCCCTTGGACCGAGGCCATCCATCTGGACGGGCGTTGGTGATGTGTTACAAAATCACTCCGTGTCCAGCGCTCGCCCAGCGTTCTCAGAGAGGTCATCAGAGCGCTGGACATATGGGAGCCATGGTGCTTTTTTACAATAAACAGACCGGCTGCTGCTGCTGCTGCTGCTGGTTATAAGCGTATGGGTTGAGCCTGACGCTTTTTCCAGATGCAGATAGATGAAGGGCCAGAAAATTTCAATAAACCCATCCACCGAACGGTGAAATGAAATGTGAGATGTTCTCTCCGAGATCTATTCCGCAGTGACCAACCGTCCAACCGATGACAACGGCGGCGACGTGGCCGACGAGACCGGCGCTACCGAAGAGAGCCATAAGAGACGCAAAGCAAGATATCGAGAATGTAATAAAAGCCCAGCATATTTGTTCGCAATTCGGGGCGACGTGACCGGGGTTCGTTCTCTGGGGGTTCCTTGGGTCACATGTTTGCTTTATGACATCCTCTGCGTCCAAGACGGCCAATAGCTGTCGGAGAGCTAGCTTGAAGCGCATAGGCTGTGGCAAATTAGCAACCGTACAGTTTCTCGGAAGGACTTCGGGGGCCGAGGCTGACCGAAAGTTCACTCGTGCGAGGTGCCGTTTGAAGAATCGTTTGGCGGAAAGATGCTGGAAATCATTTCAAAATATGACCGTGGCATGGCTTTTTGGGGGGCAACAAACCCGTTCCTAAACAAACAAATCACCAGAGAAAAGATTGCTGGTAAGGTCACAAGTTTTTTTGCGTGTTCATGCGTGTTTGTGTGTGTGTGTGTGTGTGTGTGCTTCCTGCATCATCATTGAATGAATGGCATCCAGCCAGTGGCCAAAACCCCTTTCTAATCCGGTAGAGACGTTGCTTACAGGCTCTGCTCCTAACGTCATCCTTCGGCGAAAAGTGAAGGGAGGAAATAATCGAGAAACAATCAATTTCGCTGTGCAAATGGCCACCATCCTCGAATCCTTCCCCGCCCTCCGGCGTGGTGTCAAGTAACAGCAGCAGCGTACATACTCCTTCACTCCTTCGCCGGCTGACAGACATGCTCCGTGGGAGGATAATACTTGAAAGGGTGCGCCAAGCTCGCGGAGGCCGATTAATGCTCGTTTGAACTGACGCTTCGTTACGCTTCGTGTCGGTCGGAATGATCCATCCACTCACACGCCCCATCACGTTATGTTGATTCCCTTCGGAGACGTCATACACCACGTGGCACCACGTTGTCTTGATGCCGCTACTCCTGGCCGCTGAGGGCACTGCTATGATGAAGGTAAGCCTGTACGTTCCGAAACCTTCCGAAAACTCTGCTGTGGATGGGTCCGTTTGGTTGGAAAAGTGGGCCAACCGTGTTTGTTCGAAGCATTTTACGCACCTCGACAAGATACAGGCGCGCAAAAGGAGGGGAAAAGGGAAAAAACAAAACAACGGTAGGAAAAGGAAGCAAACACGAGACATTCTGATGGTTTGCGCCGTCACGCAGGTGAGTTTTGGCACCGGAAAGAGAGATGTTCAGTTTAAAAATTACTCCCCTTCGGGGAAAAGTTGGTAACAGCGTCACCTCCATCACCACCACCACCACCACCAGGACACCTCGTGTGAGGCAGTCACGGGTTTGGGAACGAGTGAGTTTTACGTTGCACAACTTCCGATAAAAGTTCGGTTTCCGTTCCGTCTGGTGGTACGGTTGGGGCAGGTAAGGAATTAATTTCCTAATGCAGTACACCACCCGTCGGAGGGGGAGGCGGAACGACAATCTCATCGTACCTTTCACCCGAAGGAGGGGGGGGGGGTTTAAAAGTTTTGGCATTGATTTTGACTGCTCACCGTGCTACCGGGGTTGAACGGTTGAAGGGCTGAATGAAAAATTGGATTTCGCCTGAGGTGAGGCTATGCCGTTGATTGAACAAGGTGTATATCGTGTAATGTTGAGCAGGTAGAGAAGGGTGAGTGAGCATTCACGGTACATAAGGGTTCTACACATGGCACACACACGCTCACGCCGTCACACATATCACTGAACCACTTATCGGTATCTCTTTGTACATGAGATATTTATTATCTTGGTCTTGGTGGGCTTGGAGTTTAAATAGGCGGGATTACTGCTAGCTTTTCACATGTCATTCTATAGTAGTAGGAACTCAAATTAACGCTAATGTGGGGGGGATCATCATCGCTAAGCTCTTAAATGGATACGAATGTTGCACGGTGCGGCGCAATGATGTTGTGAAGCACCCTCATCAAATCCAATAATGGTGTAGAAGCATTAATTTTGTACTGTACTGAGGTTTAACTCGTACGAGAAATGTTTTTCGAGCATTTTAAAATGTCAAGATTATACACTGTACTAATAAAAGGAGTTGCATATTTTCTAGGAATGAAGCATATTACGCAGCATTAGGAGCTGTGCTACTGATTTGCTTCATCAATACTTCTGACACAAACGACATGTATGGTTTTTTTCAGCATTGCTACCCAGTATTTATTTGTGTTTTAGAATATGAAATGACATTCATCAAACAAATCCATCAAGAGTATGAAATTCATCAAACAAATCCAAACGATGATGACGAGTATGAGATAGTGTATCAGCGACTATAGGATCATTTCTTTTGAAATATTACTATGAGTTCGCATGGTAACGTCTTAACACAGCACTTCGTCTTGATCGTATTGACATATTCTTTTACTGAGAGGATTATTATTTCATACCTCGAAATTGAAAAGAAAACAGTACGAGTTACAATTCCGACGAAAGTAATACACTCCACTTGCATATAAGTTTTAATAAGCTCCATTAAATAATGGAAAAACTTTGATTTCTACCAAATTCCTTTTCTACCGTTCTCAGACGTTTGCTGGAATGTTTCAAAAGCTCATAAACCAAATCACAGAAATAATCAATCAGAAGTAATTCGTGTGTTGACGACATTCAATTGGAGTGTATTGAACGCCGGCAAGTCAAATGCAGAGATAGGATTTATCCAGGTTCATGATAAAAGAAATCGATATAGCCTAGATTCTAGGATATGCTTTCTATAAGATTTTCTTTGTCGAGTTTTTTTTAAATAATGAAATGACATGATCTATCCAGTGACTTACAGATAATGCACAGAAAAAGTATTTTCGTTACAAATCAAAAATATTGACACTTGGACTTTGGCAAATTGACAAATGAAGGGAACTTTTTAAATGGTAACAATGGTAATCATGGTAAAATGATGATGAGAAAAAATGAACATATAAATATTTCAACAACAAAGCTCTTCTGAGGCATTCCTGGTTTCTTAGATCCGGATTCCTGATACGGTTCTATAAATGTTTTAAACTTTAATATTTCATTCCCTTTCCAACCTCGAATTTCAAAATACCATTCGGCACGTTGGCCACGGAACCTCGAAAGTACCGTATCTCGTGAAACAAAAAAAAAAAACTTACGAGACAACCCATAAATACCAAAACCGACATCCTCCCACGGTGCATCGCGCACACACGCGTGTCTCGTCCCCCCAAAACCGGATACCGTTAATGGTAAATAATTGCATACGCGGGGTGCAGAACACGCAGTCTGGCGTAACGCCCACCGCCAAGATAAAGCATCAGCAGCAAAACTTTCTTCGCCACCGATCCCCGAAACCCCACTTCCCCATTTGCAACGCCGGCGGTTCTTTGGAAAAGTGTCGTTTTGAAGAAATTATATCGTTAAACACACGCCACTTCGCTACTCCATCCATGCGCACCCAGAAACCACTCCCGTTGCCCACACACAGACACATACTTCGTTTATTGAGATTCTTAAGCAACTTGATAACGAGCTCGTACCACATTAGCGGTGAGCATTCGAGGACGAGGGCGCCATTCCCGGCATTCCGCTTGCCAAGGCACCAAGATACCAAGATGCTGGCGGATCCCGGAACCCTGGATTTTCCGACAGTTTCTGCACGTTCCGGTTTTTGGGGTTTTCCGGTTTCCGGGGACGGGGGAGGGGCGAGTGCACATGATGTGCTTATTAGCAACAACAACAGTTTCGGGCGAACGTGCCCGGACGTGCTGCGTGTGGGTGCGTGTGCGCGCTGGGGTGTTGGTGAGCACGCTTCAATGTTGTGATCTGTCACGAATCCGTGTTTGCCGCTAGCATCCGCTGCTTGACATGAATCATCGCTACATCCTCGGTTAGAGCCACGCACGGCAATTCAAAGTACTCGTTAGCGTACTGCGGGTGTGTACTGTGTAGCAATTCATCCTGCCTTGGATGGCTTGGTCTGGTTGCCTGGCTGCCTGGCGCGGTCTGTCTGCCAACGGAGACGAAGTGTGTACCACCTTGTTGTTCCGCCGGCGAGTCATCCGGTTGTTCGGTCGGGCTATCCAAGGCATTGTTTCCGAGGCTCATAAATCACATCGTTTTGATGGAGAGCCAGATGCACAGACACATTGAGCCACAGCTGGAAGGAAGTTCGGTGGCGGCGCTGTGGCCATCGGTGAGGATAGTAACAAATTTGCACTCGCAACAACTGACGCACGTAACCTTCAAAGCCCGCGGTGCGTACCAGTGAGCGAGCATTACTCCAGACGCAGTTGTGGACTGGTAGTGGTGCTGCTGATGGTAATGGTGGTAGTGGTTGTTTCTTTGTAAAAAGATATAGCAATTGCGGTTTTAAAAGATCCATTCTCGGTTTCGGGCTTGAAATATGTTGTGTGTTGCACGATACGTGGCATAAGCGACGGTCGCTGGATAGCCTCTGGGCTTCCCCGGGCAGAATCCGGCCAATCTTCCAGGCGCGTCGCGATCTCACGTGTGCCCCGGTGCGACGAGTTCCTTTTCATGTTCACCTCGATTATCCCGTTCGTGCCGGGGCCGCGGGACGGGGAGGGAGAAAAGGATTGAAGCGCCTCCGGGAACATGGGGCTCCTCTCTGGAGTGGGTTCAACTCCAAGCCAGTTCCGCTGGCTGGTTGGCTTTCCTTTCACGGGGTTTAAACATGGTGCCCGCCCGCCCATTATGCTTCGGGCGGGAGGCAGGGAGGGGGCATACATTGTTCTCGCTTCGAGCCTTTGTGTGTGTGTGTGTGCTGTAAGAACAAAAGGCACAGAGTGTGCGTAACGAACACACGAGTTTCCACGAGAGAAAGGTATGACATGCCAAGGTATGTATGCTCGATTCCGCAATATTGTGTGTGTGTGTGTGTGCTGCTGTTGCCGAACAAATAATCACTCGGACAGACCCCGAGACCGAGGATCATAAGCGCGCGCGCGCGCGTGTGTGTGTGTGTGTGTGTGTGTGTGTGTGTGTGTGTGTGTAGCCCCAAAGCGCCAGCTCCCGCAGTAATACTGCAATAATGATGCCGTATTATTCATGGTTGTTGTTGTTGTTATTGTTGATATTGTAGCGTGTTGCTGCTGTCGGTGAGTAACCATCTTAAGGCCTCTCGACGCACACGACTGGGCGACCCCGGAAAATACGGAGCAAACGGGTTCGGGCAAATGGCAATGCGCAGCCAATCGAAACACCTGGAAAGAGGGACGAGAGGAGGCAACCGAACGGGGTAAAAGTGCTGTTGAGGTGCGTGTGAAAGGGAAAGTGGATCCCTGGCCGGGCGAGTGGGTGCAAGGGGTTGCTATAAGAATGGTTATAAATTTTACTTATGGTTGACATAAATAACCTACAACCTTCGAGCCCTATTCGACTGTTCGAAGGTGCGAGGTCCTTGCGAGAAGCATCTCCTCCTCCTTGGTGAAGGTGCAAAACCTGGGGCCCGGGGATGCCGGACCGGTGCGAAAACCGAGGGGGGGGGGGGGAAATCGACAAACAGACATGTTGGAAACGGGTGGTTGGAAGTTTCCCCCCTTCCTCGACCGGCGCACCGACTCCTACGGCCTATTTGAAAGGGATAAGCCTTTTTTTCCCGACGCCCCCGCTGTCGTCAGCACATTCGGAATCGAACGGAACGCACACCTTCGTCTGCGTGCGTGCGTGCGTGCGTGCGTGCGAGCGAGGACACCAAACACACACACTCGCACGCACGCTGGTGTCTATTACATTGGGGACTGCTGCAGAGATGCCGCCGAGAGGTTCCGACCTTCCGTGAGGTGTCCAAAAGTTTTTTTTTTCCTCACCATTTGCCCCCATCAATGGGCCACGCTCCACGGATGCTGTTTGCATGATATGTTTTGTTTGCCGCGTTTGCCGCTTTTGGATACACCGTGCAGTGGTGGTGGTGATGGTGAAGGAGAGGTTCCCGGTGTGACGGCTGATGAAAACTGACAAATATCCTCCCGGGACGCCCGTCGTTAGTTAGTGATGATTGTCTTGTAACGTTCGTTATTTGTTGCGAAGGAAATTCAAATGGGACGTGGAGTGTTCACTTGGTCGCCGTGCCAAGGGGATGCATGTGTGTCTGTGTGTCTGTGTGTGTGTGTGTGTCTGTGTGTGCGTGCTTATGTGTCCTCTTTACTGCCACAGGCGGACCCATTTGACGGTTGGTGGCTGCTGCTGCTGCCGCTGCTGCTGCTGTTCTGTTTTATTGATGGGATTGAGAAAGTTGGTTTTTCCTCGAGGCAAAAATGAATCAGTTGGGAATTTGCGTGTCTTGTTGTTCCGATGGGAAGCGGATGTTTACAGGACGCTCAAATATTTATCTTTGCTCATATTTTCCCAAAGAATTCAGTGGAAGACGGGACAAGTGTAAGAAAGACGCTATGTTCATAAGAAAGTTTTGCTGCGACAAATGACTATCTTGAAAAAGATATTTATGTCTGTCATGTGAAGGGCATAACTACGGTTAGTAATGTGTTAAAAAAACTCTTTGTAAAAAGTGTAGAAACATACACTAGACTAATAAAATTGAATGCAATGTTCGAAACGAAGTAGTTTAGATAGATTGCTGGTGTTACACACACATACATTATTTTCGTGTTTATCAACCAATAATTTTAAATGTTTTTCAAGTGTCATTTTATGCATCATTTAAAGGTTTCCAATCCATGTATTTTTCTGTATAAGCTATTAACGTAGTACAATATACGCGTTGTAAGCGTATTACCTTTTTCATGGATTTTGAATTCACATACTACTTCCTTTTGGTATGCCAATTGAATGGCTCAGATCACTTGATTTCACAAAAGATAATCGAGTATTGCATCAATGAAGCGATATCTAAATAATTCCAATTTCAGCTTTCATTAGCTTTCGGAACATGCAATGCATATTACATTATACGACCATTGTCTATGTTTTATTTCTTTCTCCAACCGTCTTGCCAAGGTGGCCACAGGTTCAGCATAAGCCAAATATCCACCTTAAACCCATACAAACGATGCGATCCTTTATCTCAATCAAAAGAGGAATGCAGACCACGAAATCTAATAAAGACACTCCAGGACTGAATGGAATCGTCTGCCCGAAATAACCCTCGAATCAAAAAAACGAGAGCGAGACCTCTTTGTACGCCACGGAAGAAAAGCAACAAAATGGATCGCCAACCAGCACAACAACTACTATTGCGGTTCACCCAGCCCACCACCACTTTCATGAACCATTGAGTCGCACTTTCTTTCGCACTTTATGGTCTCAGTGTGAAACATAAAACAAAATGCCCAAAGAGGAGAAGGAGAAGGAGGAGAAGGAGAAGGAGGAGAAGGAGAGGCGGGTGGTCGTCCGTTAAACGGCTTAAACCAAATTACCAAATCAAACCGACACAAAACAGTTTATGGGCGGTGCTTTAAGTGAATTCCTCTCTCACATACACACACACACATACAATCAATTGTTCGACGGTGCTCACGTGCCGCCGCCAATGTGTGACTCGAAAGTTTCCCGTAGGAATTCGGGATTGGTGAGACAAAGGTGAGGAAAAAAGAAACAGAGCATCCAAGGGGAGTCGAAGAACTTCTTGAGTCCTCTGGCGTACTTCCCTGGACTTCGGGCATGATCGGAATATTTGCAAAACGGGGCCGGGAAATGGTAAAAGTTCAGCCCTTGCCCCCCGTTCGGGGGGGCACTATTTATTGCTAGGCAACTTCGGGGTACGTTGCAAATGGCTGCAAACGTGTTTCGTACCATGAGGGTGGAAAATTCTACTAAACGACCGTGACACCGGTGCTCGCCAAGTGTTCAAATCTTGGTTGGTGTGTTAACAATTTGTCGTCCGATGATTGAGTTTTTCTCACAAGAAAAATAAAACCCGTTTATCAGATGTTATGTATCGGGCATAACACTTAAAGGAAGGGTCATGGCCGCTGATAAGGAAACATGGCCGTTGGCAAGAGACTCGGAATCTCGCTTTAAATCATCTCACACTCCAACTGGAGCCATTAGAAGCTTCTTTAATCGAATAATTCCTCCACGCACCGGAGAAGAAGGAACAATCTGGCCACCAAATATGTCGATGGTCTTTGTTTAAAGCCCCGCGGATGACACGCGCCGTACGTCGCACTCCGCCGTTCACTTCGCTTCCCCTAACCTCCTGCCAAACAGCAAAATGGTGCCTTGGTCGTGCCGTACGCCGAATTCTTTTTAGTATTCATGGGAAGTAGATTACTTCTAGCTTAGGGATAATTTATGATCCAAGCGTCGGCTCGCGACCACCACCAGTGGCCCCTTGGTGCTCCGGTGCCCCGGTGTTGCTGGTTGTTTTGCAGTCGTGAAGCCGCGACCGAAACCTTGGCCCCTTTGGCGGTGAGGGTGCGACGTAAATAGCATTTCAGCATATTCATCGGAAGCTTCGAACACTGACGGCACGAACTCGGGCTGTACTTTTGGTCGGGTGTTTTGGTCCGCCGGTTGGCTTGAGTTTGATAAATGACTGATCCTGACTGCCGCCACGAGACGCCTGGTATTGTTTAGCGTTTTGTTGTTGCGACGTTCCCTTCGGCAGGACGTGTGCATTCACCACTTCGACACTTGTGGACGTCTCCTCCTCCTTCCCTTTTACCAATGACCGATCCTTTGCGTAGGTGTCAGTCTACGGGCCCAGCAGTGTCCGGCAAAGGGGCTCATTAGGATGGCACTTAATGGTTTTCGGTCGCTGGAGGTAGTCTAACGAGCCACCCATTTCTCTTTGCCACCGACCGTCCACCGACCTTGGACATGATTAGTAGAGGCCCTTATGTGTATGTGTGTGTCTGTGTGAGTGAGATGGTGAGATGGTTTTGTCGCCATTGTCTCCGGTGCTGAACAGTCTACGGTGAAGGATATGGTCGTTTGTCAGAAGTTAACAATCATTTCGCCGGCCCCCTCCCGACCCAGAGACCGAGCAGTGGCCGCCCCGGAGTCTTTGCATAGAGCGTGCGGTGTGGGACGGACTCATAATTGGATAGTTAAGCTACTTTGTAAGTGATTATTGGGCGTGTAGCAGCACCGTGTGCACTACTAATCGAAGGATGTTGCCCTGGAGAACGTTGGTTGGTTTCCATTGTAGGATGTTGGATGTTAACTGTTTGCCAACGAGTCAGGGACTTGTATGCATCAAAGAGAGGTCGAGTGAAATGAACTTGGGTCAATTGATACAACTGGCGGAGAGCGGAGTAACTTGTTTTGTAATATGCAATCAGAACATGACGTTGTGCTGTAAGTGAAACCACAGCCGGGGAGTGAAACGTTCGTTTGATGTTGCAACAGTTTGCTATGCAGCAGAAACAATGCTCAGATTGAATTCATACTACGGCAAAAGCAATTATTACAGTTATGACAAACCGATGATGATGCAACCTCAACAGTTTCATCCAGCATTCTAGTAAATGCGTAACACTAAACGTATCCTTTAAGCGCACACCAATCACCTGCTTGGTATGTGTGCTCTGCATAGGTACCCAGGTTACCCACTGTCCGGTTGCAATCTGTTGCAGGATATACATATCCCAAGAATATTTTCAAATCAACAGCCAACAGTTCGGTTTCACTGTTTAGCAAGCAGACGCGTCCGCGTCCGCGTCCGCCTCCGAGACCTCGAGTGCTCGAGTGGACAGCAGCAGCAGCCGGCACTCTGCGCAAACATGTTGACCGGATCAACACCAAACGTCCTCTTGGCCCGTGCCCCTGTACCAACAATCGGTTTTCATTCGGTCGCACCTCGGTCTTCGCCACGGCCATTGATTCTGGCCAAACACAAACAACACCTGTGTTTGCCGTGCTCCGCGTTTACTCTCGCGCGCGTGTGGTGTGTGGCCACTTGACCGATTCCAGGCCAACTATGAGCGACAATTGACACACTCTGCGTCTCACTCTGCGTCCCACTCTCTGCCTCACGAGAGTGAGAGAAACAAAACGGAGAAAGAAAACGACAAAAAAAACTGTTTTTCACACCGACCACCCTTGGTTCGGGTCCTTGGTTGCACCTTTTCCACACCAAGGAACTCCCACCGGAAAAGGGGCCGCAAACGGAGCAGCAGTGAACGGCGAAAGTCTATTAAATTGTTCACAGCTCACAAAGACCGGTGGGTGAGACCGAACACGAACACTTGTTGTAGACGAGTCCGCCTGGTACCCTGTGGACTGGCTTATTAAATTCCCTCCCACTTTCCTTGCGCTGAATTACCGCATATTGACTCACACAGCAGCAGCACCACAACCACCACCCCCCGGGAGCACTGGGTTGCCAGCAGCGAGTTGGAATATTATTATTATTTGTTCTTCAAAAGGCAAGTACCAGCCGCCAGCCACTTCCGTGGGATAATCATGAACACGCGAAGGTTGTGTGTGTGTGTGTGTGTGTGTGAGTGAGCGCGTATTTTCGCACCCTCTCCACCCTCAACCCCCTAACCGAGGTGTCAAGAAAAAGTTTCAAGTTCGGCCCCGGCCGCCTCCCTTCCGTTCGGGAGTAAATTTTCACCAACAACAACAACAACAACAGCAACAACAGCACAACAACAGTTGGTGAATGAACTTTCCACCGTTTGCTGGGGGTGGTGGCAGGTGCTTCGCTTTTCTGCTGTTGTTGCTACTGTTGTTGTTGCAGTATTCTCGACGGAACTCAGCTCAAGCATAAAAACAACACCCTGTGGCCCCGAAGGTGTGTGCGGCGAAGGGGATGAGAAGCGGTTTGTTTTTTAGGCTCCCGGATAACCCGGAAAATCTCAGCCCAAAAGTGTCGAAACAAACGATGTGCCAACGGTGCACCAGGGGGGGGGGGGGGGGGGCCTGCCCTTGTTTTCAACGTGGGTTTTTTGTTTTTTATTTCCCGATTTACGTTTTGCTTACCTTCATCAAAATGGCCTCGTGGGTGCCTCGAACTGGTCCAGGGTCCGCATTCGTGATGCTTTATGTGCCAGGTTCAGTTCCGGTTGGAACGATGAGACCACTCAAGGTAGCCAAGACGACGACGGGATCTCCAATTTACACCTTCACCACTTTCCACGCCAACCACCTCACCACCACCGACACCGTTACGCAGCTCGCACCAACATCCTCACAACCGCAACGGCGACGACGACGACGACGACGCAGACGACGAAGGGAAAGTCCTTATTTCTCTCTAATCACACAATCCACTCGTGGCAGTCGGCTTATCCCGCCTCCCCCCGGTCCGAGGAACGGCCGTTCTGCGGGGTTTTTACGATCTCGATCTTTCATCCCTTCATCCCCCCACCCTACGAACAACAAACTCTCAAGAAAGTGGAAAGGAAGCGGTTTGGAGTGGTTCCCCGGGAAGGTTCCTGAGCTCACTGTTTACGATTATTTCTCCGGCTCGTGCGGTCCTTCCCCCCCCCGCCTCACACCCTTTCCACACCCCCCCCCCCCGTTCATGGGGCGCAAAACTATGAAACACTTCATTCATCATCTCGAGACCGCATGGAATCGGAGACGCTCAACCCCCGAAAAACCCCCAAAAAGCGAATGGAGTGCCAAATGGTGGGCCAGCGAGCGAGGGGTTGGCCAACGCGCAAAAAGTCATAAAGCTCCCGACCCCGACCACCTCTCTCTCTCTCTCTCTCCCTCCCCTTCGCCAATGGATTCACCGATTTACGGCTCAACGTTTCCGGGAAAATCCACCAATCCACCCCCATTCCAAATCCGGGCGGAGGGGGTGGCCGGCTAGTGTTTTTTGATTCTCCAGCAACAGCAACAACTCTTCCAATCGCATCCCTTCATCCCTCCCCACCCCGGAAGGTTCATAATCCGCTAGGCCGCACCAGGGTGTGTGTGTGTGTGTGTGTGTCAAGTGGCAACAAGGAAACTTTCGCCAACCCCAAACGAACGAACGAACGAACGCCATCCCCTCCCCCCGGGATCGGTCGTTAAACCACCCTTCCGTCCACCACCAGACATAAGCCCGCCTGTTGATGACGTCTCGCGAAATTAATTCGTAAACTGTATTATGATGATTAGACATCGCAGATTATCATCGGCATTATGATTGCCGAATACGCGGAGGGCTGTCTCAAGCCCGATACCGCATCATCATCATCATCGTCAGCATCATCATCGGCAACGTCAACAGCAGCAGCAGCAGCAGCCGTGTCAACATGTTAATCTTGCGGCTGTTTGAAGGGAGGAACCATCTTTCCTACTTCTCCTCCTCCACCTTCACTTCGCAATAGTTCGTCTTCGGCGCGCACGATTTGTGCTACCAGTTTTTGGCAACATATTTTATGCTAACCGCGGCGCGAGCTGAGCTGCACGCCACTTTTATCGTTGCGTCACCGGCAACAGCATCATCCGGCACCCGGTGCCGCACGTGAGACGCGAAGGTAAATCGTCGCAAGAGCGAGAAGGCAACATAAGTTTCGCGTGCCGAAAGCACGAAAGCGATACCGCGATAGCATTTTCCGCATACCCCATACCCGGTGTATCGGTCGTAACCTGGTGAGATATTGCTGTTTTGGATGGAAAGATGTAGCCCAGTGTGTGTGCGAGTGTACGAGTGTGTGTGTGTGTGCGTGTGGCTTATTGTGTCTTCTGCCTCGTTGGCCGTCGTTGGGTTTGGGTATTGTGTTCTTTTATGAGAATCGCCGAATGCGGCAAAACATTGCTGCGGTATTGGTGATGGTGTGTGTGTGTGTGTGTGTGTGCGCGAGGGAAGGTGGCGTAGGTTGGCCAGGAGGAGGGTTGCCCGGAACTGCCCAGGTGGTTACGAAATCCAACGAGGTCTCTATCTATCCGAACGAGAAGGAGGAAGACGCCCCCTCGGGCGGAAATGTGGCGAAGAGTTTGAAGAAGTTGTGTGGTTGTGTGTCACCACCAGCACCACCACCACACCCCGAGGCCGTCTACCACTACCACCTCGGCCAAAAAGGACAACAAACTTTCGAGTAAATCGAGCTACGATCGAACTACGAACTTTGAACACTAAACGACTTCCCCAATCACACCAGCACACACATACACACTCACACTCACTCGCACTCACACTGCTCACTCTGCACACAGCACAAACAAACACACTAACGTACTAACGACACCACACAATTTGCAATATCTTTAAGGCCTACACCTGGCCCTATTGTGTGCGAGTGTGTGTGTGTGTGTGTGTGTGCTTTCTACGAGATCAACCTTCCTTCCGGTCTGACTCGTTGGACACGACGACGAGCAATTTCGGTTTACAACTTCGTTTGCAGAGTAGTAACACTGGCAACCACCAAACCACCCACTCCCCAACCCACCCCACAACTAGACGACTCACTTTATACTCCCCCGAAACCGTCTCACGGTGACCACTTCGCCCTCTTCGCCTTGCCAACAACTACTCGTTAATTCGCTTACGTCAGATGACTTCAAATTCCGATCCGGATCCGGATCCGGATCGCTTCCCGGGACACGCGTACTCGCGGATTGGTTTTTCGGGATGGAAAAAACCCCGAACACACTTCCACCTGGATGTCGCGACGATGTCTGGAGCTAGACTGGAGGAGGAACTAGTTGTCACTCGATACCGAACACCGTGACCGTGCCGTTTACCGTCCGCCATGCGGGTCCAACGCCATGGACCAACCACACACATCTGCATCCCGCGCGGTGTGGCCGCGTGGTTTTTGGTGCTGTCGGATGCTGGAGTCGGGCTCGGTTCGGTCGTGGAAAACCTTCGTGACTTCGGTGGTCCAACTGACAGCATCAACCGGGGGAAGCTTTCGTATCGTTCGGTCGGTTCTCCTTCGCCAAGCCAAGCGGTCCCTGCTCGAGCAAGCGCACGCCTCACGCCAAGGAGCGTTCGTGCTATCGTCGCGAGGGGAAGGGAGACCGAAAGCTTTTCATTCAAATTTTCCCCGATTTCTGCAAAACTTTGCCAGCGAGCGAATGGCAAAAAACACGCGTTGACTGGGTCAGTGGTGCATCTGTCAGTGGCCCTCAGAGGGGCGGGGTGGTGCAAACGAAGGAGAGGGAGGGACAGCTGCGATGGCATCAGCGCAACGGTTCGGCCTCCCCCTTCGCTTGCCACACGCTTCCCAGGAAGGCAAGGAAAGGAGGTCGAATGTCGATGTGTTTTCCGATCATTCCGGCGGCACCGATTCGATGAACCAGTCGTGAAAGCCAAAAGTGAATGAACTCACGGCACACGGCACATGGGTCTTCTTTGGTTGTGGGGGGGGGGAGTGATGTTATGCCCTGCGGTGAATGTAAATATGCTCTGATCCTCTTCGGGGTCCGGGGTTTTTGCTATCGAAATTGGCACAGCCCAGAAGGGGTCAATCGTGTTAGTTTTGTTGGATGCGAAGGGGGGAGGGGGGAGGGGTTGGTGGGTGGTTCTATGGCTCTACCTCCTTATCAGCAGTTTGTCGGGAGCAGGACATACATAATCTAATCAAACAAAATGCAAAGTGGCTTCTGCGTGGCGCGTTCCAAGCGATTGAAAGGGCGATCAAGGGACAAAATGCTTCAGTTCGGCCTGCTACAAGCGGCCGAAAATATTGTTTGTAAGATGTATGATTCGGGAATGCTTTATGAATGTACCTGTATGTCTTAAGAATGTATGGTATTTTACATTAAACTCTTTAATTTTATTTATCTTTGTTACTAAAAAGATCATCGGTATCAATTATTCTTATTTATTATTTATTTTTACATCAAATAATAGCAGCTACTTCCTCGATTTGCCACACCACGAATAGAGAGGAGGGGGGATGACAAGTGGTACAGAAGTAGGCGGTATCTGTGATATTCTGAAATAAACCGCCGAACTGACTTGAAAGAAGAAAAAACAGCAACTCAACTTGCATAAAAAATATAATTCAGAAGAAATTATTACCTTGTATGTCATCAAATATTTAGCTGCATCCAACTAAAACCGTTTCCATAAAAAAAAAATGTAACCCTCACTCGTCGGTTATCGCGCTTTTGATCTTCGGCTACCAATTTTACTTCTCGTGGAAATGTGAATTCATAGAAAATGTTCAATGTTTTTTCCGCGCAACGGAGACTTTGATCAAAAACAACAAGAAATGATAATTACAACAAAATTTTAACAATCATAATTGGATCCCAAATCACCCAATTTGATTTTTCAGCCATGTTCCGAATTGTTCTGAGAATCTCTTATAGCTAAAATAAAATAAACAGAATGAGGCTCAGTAATTAGGCTAATCATAAAATGCCAGGAACTTTTCTTCCAGTAGATAATCTGATTAATAGGAATGTACAGTTGATTGTTCGTTTTGGGTCAAATGGATCGGGGTAGTTATTTTCCCTGTTAATTTGTGCGTCAAACACATGCCTGTCATGTTGGTAAATTTAGAAATTCAATTTAATGTAATAGACCACAATCTACTCTTACCGGCTAGTTTGTACATGAAGTTTAATTATTTACTGAAATGTGTAACAGCGGAACATTGTTTGCTTTCCAAACTTGTAATCAACATTTCGAAACCACCACCATCTTTCGGGAAGATGTCAATACTAATTGACCTTTGAGGTAATTGAGGTTGTTCCAACTATCGAAAGATCGTCCTGCTTCAAAGCATCCCCCGAGCAGCAACCTTAAATAGACTTTCGAAGAAGTTCAAGTGATTAGATCCAAGGAAGGAAGGAAGGATCCTCTCCCACCCTCCCTCCGCTTGCTGCCTTTTCTTATCCTTAAGTCAGAGTTTGGTGCACATTTCTTCGAACCCCTTAAGAGCCATGTTTGCGTCTTTCATCAAAGCATTTTGCGAATTGTTTTAGTTTCGGCTCGGTTTCGGCTTCATCAAAATTTCAATCCCCAGCAACGGCCCCAGCAGTATAATTGACATTTTAATGACCAACCGTGTCGTGTCGAGTGCGCCGCCGAGGTTGTGTTCCGAGAAGACCGAACCGAACCGAAGGCCGGTCCGGCCTTCCGCGGTAAGCTCAATGCTTCCGAATTACAGACTGTTTATGCTTGGCCAGTAGCGTTCGTGTTGGAAGCGTTGAAGCGTCTCCGCACACCGTCTTGCTTCATGGAAACGCTTCGATAAACCTGACGCTCGGTTGTAGCTTGACTTTTAATTAGTTCTAGTTATAGTTACTTCCACAACCCCCTCCACCCAAGGAAATCTGACTCCAGGGAACTGTGGCCTCGCTGCTCGATGATGGACAGATTATTTCCAATCAAGTTCAATATTATCATCCTTCAAGTTGGATCCGGAGGATTATACGGCCAACGTTACCAGGCTCGAAATGCTTACAAATTTATGTCCCTTTGTTCTGTCACAACCGTCACTCGGGGCTCGGGCTCGGAGGTTTTGCGCTCGAATCGGAACACTAGCGGAATACTCGGAACAGTCCTCCCGGACTGTGAAAACATTTAGGGCACAAAAAGGCACATTTCATGCGGTACATTGATTTTGAAAAGGCTCGCTGCCGCTGGTCGGTCTTGTCCGTAGCGTTGAAAGCATCCAGAGCGTCCACGGGAACCTCACCTCATGCCAGGCGTCCGTGAAGCACGAGGCGATGGTACGAAGGCACTTTACCAATCAATGTACCCTCCAGACGATGACGATGACGACGACGACGACAACGAAGGCGAACGTCCGTTCGGCCGGAGTCCATTCCTGTTGTATGTCACCGTGAGGCTCAGTCGCTGAGTTGCGTCCCAGCGCCATTGCTCGCTCCGGATGATGATGGTTGGCACCATTAAAATGAGAAGAAGCATCCGACCGCTCTTTCCACTCCACTACCCCTCCCCACCATGTCACCTGATCCATGACCCAAGCGCCATCCAGGATCCGTGGTGTTCCGCTGGTGCCGAAGATTTTCATTCCCCGACGCAGCGGACTGAATAATCGAAATTCGATGCGCCATCGCTCCTCCGGTGGTATCGGCCATCGGTGACCATCCGGCCATGAGGCGACGGAAAGTACACTAGAAAGCGGCCCCATTGGCGGATGAGTTTTGCAAATGATTCCGGGAAAATTCCGGGCCGCGTCCCGGGCGCGTCCAGCTGGAAAGAAGGCGGAAAGGCCGATTGGTGAAGGATCGAGGAATGTTCCGGCACTCAGGTTGGGTATTTTGCATTTTAATTTTCCGTCCGTT
>NC_064874.1:68771056-68811056 GCF_943734745.1 Anopheles darlingi
TATGTGTGGGTGAAATCGAATCGGCGTTCAAACGATATACCACCGTTGGGTTATGAGCTTTGAGCCGATTTATGATTTATGAGCTATTTCGATGCATACATAAATGAGAATCTTTGAAATACACGAGACTAGACATCAAATGAAATTAATTCTGCATGAACGAGCGATGCAGTTGGACGAACACCTCGCGTAAAACCCCAACTGGAAGTCCTTTCCATTTCGAAATGACACAAACGAATGCCAATGCTAATGCCAATGCATTAGTGGCGATATCTCTCTATAGAGGATCATTTAAAACGGACATCCCCATTCCCGCTACAACGTTACACATAATCGGAACGCCATTCAGCTCGGTACGGAACGTTGGAAATACCGTTGAACGGTGGAACATTCTTCCACGAGCGCCTTCTCTACCCCAAAGCTCGGACCCCATCATCATCATCCTATGCTCCACCGACACCGCGCCGGTTCCAGACGCTTCCGACCATTGGGCGATAATGGCGGCCGGTGGCATAAATTCAAAGACACCACCGGATGATGGTGGTGGTGCTGCAGTGTGAAAGCTGCACCCCGGAACCGCAAACCACACCATCGCTCTGGTCTTGCAAACGCGTCCTGGCGTTTCATTAGCGCACACACACACACACACACCTCACGCTGGTGAGTAGAACAGATTTTTCGCCATTTGAATCTTACGCGTGAACGTCACGCAATGCGAGAGGAAAACCGGAACAGGCGCCAGTCGTCGTCGGCGGCGGTGGCCATTCGTGTAACGATTCGAGGACGTTCCGTTTCCGTCGAACGAGCCGTCGACGGTCTCGCTGGCATATCGGTACAGTGGAGACCGCGTTGTGTTTCCGGCAGTTTTTTTTTTTTTTTTGAATGGAGGGAGTTCTTTGTGAACCTCGCAGCAGATGAATCTCGCTGGCACTCGTATTTGGCTCTCGTACGTTTCATTTCCAAAAGCGCTTGCACGCACCAGCACCAGCACACACACACATACGCACACACACACATACGCACACACACACACCTACAGACCACCTTGTGCACATGTGTCCCGTCCCGTACTCACGCAACGGCATCAACCAAAACGCATTACTGCCAGCTACACCGTGATCGTGGTGTTCCTTTCGTGTGCGTGTGTGTGTGTGTGCCCGGGGCCCAGGTCCCTGGATCTAAAAATGATAATACGCGCGCAATCTCGACGCACCGAGCTCGAACACCCGCTCCGTCCCGCCGTTGGATGCGCGACGCGACGTGGCATCGAAGTGGCATCAGTGCTGTGGCAATAATCGTAAAATTTTATTATTCGAGTTTTACGCGAAAACCATATAATGCCTTTATTCGCTTTGCTGCTGATGCTCCGGTACGCTATGCTCTCTCTCTATCTCTCTGGAAGGGCAACTGGACGGTGCCAAACGGAAGCAGCTGGTTTGCCAGGAAGGGTGGGAAGCGGTCCCTTCGAAATGGGGTTCGAGAGAGCTGCTAGTCCCTGGACTGGATTCCTGTCGCTCGATGTTGCTGCTCCACATACCGATGCCGCCATGTAGTGTGGCTATGTTTTGAAGTTTTTGTGTGTTACCGGAGTTCCTACTGAGGCACACTTTTCGCTGCCACACACCCCGCCTGCCGAGCTCTGTTCAAGCTAGTTTTGTTTGTGGGGTTCGCGCGCAAAACGCGCGCTTGAGTCTCGCACATGGAAGTAGTTTCTTTTTTGTCGCCAGTACGGTTGATTAAACTGAATAAATATGATTACTTTTTGTGGTCGCGTACCGGAGTCCCGGTGTAGCACCGAGTGCAAAGTGGCTAGAAACTGGGAACGGAACTCACACGCACACAGAATGGGCCGTTTTTGCCGGCGAACACCGGGTTATTTTCCCGGGGTTTGTTTTTTTCGGATGCAACTGGCTGCTGATGCGGCGGAATCGATGTGCGAAGCGAAATAGGGGAAAGCGGAAGATCGTATTTCCATCGAAAATGGAATGTGAATAATGCATCGGTGGGAAATACTCTCGGTGGGAAATATGACCGACCGAATGCACATTTAGCTGTGGTGAGGAATATTGTTTATTATCGCGGAGTCAAGTCTGTAGTCGGCCGCCATTCCACGCAGTTCCAATTTTGAGCTAGTTGCCGGGAAATGTTTGGCCATTTATTTTCCAAAATTGTTCGGTCCCCGCTACCTCATCTCGTCTAGCAGCAGCGCTCGCTTTTCCTTGTTGCGATGTAGAAAAATATGTTTACCTTCCCTGTAGAAGAGTTAAGTAAATCTCAATTTAAGCGTTTTGCTCGCGTTTGGAAAACCTACACCGGGATTAGGCTTTGAGTATCCATTGCTGAGCCCTTCCTTAATTGTTACCCCAATAGTCCGTGGCCGGGCGGCAGCTGCGTACACCAAGGAAGCCGCGGATCGATCGATCGATCGATCGGATCGGAGGAAGAGGAACCACGGTTTTTACGCAAAATCGTTTCCAATATTATTGGAAAAGTTGCAACGCGGTGGATAAAAACGGTGGGATTAGCGTGAGCTTTCTTGGAAGCGTCAAGACACGCGACTGTCGCAAAAAAAAGGGACACCGAAAGTTTAAATCCTTCCAATCTGCTACCAGACCCCGGGGTGGGAGGGGACCGTGAGAGTGTTAAAAAGTGGCAAACACAGCGAACCGTGTTTCCATCATAACTCGGCTGCTGGGTGCCGCTGGTGGAAACTTAATCCCTCCACGACGGTATCGGTCGGTGTGTCGGACCGTCCACTGACCGTCGGAAGTGGCGAGCGGGGGCTGGGGGGCAGCAAATTGGGTTCCGGTTAAAGGTCCGGGGCTCCGTTTTTTGCGTTACCATTTTTGCGCTGACTTTGCGCGATCGCGCCACGAACCACTCGATTCCGAAGGTTTTTGGCGCGCACGAACTGGACCCCGGGTTGGTTGTTTTTCTTTCTTTTTTTTTCGGGGTGGCCACCCCCTTTCTCCCTCTGGCAAAGGCTCTGCTCGCCAAAACTAATCACATTGAAGCGTACGGTTCAGGTCGTTGACGGGGCCTTTAAAACGACAGAAAAAAAACACGCGGCAAAAATAAAAGACGCGGCCACACGGCAAGCGCTGATCGTAAACCCGGTGGCCGGCCACCCTTCGTTTGCACTGTAATCCGTTATTTTTTCGGATCAAAACGGGTTGGCGAAGGTGACGGAGGTAGCCCAATTGGTCCCTGGGCACTGGGGACAAAAATAAAAGCACGGAAAATTGGTTGCCCTCCCCACCCCACCCCCCGGAACGGGTCGTTCGGTAAAGGCGTCGCTTTGTAATGGATGATGAAGCACCTTCTGAGCGGACGGAGGGTTGGAACGATGCGGCGCGGCGGTGAAGGGTAGGTTTATAATTTATTATTGCAGAGACAAGACGGGAGCAAAATCTGAAAAGCGCTTAATTACGACCGGGGCGCCATTTCGTT
The DNA here is from genome assembly GCF_943734745.1 of Anopheles darlingi. NCBI lineage: Eukaryota > Metazoa > Arthropoda > Insecta > Diptera > Culicidae > Anopheles > Anopheles darlingi. The sequence continues at coordinate 68,774,507 of NC_064874.1, forward strand.
TTGCCTGTTTTCCTTTTCCATTCTATTTGTTGCTTGCCCAACTTTAACTGCTAATGGCATATCCGTGCGGCGTCCTTCTCGGTTCGATTTGCTCGTTGTATGTTGAGGTGTGAGAGAAAGGAGAAGGAAAAAAAACGGAAGAATTTGTGATTTCGTTCGGTTCGAGGTTCGAGTGCCCGATGGATGGCATTAAAAAGAACACGCCAGCTGTCTGCCAGACCAGCTGATGCAAGTGCGATCGCACTAGGCCCACCAGACCCAAGACAAGCGTCGTCTGCTCCATATTCAAAAAGGGGGGCACGATTGACGCCGCTTTATACAGAAGCGAGTGCGATAAGAAAGGTGAATGAAGTGAACATTTGTTTAAAAATTTCACCCCATCTTTTGCATGCGCCTTGGACCGGGAGCGATGGGACCGGAGCCACCCCCCCCCCCCTACCTCCAAAAAAAACCGGGGTCCTGGTTGGTTGACCGCGTGGTTTGTTGAATAAAAAGGCCCAAATCCTTCATCATTCGCGCCCGGTTCGTGGCTCCCGGCGATCCCGTACGCCAATTAGGCCAATTGAAACGCGATGACCGTAGTCATTAGCAAATCATTCCTCGCTGCCGCCGCCGCCCAAAAAAGGGATAAAACGGTCGAGCGCCATAACAACATCGTCGAAAAGAAAGGAGAAAGGCCACGGATTTAACCACGAACCCGTGCTGGCGGATGCTGCTCGGAATGATGGTGCGGGATTAGCTATGCGGGTAGAGGAGAGGCTTTATGTCTACGACGATGATCTTTCGACGTTTCTCGGGCAAGCAGAAGTGTGACCCCTCGTCCAGACTATAGTGAATATGGTCAAAAATGTACCAGAACCCTAGAATACTATCCACATTTACAAAGTAAACCGAGGGTTTTGTTAGAGTCACTTTAATATTTATTGTAAAGTAGGCTTTTACTGTTATCACAACTGTGATCGACCATCTCTCATTTAAATAATTATAAAAAATATATATATTGATCCAATGGAGCTTAAAGCTAGTGAAACTGAAAGAAGAATGTTAAACCTTCAAGAAAAACATAACACTTGCCTTGTACGATCGAAAATGTGGAACTTATAGTTGAAAATCTAAAAATGTTGATGTTAAAACTGATAGAGTAGCTGGTTCAATTTAACGTTATGTCCATTAATTACATATTTTGTAAGATTTTTTCAGATTCCATCCAAAACAGACGAGTTTCCAGGCCAAAAATCTCATAGTGTGGACACTAGCAAATAGAAATAAGCACCGTGTATTGGTATAGCTGCTTACAATCTGGGCAAGTTCTGAGAGATATTGAAACAGTTAATATATGTTCAGGATTAGTTCAAGAACGGTTAATATTTTATTAGAACTTTAAATTAAGCCCTTTTCCTTTTTAATCAAGTGTTGGCAGAATTACGAACGCTGCATTGGATGCAGTTTTTAATCTGGGAGAAGGGGAATTTGAGAAACAACTCATGGGATCCTCTAGATTTAAACTCGATCATTGGTGTTGAAAAAGCGCCTGTGAACTGCTCGCGACATCCACTGCCTCCTTATAGTACTTTTGCCTTTCAAACTCCTCTGCACTCACATGCCGGAGCCACTTCAACCGATTCATCTTCCTCAAGATCAAAAATCAACTTCCCGTATAGACTCTACACGCCGCTCTCGCTAGAAGGAAAACTGTTTGCATTTTCCCGCGCAACTAACTCACGTCAAGTGTCACTGAAGTTTCTCTTCTCGCGAAGGACCCCTGAGAGGGATTATTAAATTTTTATAGTATCCATTTTATTACCCGCGTTCATAAAACCCTTGATGATGATGACGACGACGGGGAAGAGAAGGAGGTGATGTTGGCGCTAAGTTGAACCAGCGCTTCATCACGATCCTGTGCCCGTGAATGGCGATCCGGTTTGGTCTAAGGTGGTTCGTTCGTCAAGTTGGCGGCACCAAGACCAAGACGCTCCACTACTACCGGCCACCATCGTCCACGCCCTTTGCCAAAAGTACGGCAATCCTCGGCTCTCTCGAGCTGCCTTCGCGCGGAGAACCGCCAACGACGAGGCAGAGAGAGAAAAAAAATCCTAATTTCGTTTAAGTTCCACCAAAGCGAAATTAAGACTTTTACCAGCGCAGGATAATCCCCTGTATCACCAAAGCAAAGAAGAAGAAAAAAAACCAACGAAAAACTTGAAAACGCTTAACCACGGGAGTGAGTGCATCGTAGAAAGAAAAAATCTCCATTCCAGCACCGGCAATGCCTCGAGAGCCAGCGAGATTATCATCTTATCTAACACAGTTCAGCCCATTATGGCTGTGGCGCTGTGGCTCCGTCAGCTCGAGTACCGCTCGCAACAGCACCGAAAGCATCACGCCGTCGTCGTCGTCGTCGTCGCCGCAAGGTAAACGCCAATTCAATCGCATTCAAAATCTCTCAACAACCGCTCCGCGTAGCACTAGAGGAGCGCACGCGAGAAAGCTTGATAAGCTGAGGAGCGCACCGGAGCATTGAAGCAGACCGGGAGGACCTATGCCCTTGTAATGGGCATGTATTAATGGTCCCTTGGCTGGTTGGTTGGCCTTTGGAAGCGTTACGAACGGAAGTACCACGAGCGGCCGCCTCGAGTGTTCCACTTCATCGTGCCCCTGTAATGGGCCATTGCGTACTTGCGAGCGTTTCTGATTTCCGGTCCGCCTCAGCACGCCTCCCCTTAGTAAGCACAGGATCGTGGAAAATTCGTGCTCGTGCCGTAGATGCGTCGCAGCTATAGCATAATTGAGAGTCAAATGGAACATCGAGCTTCAGCCCGTTTGTTGGATGTATTTCTTCGAAAAGAAATGTTTTACTGCGAGGAAACTCGGTTGGAATTCCACGCCTATAGTTACTATACGCCTGCTACTGCTTAGTCTTTGAGTTGGCCCGTGACTTTACCAGAAATAAAATGAATTGGTAATGCTTTGGTGAACTTGAGCGTGTTTCGTTTTCCCATCCGACTGATGCATTCAATTCCAGGTATGAAATGTAATTCACATTTCCACTTAGTGTATGTGTGCGTGTGTGTGTGTATGTGCGAAGGATTAATTGGAAATTGCAGACAGTATTGCATCCTTGATGTCAAATCATCGCAAATGAAACCTTTACGAAGTGAAGCCGCCGATATTCGTTGAAATCTAGATGTCAAAAGCCGTTCGAACATATTGTTCCAATAACATACACTCGCGCACAGACACACACACATAATATGTTCAAAGCATCTAATCATTGGCCTAAATATGTTGCTTCCCCTTCCCTTCCCTTCCCTTCCACCGGATACGCTCACATCTACTACAATCCGGCCAGAAAACACGAACACGAAACCCAAAAATAGGGAAAACCCCCGGAAAAATCCACGCAAGATTAGAGCTGCTATCTCATCTGGTGTGCGCGCGTATGTGTGTGTGTCGTCACACCTGACGTTTCCTGCTGATCCTGCTATTAACCCACCGGAGGATCTCTCTTTCCTTCCTTGGAGACCGCCAATCCCCGATGGCGTGGCCCTTCATTTCGGTCACGTGCTGCTCGTTCCATTGTTTGCACTTTACGCGTGTCAGCGGAGGCGCAATTTAGCCGCCGCCGCCATCGCCACCCCCGCACGGATAGAAGCCCCCCCCCCCCCTTCTTACTTCCCTCTTCCCGGAAGACATTCACACCGTCGTCTTAATCCCCTTGGCCGGAAGTGCCGAATGAAATTGTTTAACTCGCACGTTTCCGCTACCGCCACCGTGACAGCATCCTACTTTTTGGGTCAGGTTTTTTCCTCCTTCTCTCTCTCTCTCTTCGTACTCCCACCAACACGAACCCCCTCGGGGAGGTTCAGTTCACACACAGACACACACACACCCATACGGGACGTGCCGACGATCGACGTGGAGACGTTCGTCGACTCACGTTTACGTTCACGTGTCGCGCACGTTAAACAGACCGCCGCCAGTGTTTTGTTCGCTCGCTTGCTCGCTCTGCCTCTTCTTCTCGTGATCTCGGCCGAGCACATCAACGTTCGAGCGGCGAACCATACCAGACGCCAATGGTGGATGACGGAAATTAATTCTTGGAACGGACCATAGCTACCAACCAACCAACCAACCAACCAACCAACCGACGAACCTGCCGCGATTCATTCGGCATCTCTGCGGCACCGTCGTCGATCGCGGCCGTGGTCTGGCCTTTTTGCGTCCATTCCACCATTCGCAATCGCAAGCAGTTGATGTGTATTGCGGTGCTGTTACTGTTGCTGTTGCTGTCGTCAGTGTTTTAACATTGCCTCGTTTGGATTCGGTTTGGTTTCGGGCTGCCTTTTTGCCGCTGTTTTGTGCTGTTTTCCGACAACGCAATCTTGAGCAAAAAGCGTGCTGGTTGGCTGGCTGGCTGGCAGGCTGGCTGGCTGGGGTGGAAGATTTACCTCCCCTCACTTCTTTCTATCCTCAGCTACACCGCGGTTCCAGGCCCCGGGGGGCAGAGTGAAGTTGATTTGATTTGATACCTTCTTGATGCCGAAGCAGCATCTCTGGTAGTCTTCTGCGACTTCTGTTGCTCTCCTGCTGCTGATGCTGTCGATGCTGCCGATGCTGTTCTGGTTGAGATTTATATTTGCATTGCCCGGAACGTATTTGCTCGGTTCGGGCTGTTTAACCAGCGAGTGAGCGAACGAACGAACGAACTCATTGTTCCTATCTAAGCTGGGGTTTTATTTTCTCTTTTTTTACCCTGGTTCCTGTTAGTGGTTGCTCTTTTGGCGCAACACCACAACAAGAAGATTGTGTGCATTGTGTGTTCCGTGTGTTCCGCGCTTTGTTTCCGCAATTTCACAGCATTGGAACTTTTCTAATTCCATTACGTTATCAATTCCACGGCCAAAGTTAAGCGAAAAATCATATTTTATTCATCAACATCCCCTCTTTTTATGCTCCTAACTTATGTGTACTTACTACCACACGGAAGTGTCGAGCATGTGGAAGGGAAATTACTCTTCCTCAACACTCGGGTTCGCCGTTTGGTAGCATAAGCATTACCGTCAGCATAGCTGTAACATGCTACTACCTCCTTTCAGCGGAAACTCATTGCAACAGTTTTACAACAGTAGAGTAGAGAAAGAAAAAACCCTCGAAAAAAAAACCCATAGAGAAAAGAGATTAAAACTTTGTGATTTTCCCGTGCATCAAGTGCGCTCCGCCATCGCTTATCGGCGCCGAGGCCTGCACAGCTCATTGGAGTCACCGTTGCCGTTATGCTGCAGTTTCAACGGTTTGTCCCCGTCCCCGTCGTCGTCAGTGACAGTAGCATTATCTACTCCTCCATCACACCGGTGCACGCTCTGTGTGTGTGTGTGTCTCTCTGTGTGCGTCTGCTCGTCGAAAGAGCTCGTCATAAACTTTGCCCGAGTGTCTCGTTCCGTTTTATTTGGGATTTACGAGCTGACACAAATTTCATCCGGATGTCAGAGGTGGAACCTCCCGCTCTACCAGCCGGCCCGGGACCTTCAGCTACCCCTTTTCCCGTCCTAGTCTTTCCGTCAGAAAGGGTAATGAGGCGCAAGAGAGCGCTTTCGGTGGCAAATTTCCCTCGCTCGCTCGCTTGTCGCTCGCTCGATGCGCTCGAGTTCCTTTTGGAAAGCATTTTCTTTTTGAGAAACTGTGAGGTCGTAGGTCTCGATGGAGGATGAAAAGCAAGGCGTCCCCTCCCTGCCGGAAGTAGTTTTTCTGATTTGGAGTCGCCAGCACGAACTCACTCACCCGCTTGTTTGTGTCAAACGTCGGGCGTCTGGCGTGAGGAACGGAAATGAAATGGTCTCGGATCGCGGGGCTGTGAAGGAGCAAATAATTGCCCAAAACACAGTGCCCCTAGTGCTTGCTTTCTTCGGAGCCAGGGTGATGGAGGAGTAATGATTCATTCCGTGCAATCGAGACGGATAATGCCGCTCGACGGAGGCCTCGACACGATTATGGGCGAGGGACGAGGGACATCGGGCGGGCGGGTGACCTGGCGGGATATAGGCACGATTGGACGGTTCGCTGGCATCGGCAGAACTTCTTTCGTGGAAAGTCACGTTCGTAGCGTAAGGAGCGAAAGGATTCGGGTTTGTGTGCCGCCCCCCGAGTGGGTGGTATTCAAGGCCAGCAGATGGACCTGGAATGGGGAGGGAGGCCAAGTCCAAGTAAATCCTGCGGACGTGTCAAAAGGCACTGTTCACCTTACCGATCGTCAAACACAGCCCCTTTTCCCTTTCTGTTGCAGACAGAGACCATTTCGAGTTCAGCGACTGTTACTTTGCTGTTGTTGGCGCGGCCGCCTTTTCGAGCAAAAATTTTCAACTCCACGTGGCGTTTGAAGAATATCAATTTACCTTACCATTTACCGGAAGCCCTCTGGTCGCTGGTGCTCGTTTGATGTGCTTTTGCATGAACCATCTGAAGTTACAATCGGAATGCTCAAAATCGATATTTTGCGGCAATGGCAGCACATGAGAGCACTTTGGAAAGATGTTGGGGCGCGAGCGAGCTTCCCGAAAGGTTGAGGTTTTGTTTTCCGGACGTAGCACAAAAAAACGGGGAAACTCAATTTCGGGTTCCCCATCCATTGTTACCATTGTTGATGGGCTTTGCGATTGCTTCTCTTGCACTTGACAAGGTTATTGACGTTGGCACACTCGGTTGAAGGATGAAGAACGAACATGTTCGTTGGTTTTCATCAGCTTCCTGTTCTGCACTCCATGTTTCCACCTTTATCTAGGAAGTGGTTTATATGTAATGAAATCAAGCATTACTTATATGCGTTTTGAGTACAGTGTGAAGTGTTTTTTTTTCAGTACAGTGTGAAGTGTCTGATGAACCAGAATATAAATTAACATTCAGTCTTATTTGTGCAAGCGGCAATGATACGGACGTAGTCTAGTTCGATGTGAATTTCGATTAAAAATTACGAATCTGCTGTGTTAAATTAGTTATAGAGTTACCATTGACGTTGCTACCTCTAAAGACTTCAGGTGCCAGTAAAGTAAAGCTACTCGCACTACTTTATTTATTTTTTACTTGAAAAGAGAGATTGCTGATAAAACCGGAAAACACTTAAAACTAAAAATAATGTTTTGGTAAGCTTAAAAATAACGGAAAACTGCTGTTACCATCGTGTGACTGCTCGATAAACACCAAAATTGAATTCAGTTTGAATGGATATCGTTTCACATGCAATATAATCTGCGCCATGCCTGAAAAAATATATTTACAATGATACATTTGCTTTAAACTAGAACTAACATGTATCGACAGGTTTAAAGGATCGTGATTTAGGTTTAAGATATTTTGAAGGATTGCAGTGCAATGAAATTATAGCGTGTTCACTTCACTAATACACATCATTAGTATACTCATTTATGCACAAATTTGAAGCAAAGATTTTCTGTTGCAATAGTGACCGTAAACGAACAAGTTCTGAGAAGTGCCAAGTAAAATTATCATATTAAATTAGCAAGGATCATCTCGTATCATAACCACGGTCTATTATCGATATTATAACAATCCGTTAGAAGAATATCCGCTGCACAGAAGATGCCAAAACAGATGCACCGTGCCGCATTCCGTTGTTGATCAATATTTATCACTCTAGCGACCATATTTGGCCACAGCAACAGCTTGCAGCACAACGATATACCCCGCTCTAGTGCTTCCACCTTCCCCATTCCCGTCTGTCGCTCCGCTTAATGGTAGAAAATTTAAATTTTGATGAAGTTCAGATTGAATTTATGATGGGTCAGGCAGGTGTGGGTGGGCGCTGTTCCGGACGCGACACTCAAAACGCAAACAGCAGTTGAAACCTCCCCCACCTTCTCCTCTTTCTACTTGACCGTCCCTCTAGGCTTAAGTAGTTGAGATGTTGGTGGATTGCTCCTTTCGCGCTTCCCCTCCTGCATCGTACCTTTTCCTCGTTGTGTGCCCATCAAAAAGTAGCATGGCCGACGGTTGCGATGGGTTCAGGCCGCGCAGGTAACCGTCGAGCAGGGGGCAAGCAGCAACCCGGAGCAGCTTGATTGGTCCCCGGCCGTCTGATGCTGACGAGTGACGAAAATTAATAACAAAAGTTACATCGTCCGTGCGGCTGCCCCGAAAATTCATTGGCTGTCGGTTGGCGATGATGGCGACGGGTAAAACTCTCGCAATAAATACCGACGCACTCCACAATCCCCGACCCGTACCGCGGGACACTCGCCACGATGTCCGTCCCACCTCCTTCCTCGGCTACTCTGGACTCGATTTGGCTGAACTCTTCCTGCCCTGTCTCGTCACACCGACCACACCATAGAGACCAGGCCCGTTTCCGGTGTAGTTGCTGTTGCTGCTGCTGCTGATGATGATGATGGTTGTTGTTTCAGTGAAAGCTCGGCGCAGAAAGGATTTTGTCGAAACTTTGATGGACTTAGCGACGCTTAGCACCGGAACCGGTGCGTCACTTAGCCGTTCTATGTTTGGTATCCCTCCCGGTTGCCGTACTACGCCACTGGAACTCTCGCACCGGTACCGCCTCTTTGGCGTGGAATTAACTTTTCATTTCCCGTCAGACCATCCAGATTACCGCCGCCATTGACATTTATCACTACATTCCCGACCGGGCACGCACGGCGCGCGCGAAGCATTTATTTATGATCCCGATTTATCTTTGGCCGACGCTTCGCAGACCGCGTTTCCGCATTGTTTGAACGCTTCTTTAGACCCCGCCCCGCCTGCTCTAGGGCAGGTAGAACCTAGAACCCGTTATCACTACGCACGGTCGGTAAAGGTGGGTGGATGTTGGGTTCGTGCTGCTGCTCAACCCAAAAACCTTCCACCGAGTGCTTCTATTCACTGGTGGGTTGGAGGGAAGACGATGATATGTTACTTACACTGTCGGTTGGACTGATTGCCACATATTCATCTTTTCGCACTTATGCGGGACGAGATTTGAATTTAAAGTAATGCTACTTGTCAAACACTTTCCGTTGCGCTCCAACAGTGTACGTATAATGAATTGCATGTTTAGGTTGAATGAAGCAGACAAGACGGGTTTGTGGTTTTGTTTTAACGCCTTGATAATAATATTCATGAATAAAAATACATAAATTGAAGTCATATTTTCACCAGGTGGTTTTTGAATCCCGTTTTCAGTTAACAGTTTTCAAGGTAAGTGTCAAGAGAAACTTGTGATAATTTTGATTTATTCGAAGCAAAACATGGAGAAGGTTTGGAAAATCTTGAGTCATGCGTAACTCATATCAACGTTTTCACGTGCCTAGCCAAACTCAACGTTTTGTTGTTTATCGAAGGATCAAAACTACTGAGTCGACATTCTTGTAGAAACTTGATAAGTATACCTCGGGAAAGTAATTATCTAACTAAAGAATGATTATTTTGTAAATTTGAGATAATCTAGATCGTATCGATCGGTAGATCTACTCTATAAAGAAATATGCGAGAGCAAAAAACACAATTTTGAGTAATGTTTTCGTTACTAAAAAACCTTCAAAAATGAACGGTTTTTTGAGCCCGAACGAACCATAAATTTATATAGATTGCTAAACACCTGGACTCCAGCAATCCGTAACAGTTCCCTCAATAAAAAAGGCCCAAGATTAACGGTCACGATAATGAGATTTCGGTAAAAGTACGATTCTACTTTCCATTTACAACCTGCATCAAACATTTACTACCAGACCAGAGCCCCCGTAAGCAATGATTTTCGTTATTGCTCTCTGCCTCGTTAGGCGTCGTTGGTTGGATGTTATTCTAACCCATCGGCCCACGTGGCATCGGGTCCAGTTTGACCCGAGGGGCCTGCACACCCTTGGTCCGATTGATAAGCGGAATAATTTGTCGAAAACGTCTTATCGGAGTACAGTTATCGGGTACATTTACGGGGGCATTTTCCAATTCGGTTAATGCTGGGGACTACCTGTTCGGTTCGGATTGCGGCCAGACCCGCGTTATCACATGTTTTCCATCTGAGCCGCTTATTAATTCATAGCACGGCACGGAGCGAAGGCATTTCTGTTGGTTTTATCCCGTGTGTCACGTATGGAGCTTCTGGAGCCTGTAGCGGTCCTGGGATGTCCGGGCGCGAGTGCCACGATTCCCATATTTCCAATCTCCTCGCTATTGTTAAACCACGACGCTGGAAAGTATTATTGTTATGTTGGACCCAGGGGTTCGGTAATGTTTGCCTGTATGCGTTGTTTACCGAAAATGCTGGAGCGTCTTGCAACTTGATTTTCGATTTTCGATTTTTATTTTTTTTAAAAGGATAAGTGATGAGACCGGCTCGGATAAGGTCATCTTTGAGGTCAACTGCATATTGACTGCCTGCTAGCAGCTTACGAATAATATATTTCGCTTTTGGGTTGATAACAATACCGATGTAATGTAAAACTGAAATATTATAGCTTTTAATTCAGTCTCCTATCTTATATAAAAATAATTATAAAAAAATAGTTTCTGTAATGCATATTAAGTGTTAGAAATCATTACGGAACGGATGTAATATTGTTATTTCAAGTCGTACACTAAAATTAACTTCTTTAGCGGTAAATTGTCATTTTCTACCGTAAATCACATTTGTTATTCCTGCCTTTAATGTTCTTCCTGCCTCCTACAAATAAATGTGTATTCGCACTCCGTTTATGCAACACTTTTGAAACATAAATACAATCGTTGATGACAAATTCATCGCCACTGCAGTATGCAAAATTAAAAAAGTGTTTTCGTATCAGAAATGAATAGCGGTCAACCGTTTATTGCTCTAATTGACTGATGAAGGAGATTAGGAAAAGGAATTAGAATGCAATTTGAGTCTATTTACTTTCCTCTATTGGCCTAATCGATCAGGCAGGGCAATATAAATAGAGCAGCGAAATTCAACACCTTCGTTTCCCATTTTCCACAGTTAACCTTTGCCACACCAAAATCATTGTAGCATTCGTTAACTGTGGAATGTTACTCAATATAGTTTTTTTTTATTTTTTCTTTGCTCTAATGTAAAAACAAAATACCTGCAATATTGCTTAAAGCTTAATGTCTGAAACATTGCATTAAACATTGCATCCACAGATTGCCTCCGGCCTTTCTCCGCAACCATCCGACACCCTTCGATATGGCACTTGACCTCTATTGTCATTGTCGATAGGTGTTATCGCGAGAGCCCCTTTCCACCACCCACCATCGAACGCCCCGCGATAAGGGCGTCCACCTCTTCCAAGCTTTTCCCCTTTGTCTCCGGCAGATACAGATAGACGAGCACGAACGTTATCGCGGTACAACCGGTGAACACCCAAAACGGTAGATACACCCCGACAGCATCGGCGGCCACCTGAAACAGCTTCACCACACCGAAGATGAGGATCGCACTCAGCACACCGTAAAGGGCGTTCGCACTGGCCCGAATATTTCGTGGGAAAATTTCACTCAAAATCGCAAACGGTACGGTGGCCAGCCCGAACGCGTACATCACAACAAACACCACCAGCCCGACGAAGGAAACCCACCCATACGAACCGACCCGGACGTTCTCGATGGCGTCCAGCGTGAAGTAAACGGAACCGAGCAGCAGTCCGGCCGTACAACCACCCGTGGACCACAGCATGATCGGTCGCCGGCCAAGACGATCCACGAGCAGAATGGGGAACAGGACCGTCACCAGCTGGACCGCGCCCAAAACGATGGACATTTCGGCGGGCGTCAAATCGGTCGATATCTTCCCGAAGATGGTCTGCGCGTACCCAAGGATGGCCTGGGCCCCGGTTAGCTGCATTCCGAACGCCAGTATCAACACCAGCACCAGATGGTGCCGGTACGCCGGTACAAACAGATCCCGGATCGCCCGACCGGTCGCCATCCGCCGGTCATCGGCCATCCGGTCGATGGACTTTTTTATCGCCACCAACTCATCCTCCACGTCCGGCCGACGCCGCAGCCACCGAAGACTGGCCAATGCTTCGGCGTACCGTCCCGTGGCAAGCAGAAAATGGGGCGATTCGGGCATCCAGGGAAAGGTGGCCAGGAAGAGGGCCACTCCGGTCAGTGATATCCAGGCGAGGGCCTCGAAGCTAACGTACGGTCCGATGCTGTACTCGAACATGAAGGCCACCTTGGCCATGGCCGTGATGAAGGTACCGACCGTACCCCGGATGTCGGCCGACGCTATCTCCCCCAGGTAGATGGGTGCAATGGAGTACGCGACACCGTACGACACACCAAAGAGGAAGCGGGCCACATAGAGCAGGACGGTGGAACGGGCCGTTGCCATCAGGATCCAGCCGGCAATTACCGGACCGGCACTGCCGATGAATGGCCACTTGCGTCCGTACCGATCGACGGTCAGACCACCGATTAGCATGCCGGGAATGCCACCGAGCGCCTGGATCGCCATAATCCAGGAACCGTCGTCGGCCGTTATCGAGATCGGGGGATTCGGTTCGGTGAGGAGCTTCGGTAGCGCCGGCGATGTCCAGGCGTTGGTGCAGACGACCATAAAGATGCACAGCGTGGCTATCGAAGAGAGGGGATGAAACGATACCTTTACTGGCTGACAATTGATACGTGCGGTGCGTTGATTGGTTTTAGACCTACCGGCCACCGATGCGAGGTACTCGTTGCGGTATCGTCCCGCAGCTTCCGTCCATCGGGCTGCAACGGACGACGACAACGACGACGACGACGACGACGCCACCGTCGTCATGCTGGCCGGACTGCGTTACGAATGGTGAATGACCACCGGATTCCTCCGTTCTTCCGTTGCAGGCGACGCCAATGGACGGCAAACAAACGAAGGGAAGGTGAAACAGAGAAAAGGCGCACACGCCAGCCAGTCCGACCAGATAATGTTGTCTTTATGGAACGATGTTGACGAAGGTTTGCAAGATTGTGTTTACACAGCGACCGGCGGAACAATTCGGGCGTTGTCTTTTTGGGGTGAATGGTGCTGCTGCTGCTGCTGCTTAACGCCACGCCAGATTAGGTCGTTCGTCTAATGGCCGGTAGATAAGGTGTGTCTCTCTTAATCGGAGTGGGAGAGAGGAGAGGTGGTTTGCTGGCGAAATGTGTTGATGCAATCTCGTTTTGCGTCGGCGAGCATTATCGCCTGGCGCTTCACCTGTTAGAACGATTTCGTTCCACTGAGCGGACATTTAGGCGCATTCCGATAGAGATAGAACTGTCGCAATTGGTGCAAAAGACCTTTAAATACTCAATTACAGTAATCGAATGTATTAAGGGGTGCTCGTTCGGTGATGGATTAACTTCACAAGCTCCAGTGGAATCTTCTCGAGCATATTATCCAACTTTTCCGAGGTGTGTGTAACAATAGGATGGTCCTTAATGTTTATCTCAAAGATTAGTTAGAACATCACGCCATTCCGTCGTGTTTGTTACGTCGAGTTATTTTACGTGTTAAAATTTTTATTCTTTTTATTTGCATTCCTCGAATAATGCTTACGTATTTATGAAGTCTGCGTATTTTGTCCTTTTTGATAAATTCATTTTTCAGAATTTCCTGATTTCTGAACCATTGAATCGTGGACATTGTTTTGCGTTGGCTTTGTATCAATTGAATCGAAACTGACAATGACAACTGAACGTAGCTAGAAAATAATGCTGCTAGAAAATCACGGCATGAAAACGGCAGGACCAATCATTTCGGAGAAAGTTGACAATTGGTTTGTTAAGCAAAAGCGATCAAAGCATCAGTTTTAACATCAAGGTATTTTGACCAATTATTTTACTTAAAAATGCTTTATCAGTCCGTGGAAACTATTCAAATATCTCTCTATTTCCAGACCCTCAGATAGTAATTTTTGAAAATTCCTAGTTTAATATGAGATTCATGAGAAAAACATAAAATCGAAAAATCGGGTTTTAGAAACAACGCTTGTTTTTTCCAACGATTTTTGGATCGAAATTTTGGACAGCCTGCTCACGCAGAAAACCCAGCTACTCTATGCATCTAAAAGCAAAAGTCGTATATTGGACGTTCTCGTTGTTAATACTGTAATAAAAAATAATTTAAATCTGCAATCGAAATATACAAGCCAGCACCATCTATCATCACGAAAAACATGTTAATATGGGCCGCGAACACGACAATTATGGACGCAGGATTATAAAGGAATTATGGAATTATTATTATGGAAAGATTAAGACAAATTGACTACTCATAAAATGTGACAAATTCTGTCACCCCCGGCGCCGCGAATGGCGCGGCACATCAACAACTACTTGTTTTATCGGGAAATCATCGCTCATAAAAAATATGTTTCACACCAAACCAGCGCGCCTCCCGCATGGAGCTAACATGGAGCCCGGCATCGCATCTCAAACCTCACGATCTCAAGCCATAATCGTAAAAACGAAACTATCCAACCGGAAACTATCATTCTGTCGTCGGCATACGCACTCTCGCTCGGGGCCGGGCAAACACACACTTAGCGCAGGAAGTAGAGCTACTTTCCACCGAGCGCGCTCGCGGCGACGCCAAGTCCAAGTCGAACGGAACCGAACCACCGGTTCGGTGGCACTTATTTTGTAGTTATTTCTTCGCCTTTCCGGTACTCGAGAGACTCGAGCATCACCGGTTGTGCTGCTCATCAGCACAGCAAAAGCAGCAGCAGCAGCCGGTCGCTATTCGATGAGCTTCGTTGTGCGCGTTAAGCATGATGGGGCTCGGTGGTCTCGGGGAGTGAGTGAGGACCCCTGGGACCGGCCCACCGAAGTCGGTCGGGCGGTATAATAGTGTGGTATTTGCAATTCCAATTTCGCCTTTTATGGCTCGCACTTGTGTGCTCGCATCACTCGCGTAACGTGCGTTTGAATAGCCGGGACCGTGAGTCTGGGGTAGGAAGCTCCGGAGAAAAAAAAAAAAAGAGCCGGATATCCTCGAGCGCGGCCGATGCTTTGTAACGGCACCATCTTGGTCGTCGTAGCGTCGGCCCATTGTTGTGTGCTCTGCTCGACGTCGCTGTGACCTTCCGGATGCAGAACCGGAGCAAAGCGGAGCCGAGCAGGCCACAGGAGTCTCTCGTTAATGAAAGCGAACGAACGCAATTGATTGATTACTCCGCACGGAACATTCCATGACTAGCTTGATTTACGTCTCCATGGGATATTAAAGACCGAGTCATTTCTTTCTTCTCTGCTCTGCTGTATCTCTGGGTCTGGCGTTAGACTCGAGAGAAGCTCCCGGGGCTGGACTGTTAAAGCCCACCGAGGACGAGGCGAACGTAAGCGCATCGTTCCGATGCTCCGGTAAAGCCAATGGAGGCCAACAGATCGTTTGTTGGCGTGCGAGTGTGTGTGTGTGTGTGTGTGTGTGTGTGTGTGTGTGTGTGTGTGTGTGGGTGTGTCTTACATTCGTATCGATTTCCCATGGGTAATCACTATGCTTACGGAACTCATTGCCAATGTTTCTCGTCGACCTCGCCGTAGGATGATTTTGTGTTTGTGTTGTGCCTCTCGAGTACCACACACTGACACACTGCTGGCTGCTCATCATCATCATCATCATGACTAGTGGCCGTTGTCCGCTGGTGTTTTCGTTTTTTGTGGGAGGATGTACTAATTGAAAATGGCAACAAGTACAATGTGTATTTATTGGCACGCACACATGGCACGACTGATAACCAGCTTCATAACATGCTTTGATGCATCGTCCACTGGCAGCAAGAAAAATATGGTTGAAATGTAGAAAAAAAACATTGTTGACTTTCGATAGACGAAAGCATTTATCCTCCCATAAAGTTCATTTCATATCCGCAAACAATAGGAAATTAGCTGCGGTTGGTTGCGGTTCCGGGATTTTCATTTTCTCGCTTCCCAACATGGCGAAAGAAACGAAAGAGAGAGCGAGAGAGAAAAAAACTTCCCCAAAAACCAAAAAAAAAGCCAATCGCAATCCATTTGCACCCGAATCCCGACATGCTCGCACGTGTGTGAACTGCAAGCTGACTTTGTGGTTTGCTTGTTGTGGGGAGAACAGGAAACAGCATTCCCTCCCTACACTTCCCTTCTTCCTCACGTCTCACGCCTCACAATGCCCAATTGTGTATCGGGTTTTGACACAATCACTGTGTGCGGCACCGGATTTAACCAGCACCAGCAGCAGCAGCAGCAGCAGCAGGAAGGGGCAGAAGGTGCTGACAACATTTCAGAGGGAAAATCGAACGTTGACCTAAATCCTGTCCGGTGCCAAAGGGAAACGAAACGTTCGGGCGGTGGCCGGACCGGAGCGCGGTTTAACGAAGCGGAAGGAGCACGATACGAATTATCAGCTGCGTTGCGAATGGTTGGCACACTTCCACGCAACACACACACACACGCCGGGGCTGTGGTTTCCGTTAATTTGTGTCTAGCCGGTCAGTGGAAGGATTATCGACTGGACTATGACTGCGGTGGGGGAAGGGAGAAGGTTCTTTCATTTTTTTTGTTTGAAAGAGTTTTTGAAATGTTTGCTACTTTAAGTGCGTTCTTTCGGATGCCCCCTTTAGTATTGTTTGCTATTTCAAGCATTTGGCAGGATGCTTTGTTTGGTCAAAGCAACACGTTCCTGCCTGCATTTAATGCCGCTTTATTTCTTACTTTGTTCAACATATCGGTGAGTGTGTCTATGCCTAGAATTATTTAATAGGAATTTGAGGGCAAAGGGGTTTCGAGGATTGTAAACCTCGTATTGATCGAAGATACACAAAGAACTCAATCAACAATTGATTGCTGACTGACGAACATGGGTATTACTTACTACATTTTCATGATGTCTCCAATTACTTCGAATGATTGGAGCTTCAGAAATGTGGTGCAGTATCTACAAGTTTCGACAAATGTGGTCTCCTTTCATGTTTACTGCATGGGAAAGAAACATCAAATGATCTTCAATTAAAAATCAAGTGTACCTGATCCAGGTTTGGCCACTAAATAAATAGTCAAATTAAACAAATGGCAACAATTAAATAAAGAATCACGATTAGGACATCAATAGTGAGTCTATGCGCTCCGATTTGCTATTATTTGCTGTTCTTCATGTTTAACATCAAGTTTAGGACCACATTGTTGGTCAAAATAACTAATTCGAGTCTACGGATAATAAAATACAATCGAATAGATGAGTTAAATAAATGAAACAAATGTCGGTATTCATACAAAAAAATATTGATTGATTTCCTTCAATTCAAGGTATTGATGCAATGCTGACAATGTAGTTTAAATTTTGATTCGTTCACTCTTAAGACACTCTAAAGTTCCCATGAGCACGCATAACCTATTATTTTACCACCAAACATTAAGCATAATGCCAAGCTTGCAGAAAGCATGTGTTAATGCTATTCATCTTCCTACAACCTCCAGAGCTTTAGCTATTCCACGCGGACGTTGTAGCTGCAATTACTATAACCAAAATAGCTTCCATGGCTGCCGGAAAGCCCATTGATCGCCTCCGCCGCCTAATTGAAATCCTTAGCTAATATTTACTCAAACACCGTCAACAAGGGCCAAACACCATCGCACCGTGAGCGCATTGTCGTGTCGAATCGGATATACATATATCATGAATCATTCATTTAAATTTATTGACATTCATCGGCGTTCCAGAAGGCGCAGGCGAACGCATGGTCCGCCACATAGATGTCAACATATTGCAAACAACCCTCAGCCCCCATTCGCCACCAACAAGTCCTCCGCCTGTAATATGCTGTGATCGGTTAAGACGATCGACGGGATGGTGGAAGGCGGAGAAAAACAAAATGTCCGTCCCGGATGCTATCCCTGGATCTTGGCTCATCATTACGACGGCGACGTGCGTGTGTGTGTGTGTACGTGTGTGCACAGTGTTTACGTCAACACAATTCCATTGGCCTCGATTTCGGGCTGGCTGTCAACGTGTCCCGTGGACGTGGAATCCATCTGCTAACGTTCGCAGTCGTCGCACTTGGCCTCCCCTCCCTCCCGGGGGGGGGGGGTGGGCAAAGGGCAACCCGGTGACGATTACCGGAAAACGGGGTGTGGGAAGAGGGGGGCGGGGGCATCCTAGCGGGTGCTGATGTATTCAAAGCCCAGCCAAACATGTTGCCAGTTATTTACATGCCATTCGCTCCGGCAAACGCCAAACCCCCTCTGGCACGAGCAAACGGCACATGAAAGCGTCCGCCAAGCGTGTCAATGGGTCTTCCGGCGCCTCAACACGTACGCACGCACGCACGCTTGCAGACGTCCTCGTGTGTGTATGCGAGGCTGCACATTATAGATGCAAATTGATTATTAAGCCTTATCTCAAGTGTCTGTTTGTAATTTATACCGCCATGAATCGGCCCCCGGGGGAGAGAGAGATCGTTCCGGAGCACT
This sequence comes from Anopheles darlingi, assembly GCF_943734745.1. Classification (NCBI taxonomy): domain Eukaryota; kingdom Metazoa; phylum Arthropoda; class Insecta; order Diptera; family Culicidae; genus Anopheles; species Anopheles darlingi. Next base: position 68,792,894 of record NC_064874.1, read on the forward strand.
GACTCTGGTGCTGCTGATGCTGCTGCTGCTAAGATGACATTCATCTGCTGCTAGGAGATGTCTCTTCCTCTCCTGACAACTCCTGGCATACGTGTCCTGACCCGGGGTGGGGTCCCGTTTGGTGGTAAATTTTTGGCTCAAATTTCCAGTCACGGACTAATTCTCAATAATCGGTATCATGCCTCTGACTCGCACACACACACGCACACTCACAACCATCTCTCTCTCTTTGGGCTGCTGGCTGCTGGCTCCGGTGATCTGTGCTGCTGCTGCTGCTGCCATTCCGGCAAACAACCGGTACCTCGAAAGGCTGACGAAGGTCCTAAGCTGAGGTGGTATTAAGGTTGGCATATTTACCAATTGACGACATGGCATCGACTCGAATATCAATCGAGAGACCGGGTAGTCACAGCTCCTGCTCGGTGTTTGTGCGGTTCGAGCGGTCTGGTAGCTCGTTCCGGTCTGGTAGGACGGACGGACGGTCTATGGCCGTCGCCTAATAATGATCATCTCTCTCTCCCTCTCTGTGGGTGCCGTTGCAATGGAGAGATGGATAGGAATTAAACAGCATGGCATTGCACAGGCACACCGGGGATGCTTCAACGGAACGGACAACGTTGACGACAACACACACACACACACACGGACAAACGCACATATTAGCTATTAGAATCTGCTCGGAATGTTCGACCCCGAGGACCGGACCGGTGTCCCGGGAAGCAGGTTGTTTATGATTTTGAGCTAGCATCTTAAAACCCCGGCTCCCGGTACGAACGGATCCAGCACCCGGAGCCGGAGGATATTGCGGGATAAGCTGCAAACTGCTTCCCTTGCCCTCTGTCCCTCCTCTCTCTCTCTCTCATGCCGAGACCGTTATGGTTGACGAAGCGTTGCACAAAGTTGCCCGACCCCCACAGGCGGCTATCGTCTACCGGAGTGGAACGCATTTTATGTGGAGGCAAGCAGCCGGCAAGCAGCATCCCCCCCAGGGTATGAGGGGAGGGAAAAGAGAGAGAGAGAGGCCGAGAGCGAGTAGAAGTGAAAATAAACACATCTGTATGCTAATGCAACAGCAGCATTTTCGCTGCATGTCTTTCGCTCATCATGATCATCAGCTTTACCGCAAAAGAAGCCATACTTTCAGCTTGTTTATGAGCGAGACGTTAAAAGCATCGAAGCAACGCTTGCTCCTGGGCGCTGTTCTGTCTGTGTGCGGTTCTATAGAGAATGTTGACGAGAGAGAGGTCCGAAGGAACTGGTGCACCGTAGCAGTAGCAGCAACGTTCGGTCGTACGAAAACATCGTCATTGATTATTTTATGTCCAGTGAAAACTACAGAAATATGCTTTCAAATATGCTCTCTGTTGGGCGAGATTCTTGTAAACATCTCGATGTCGGACAAGAGCTAGTTATAAGCTTCCTGCGGCAACCGGTAACTTACTGAAAAACCAACATCTTGACAACATCACTGCGCTTGATGCACAGAAACACGCAGCAACTTTCCTTACGTTACCCCGAAGGAAACATTTGAACGAACGCCCACTTGTCTCGCCTCGGCCACTTGTTGCAGGTCTCGCTTCCCGCTAGCTGGCTCGCTACTAGCTAGCTTGCTGTTCAACGAACCCGGACTAAAATGGGCGTCCTTCCAGTTATTTACTGCATATTGATGATGGCTTTTTGGTTTTGGTTTTGCTGCTCATGAAATTCGATACGGATCTTACGGACCGCAAAAGCGGAATGCTCGACCAATGACAACACCAGAAGCAGGCACCCAGGCACCCAGGCACCGGCACCAACACGAGCAACCACACCACCACAAGAATGGTTGCTACTTCCACGAAGCTATCCCGTTCCCGAAAGATAATGGAACATATGACATTGTGCATCAGACTTACTGACGACAACGACGACGACGGTTTGCTACAATGCAGAAAATGGTCTCTGTGGTTTTGTCACAACTCTGTCCGGCATAACAGGCATTCGGTACCCGCGCTCCTGACAGCTACGACGTACGTACCGGCTAGTAAGTGATACTTTTCAAATAACTCCCACACGAGATGCTACGCAAGTCCGGTGCCCGGTGCAGCGAATGCTCCTGTAACTACAGTCCCCGCGGTGACAAGGGGACAGCTTGAATACTTTAAACAAGATTTTAGATACCCAGACTTCCCGTCCCGTTCCGTCCGTTTTTCTAATGCATTTTTCTCATTTTTCAAAGCAGACACTGCGTACGGGACAGGAGTGCACACCGATATCGATTTCAGAGCCCGAACGTTGCGACGACAAGGATCGATTACTTGTGTGCGCCTGAGCACATTCTCCTCCAGCAACCAAATCCCGGACGACGACGACGACGACGACAATCTTCCAACGAATATAGGTTAATTAATCAACTTACGCTGGGACGAGTGAGGCGGACATTTTCTTGGCTGGGATTCGCTCGATTGCGCTCCAAACTCCGGGAGGACACCGGCGTAGCTGACGACAGGCGACAGAACATCCAGGCATAGGGGAAGAAGGTACAGTCACAGCCGAGGTTGTAAATTGATTTATGACTTATTCATCCGCCGCCAATCGTATTGCAAATCGTGCGCTCCATTACTATACATGATGAAGATTTAATGGAGAATGTGTCTTGGCATGAAGACGGAACGGAACCATCCAGGAGTGTCTGAAGATCCCTAAACGCATTTGAAACGCTTGAAACGCAACGTTCGCTATCATCCCAAATCCGGTGGAGTTCGATTTTCGAACAACAAAGTCCAGTCAACAGATCATTACAGGAAAAAAAAAATCGATCGCCCTTTCCGTTGGCCATTTTTTCCCCGCTTTTCGGACTCCCCACACACCCACGGAGGAAATACCGTCGTACTTGAATCCAAAAGTATCCTTTGTTCTTGCAGTTTAGAGCCACCATAATCATGGTAGTTTATACGCGAATGGCTCGATCTTCGGTCGAGATTCGACCAAGCTTCATCGGTTACGGTACTTGCGCGAGCGAGTTTTTAAATCTGTTTTTCGTCTCCAAAAAAACCAACAACTACAAAAAAAAACCCGAACGGGACATTCCGATGGTCCAGCGACAAACGGCGATAAGACGAGGTAACGGTTGTGGTTCTCGGTAGCGTACCATCTTTACTTTGGTTTTCCCCCCTACCCCTCCATCCGAGGGTCTTTGTTTCGATGGCAGTGCCCGATCGGTTTCGGGTTCGGGCATCGCCATCGCCACAGTTTATGCGCTGTGCAGCGGAATGCCATGAGTTTCGGGAGGTTATTTGATTCAGTCACCCTCGGTGCTATTTGCGGCCCGTTCGCTGGATGTTGCTTTTTTAATAGACTCACGCTAGAGACGCTCTCACTGGAATGCGTTTGGAACAACAAGTTTGGTTTTTTTTTAAGGGGGAGGTGAAAGTTCAGTATACCTTGTTTGAGGTAAAGGGCAGACGATGGTCTATTCACTTCGTAGATGTTATCTTGTTTGCACGGTGCAGCAAACCACACACACTGATGGACTGTTTTTAATGGTTGAAAATGTGAGTAATTTGACTTGATAGCAGTATCGAAATGTGATATTGAATAGCAATTATTCGAGTAATGTAAGTACTACTGTGTCCATAAAATAAGTTGATTTATTTTGAAAATTCCTTAATTTTTCTACCAAATCAATTTTTTTGTCATCAAAGTAATCCCTCCCAGACACAATGCACTTACACCGCCGAATTTTCCAGTTTTCTAAACACGCGAAAAAGTCGTCTTTAGGAATGGCCTTCAGCACCTTCTTCGCAGCGGCTTGAATCTGCTCTAGCGTGTCAAAACAGTGTCCCCGGAACGAAATTTTAGGCTTGTCGAATAGCCAGACGCCAAATGTAACCAAATCAGACGCATATGGTTTTATTTTTGGCGAAAAAGTCGCGAAAAACTAACGCATTCCGATGGATGGACATTATCGTGATCGAGCGCTTCCGCTTGAGATGAAATCATGCTTTAAAATGTAATTGTTGAACTGTTGAAAATGTTCCCGACCCTCCTGGAAGTCTTTGCACCACCTGTAAATAATCTCTTTTAACGTAGTATCGTCACCGAAAGGTTCTGTACCATTTGCATTGGTGTATCCGCAGCAGAAAAAATATTTTTAATGCAAATTCTTTGCTTAAAAACTTGCGACATTTATTTATTTATTTATTTATTTATTTATTTATTTATTGTCATCTTATGGTCAACGGGCACAATACGCCTTCTTGACCCTTAACGTTATAGTTATACTTAATCCTATCCTGTCCTGTCCTGAGTCCTAAGTCCTAAATCACTATCGCTTCTAGATTGGATGGAGAAAAATGAAGAATGCACTTTTACCAGTTCACAAAATAATACGTATCTCAAACACTAGTGAATATTTTGACTTAAAATTTGTCATGGTTGGCAATAACAGTGCTGACAATTTACAAAAAAAAAAGCAATTTGTATACCGTGTCACCTTACTTTTTGGACATAGTACTAGTATATTGGCCTTTGTTGAATTAGCAGCAATTCGTTCTACTTATGCCAACAACACTTGAGCACTAAGCTAGCATCAAACATGCCTCCAGTCCCGTTAGAACGGTTGTATACCTTTTTCGGACTTATTGAATCCGCTTATCTGCTTACTGCTTGCGTAATAGCACGTAAGCTGCTCAATAAATATCAATCAACAAGCAATACTGTTGCCTGCAGATGATTCGCGATAAAAAAAAGATGACACTCCACCAGCATGTCCTGTCCTGTCGTGTGAGTGCACGGGAGACTCCTCCGATGGATGATGGGCTTTTGATAACGCGAATCCTATCCAATAAAGATGCATCGTACGGGCACAATCCAAGCCATTCTAACCGCCGGAGTGTAATAAGTACACTCTAACCAATTTCATGGTTCCCGGAATCGGACATCGGTGTGGTTGTGGCTCTCAACAACCAGCTTCAGCCACAGTAAATCCCACCTTTTCCCTCCCGAGTCCACAGTAATCTAGTGCAAAACCACCCAACATACCGCACCGCACCCCCTGGGAACAACAATAATCCCCGAAATATAAATATCGCGCTCGCCTTGCCCTTGGGTGTATGTATGCTGCAAAAGGCCGAGCTGTACGAAGCAAAATCAAACCAAGAACATTGTTCGCTCGCTCCCGGAGGGTTCCAACGGGGGAAGGTGCCCATCTGCAGTTAGTGGTGGTGGCGATGATGCTGATGCCCTGGACAGACCTGGAGGAGACCAACAACAACAGCAACAGCAACAACGACCAAAAAACGGGCATTCCTGTCACGTTCCTGACCCACATACATTATTCATCCGTCCCAAAAGTAAAAGTAAAAATCCGCAAAAGCTCGTCGCAAAACCGGGAACACCCGGGACGGTGGGACCACACCATGGGACTGCACCGCACTCACGCGTACACACGCAAGGTGCCTGGCAGGAATGTCGCCGGATCGCGGGCGCGGGCGCGGGGTGTGGGGAGTATTTATAATTTTTCTTCCCGTCAATGCCACGGCCAGTGACAGTGGATTTTTCTTTTTCTTTTCATTTTTCCTTTTTCTGTTTTTGTTTTGCTTCTTTTAGCTCACTTCGCGGTCCTAAATCGGTCGACAGTACAAGACATTGCGACATTGCGACATCGCGCTGGCCCGCCTTCGCCTGCGGTGCCCAGAGCCTGAATACTTGTAAGATGTTCTGCCGCCCCGAAGCCGCTCCGAAGAAATGGCCGGGAAAAAATGGGGCACGCGCAAGTTTGCGCAACGGCCGTGGGAAATTGAAGTGTCATTTTTCTACATTTCTGCCACTCATTATTCCGGAGACTGTTGTGCCGGATTCGTTCTTGCTGCTCGGAAGCTCGGAACCGACGAATCGAGGCCCTCAGGGTACCGAGCCGGGAGGGGGGTACATCGCAACCGATTTCTGTTTCGCGTTCGGTTTCGGAGCCGGTGAGCGTTTGGTGTGGGCGAGAGGCTGCAAAACAATGACGAAGCGTTCCATCGGGCTGGCAATTTGTCAAAAGTCACTGCTCCCTCCCTCCCTCTCTTTCCAACTTCAGGGCTTGTGCTTTATCAGAAAAGGGCTCTTAATCATTGCCGCATGGATACCGCAATACCCCTTTTATCGGAACCTTTAATTTGCATTTTTTCGATGAGTTTCTTTAGAATATTTCTTCAACGAGGAAATGGTATTGATATGATAAGCTAGTTCTACATTCATAGAAGCTAAGATAGCTAACCAAATAAGAATAGAACAGAACAGGTTCATCGCTCTTATCTTATGCTTTAAAACACTTTTGAGTTGCACCAAAAAACAGCAAAAGAAATAGCTAGCAGCTAACGCAGCAATTAATCCGATAATTAATGCTTAAACACCCCGGCTTTCATGCTGAATTTCATCCAAAATCGCCTTAGCAGCAACCTGGCAGACGGATGAAACGAGCAAACATTCCGATCCAATAAAAAGCGTGACAAATTTCAATTATGTTCTATGGCCAATTACAAGCACCAGCAGTGGCCCCGGTCGACCGACCCCTAGGAACCCGACGGTACTCATACCACCAAACCATTAACATTTGCGCAATCGGGCAAATTTATTTCAATTCCGGGAAGACCGGCAGCGCTACGGTGGCTGCTGCATCCAACGGCGGTTTCGCTTCGTGCGGTGAGCACGAAGCCCCATTTCTCGTCATCATAATCCGAGCTAAACTATTCATCTGAGCCCGTGAAAGGAATGGTGTGCTGGTTGGCCTCAAATCGCTTCATTCCCTATGGATCAACCGACCTCCTCTACCACCACCACGACGATAGAACCCTCTGACCGGAGCCTTTGCACCTGCTCACACACACACCCAGACACACACACACGGTACACCGGAACAGGTCGTGGTCTCGTCGCATCTTCGATAAGATCCACCGTTGGAAGTTGTTGTTTTTGCCCCCGAGTGATTAACATCGCAACCGAAAGGAGGGCTGAAGCCTTTTTGTCGAAGTTCTTGCAGCAAAGCAACCCTCCCCCCCCCCCTTTGGTCCAGCCCATAGGTCCCACTTCTCACCTCGGTTCTCGGTGTGATTTGTTCCGGCATCGTCCGGTCTCTTTCTCTTACGGTATTCCGGATCATGCCGGGGATCCAGGCCAACCAACCAGGCCATAGCAGTATACCAGGTGATCTCCTTGGGGAACTTGTGCCTGCTCGTGTGTGTGTGTGTGTAGGGGGTGTTTTGTTATCGGATGCTTCGTGCTAGTCCAACCGGAACTTCGGAGGATCCGGCCATTGCTTGGGCTAGCCAGCGGAGCGTCACCTGGTGCAGCGGCCATTCGCATCGCACCATTAGTAGCTCTGTCCCATCGTACCGGTGGTGAGGTAATTCCGTTACTAGCTACTACTACTACTACTACTACTAGCAGCACCGGATGAATTGAAACTGTCCAACAGGGAATCATATTTCAGGCACACCGGTGTGAGCCAGATAATAATTTAAAATATTACATGCACCATTATTCCTTCGGCTCCGGTGGCGGCACTCACTGGCCAGGCCAGTTACATAAGCCACCAGGCCTGGGACGGATGGACGGACGGATGAGCGGACGGTAAGTACTGTGCTAAAAAGAATTACAAATTGCCTTTTGAAAAACTCCCAACGCAGCGCCTCTCTCGCTCTCGCGTTCGTTGCCCGTCGTAGGGCGGAAGTGCAACGTTGGATAGCTTTTTTGCATTTTCCAGCGTCCTCGCACCGACCCTTTTCCGGTCCCTTGTACGCCGGAAAAGTGTAGCACAAAAAAAGCAGTACCCGTGGACCGTTTCGTCGCATTCGCGATGGACTGTTGGACTAGCGGGAAGAATTTGAAAGCACCAAACGCGCGCCCAATTGTGTTCCGCTTTCATGGTTTGTTTTTGTTTTTTTCCCTGTACGAAACACGCTTTAGGATCTGCTTGATTGTTTTGGTTGTTAACCACACCAAAGAAGGCGATCGTTCCGTGCGACCGTCGGTGAGGAATGTATTCAGTGACTGCTGCGACTGACGCGGAGGACGATTTCGCGAATTGCATTTTCCAGTACGATGGCGTTGGCCGTGAGGTCATGTTTTCGTCGCTTGACAAGGTTATAATGGCTTTTTGGACGGGCTAAGCCACATTTCGGATGCATCGGACGACCATTGCAAATGAGAAACGATACCAGGAAAGCTACTAATTAAGGGGAAGGCTATAGGATTTTAGTTTATTTTGATATGCGGTATTAAGCGTCTAGCGTCTCTGTCATAGCATAAAAACTACTGGACCAAACCATATACATTTGCAGCCCTTCATTTGAACACTTTTTATAAAATATCTCCACTTTGCAAGAGCTTTATGGGTAAAATTTTTTATAAGTAGAGTGCAAAAAGCCGATGTTTAAGTAACTCGATCGATGAAAGCATTTTTTTTTTTCCTTCAAAGTGCCACATAAATTGCAAATATATTAAATAATCAAATATATTATTCGATATTCCTGTCAATAAAAAAAAAAACTTCTCAAATGAGAGTCTTTTCTTGGTCTCTCTTTACCAAAGTACCCAAATTAAAGGCTCTCGCCAAATTTATATTCCGTTCAACCTAACCCCGGTTGATGCAGGTTATGGGAAATCAGAGAAAAAACACCAAAAAAAGTGCCCGTGATATTTAATATTACCGGACCGGATGAGACGGTGGCTGTCACTTGACTGTCTGTCGTTAAAGTGGTATAACCCGCGATAAGAAGCTAGAGGCAGCAGGAAGCAAACTCGATAGCAAACATGTAGGAAGCCAACAGACCACCCCCCGTTGCGGGCGGCAACGAAAGAGCGCAGCATAAGAACGTCACCTCCGCGCGAACGTACTGCTTCCTCGTTCCGTCATCACACATCCGTTCGTTCGCGCGAACCCTTGATGGAGTAGATATTGATTGGAATGAAAGCATGATTAATGATGATCTGACCCGCACCGACAAGACTCTGTTTTGTTACGCTTTCCTCAACCCACACGAACGATTTTTTTCCTCGCCTTTTTCTTTGCTGCTGCTGCTGCCTCCCCTGATGAGAAGACACCGCGAAGAGAGCGAATGACGATATGATAACCCCAGCAGCACAAGCAGCATATGCAGCTGATGAAAAGAAAATTACATTAACACCGGCAGATGGCCACCGCGCACCACGGCGCTGATCGTGAAGAACGAACTTTAACAACAGACACCCGAAGCTTTGCTCTGCTCTGCTTTAAATGGTTACTACATATTTGTTGGTCCAAAGCGTGTCATATTATTATCGATGTTAGTTAGTGGAGGGCATACAAAGTCAACGCCCTTTCAACGGCATCGCCAGTTTTCAACATCAAAGCAAGCGGATCAAATTGCTCGAAAATGGGTTGATCCGGTTTGAAACTGCACAATTGTTGCTTCGCCGTCCTTCCTCTCTCTCAAACAGCCCCCCAGCTTGTAGCATTGCTGCTAGCCTCATTACAACATATTGGATCGCTCCGGGGCAGATTATGTGCATAATCCATTTAATGCATATCCGTATCGGTTTGCGTCCGTAATATACCGCATTCCAGTTCACCATCACCTTGTTGCTGAATTGTGATTTGCAATTCCGCTCGCCATTGCCATGTTGTTGCGTCGCTCGCATCAAAGCAAGTGCCACGTAATTGTATGCTGACCCTTCTCTCATCCATCCATCCACCACCACTGCCACTGCCACTGTCACTGCGTCTACCAAAATCCTGGGCGGCTAAAGGATAACACAACTCGCGCAGTCTGCTTTGAAGTGTCACTTAACCGCAGCAGGCCGAGCACTCCCGTTGGGTTAATAAGTACCTAATACATGTCCCCTTTCGGTGGTCCCTGGAGAGAGAGAGAGAGAGAGAGAGAGAGAGAGCGAGTTGAAAATCCCCCGAACTGACACTCGATAAGCTAGCACTTCATCCGGATACCACTACGAGAGTCCCACGATCGCGAGCCACGGTGCGTAGGATGTCGAAATGTGTCCTCAACGGAACGGAAAGGGAAGCAACCGGCACCTCCACTCCACTTACTACCACCACACCCCCGCCCCCAAAACATCACCGACTCAAAGGCCGCCGGGGGCCGAAAATGTTGAGTTTGATTGATCGCTTTTCCCTCAGCCTGCCTTTCGGCATCGGCGTAGGCCGGCGTACAGTGGCCACGAGCGGAGCGGAGACACCATCGTGCCAAGTGCCAAGCGGTTTGGCTTCCCTGATAGTCGGCGTGTGGGAAGATGCCTGGGGTGGCGTGGCGTGCCGTGGCGGTACTAACTGCGTCATATTTCCCACCACACACACACACACACACACACGTGCGCGCTAGCGGGGCCGGAATGCATCATTCACACTTCACTGTCAGAACCATTCCGATTCCCCCTCCCTCTGGCCTGGCACAACAAGGCGCGGCAAGGTGTCGCATAACATGGCAGGGAGAGAGTGTAAGGGGAAGGGAAGGTCACTAGGGAGTGTTAGTTTCCTGTTTGATTTGAAATATGATACATGGGTTACGAAAATCAACATGACGTACACACACACACACACACACACACACACACACACACACACACACACACACACACACACACACACACACACACACACACACACACACACACACACACACACACACACACACACACACACACACACACACACACACACACACACACACACACACACACACACACACACACACACACACACACACACACACACACACACACACACACACACACACACACACACACACACACACACACACACACACACACACACACACACACACACACACACACACACACACACACACACACACACACACACACACACACACACACACACACACACACACACACACACACACACACACACACACACACACACACACACACACACACACACACACACACACACACACACACACACACACACACACACACACACACACACACACACACACACACACACACACACACACACACACACACACACACACACACACACACACACACACACACACACACACACACACACACACACACACACACACACACACACACACACACACACACACACACACACACACACACACACACACACGCGCGCGCGCAACGATTTCGGATGGATTATTCATCCACCACAACCGTCGCTGGAATGTCCTGGCGTCAGCCTGTCAAAGGATATCGCGGAAGCCGTATCGCGATACGGTTCATTTGATAATTGATCCCGGCATTTAACTCGTGGTTAACCTCGTGCTTGGCTGTGTAAATCCCATTTCCAGCAATCGATTTGAGGTTTTACAATCCGTGCAGCTAGATTGGTATAAGAAACATTAAAAGCATTTTGTGTAACAACGTTAATCCAAATCCCATCTTCGAAACCTTCATCGGCGAGCTCCTGGCTTGGTAAAAGTGTCGAAAAATAAATGTTTTCCAAAGGGACGGAATACGGATACCAACACCACTCCGACAAAGTGTTTGTTGTTGTGAAGTGTGTGAAGTTTGCTGGAGCAGATCGCGTATCAGTCCACAAAAGCACAATCCCGCTGAACGCTTTCGCTTTTCCATTTAACTTTCCTCCTCCCGTCCCCGCTATTTCCAACCCCACTCACCAGCAATTGCCAATTATCGAGATGGGACGAGGCCCGCGACGAGGCCACAACGAGATGAAGCACAAGAAGCTTCAAGGCGGACTGCGTAACGCGCGAGGGGCATTTTCATTAAAAGAAAACAGAAAACATTCCCGCTACCCCGTCACCCCTTTCTGTTACCCTCGTGAAGTGGTGCAAATATTAGGGGAAGCTAGCTAGCAGGTTACTGGTCGCAGCGGAGACGAGAATGGCGGCGGCAGGGGGAAAATGTGAAATTATTTCTCCAACGAAAGTCACGTTTCGCCATCATTCCGGTGAATGGCCCCCTCCCCCCCGAAGAAGATTGGGGTTTATGAAGGCCGGGGCAAGAGGGTAACGAGGGGCCCAAGGTGTGATGTCGAGATTTCCTGCCCCTGGTTGGCTCGCAAGACGCTGGCACACCTGCCATTTTGTGCGCGAGATGTATGGAAATGGCTGGCTCACGGAAATAATACATTAAAACGAATGACGATTGCATGGCTGTCCTTGCTGGAGGCCGGGCACCCCTGAACCGATATCGGTGAATCGGAAACGGAAGCAGCAGCAGCATCAAACAGCGACGAGCGGCGAGCGGTCCCGGATCGTTAGCTAGCTCGTTACTACGGAGCCGTGAGATGATCTGCTTATCTGCTTCTAACTTTCATAATTATGCTCTAGCTAACGAGATTGAAAGTGTTATTCTTCGGGGTTAGATGGTTAGCTCGGGCAGTGGGTTGAACAACTTTTGCACAACGTCACACCAAGGACACCAAGACACCAAGACTTACAAGAAAAAGACCACAATATGAGCTGCAGTTTTTTTTCTCCAAATTGAATACCGACTCTCCCGGGGCACTACACACGGCAGAGATAAACAACTTAACAACAGCACATCGTGTGCGTGTATTTGGTGGAGCATAAATTTTCATGCAAAATGGGGCGGACAACAAGCAACAAGTGCATGGTGGTGGCTGCGAGCAGCGCGAACCATTACAACCGCCCTGCGAATATGCTGTTGTTGCTGCTGCTACTAAGAGATTCAAGTGTAACCAACAGCACCGCGAGTCTGCTGGTGTCGGATCATACAGAGTAACAGCAAAGCAGCAAAGAAGTAATAGAAGCTCTTCCTCGCTCTCTTTCACACACACTCAAGCGCTCGCTCGCACTCCACGGATACGTCGCCGTCGACTCGTCTCGAGCCATTTGCTATCATAAGGTATGCAAAAATCTGGCAAAAACCATCGTTTAATGAAACTACTCTACTCTCAGCTCAGCCGCCCTGCCAGCAGTAGACTTCAATAAAGTGGCAAAGCTGACATCCTTTACCATCGGACTCAACAGGCATAATGGCTGGCTGGCTGGTTGGTTGGCTGGTTGGTTAGTGCAGCGGCTATAGTGGCCTCGACGACGTTCAAAGCACAACCAACACACGTCGTAAGGATGGTGTGGTGTGTGTGTGTGTGGTTGGTCACGTAAAGGCTCATACATGTTTACCAGAGTACCTGCATCACACCACGGACAATGCTGGCGACAACACGGCGATGAAGAAGACGGTGGCGATGGCCGTGAAGGCGACGCAACGGACTCTCTCTCTCTCTCTCTCTCTCTCTCTCTCTCTCTCTCTCTCTCGCGACTCCTTTGAAGCCGGGATGGTCCTTCATTTAGGATCACTCGCCTGCTAGCAGCAGCCAACAGTAACAAGGCAAAGGTTTAAATGAAGCTTCTAAGGCTTGTCGTGCTGCCGGGCCTGGGTGGCCGGTCCGGGCCAAAACATACCCACGAAACGTCGCTACATGCATGGGCGCGTGGTGTGGTGTAGTGTGGTTGGCTAGTAGTCTGCGTGCGGCTGCGGTGACGGTGACGACGATCTGACGTTGCCTCTCAAGAACATCGCCAGCCACGGGGAGAGGGTTGGTCGGTGGCAGCACTTTCATGCATCGTTACTTCCCGGGGGCGACGCCACGGGAGGAGTAGCAAGGGTGAAGAAGGGTGAGGAGACGCATCTCGTAAGCAAGCTTTATGAGCCTTTAAGAGCTCGTTTGGCATCGATTGTTCCCATGGTTGAGCGTTGCATGTGTTTACTTACGTTGCTGCTGCTGCTGGTGGTGGTGCTGTTGCACGCCGAGACGGCAAGTGCCACTCAGCACACGTTTATGATACTTTATGGCACGGTGCTGCAGCAGCGACCACCAACGGATCTCTGGCTCTGGCCGGCAGTCGTCTCCACTACGGTCTCCGTCGTAGTCTCCATTGCCGATCGAAGCAATTTTGTAGCAGAATGTTGTTTTTTCACCGCCCCGTCGGGTTTCCCGGTTCGAGAAACAAGTGCTTCCTGGGTTCGGGCAGCATCTCAGCGATCGATCGGCGGTAGAAGAGGATGCTAGTTGCTGGGGCGGAGATGGTAGCTAAGACACTCGGGCGCATCGTGCTAATATCATGTTTAGCTGCACACATACTGGTCATACCCGTAAGCAATTGCTGTTGTCTACGGTCTACAACAATGAGCTGCCGGGGACAAGAGCTGATCAAATTTGAGCTTCGGAGTGTAATGGGCAACCTGTGAGTGGTTTAATGAATACACCCTTGTACCGAGTCTTTCAACTTTAACCCGAGCGTTCGCTTTGAAGCATCATATTGAAGGGGTTGTCGTTAACAGGGGAAAGGAAATGCTTCATCTGTTTTATTACGGCAGTGTATCGTCCTTTTCATTTCTACAAACATCAATAAAAGCAATCTGTTTTAGTATGCGTGGCATCAACGAACTTATAAAATCGGTTTTTTTGTGTAACTAGCTAAAAGGCTGATGGAATACAAGCTACTGTAATAATAAACATAATTCTTAACATGAGGATCATGCACTCTTGCCAGTAATACTTTCAAGTGTCTATTCCCGTGCTATTAACTCGTAAAAATGCTATTAGGAATACAACGTTTAAAGACCTAACCTATCCTAAGAATGAAAAAGGGCAATGGTTGTTGGAGAAATGGATGCCAACAATTCCCATCAATTCTAATAAAAAGTGAAAGACGTCATGAATATCTGTTTTCGTTGGGAAAACCGATAAATTACTCAGATACCTTTCCGCCTTGAGTAATATGAGAGCATGATTTAAAGTGACGTCTTTCAATGATCATTATATGATATCCCGTAGGAACTAAAGCATCAAGAAACTGGTACTATTTTCGTAAAACTAATCGATAGATACTTCATGTTTCGTAGTCATTAGCTGCGCATTGCATGATCTATTCTTAATGGTCCTTTTAATATGCCATAAATTCTCCCTACGCTTCGCAATAAATTTAAAGTTTAAATTAATGGCTTTCTTAATGGAGCCTGATGGTACCGAAGACCTAGCAAATGCTTGGCAGGAAAAATTTATCACTATCACGCGTTTGCATGCCGGAAAAGGGAAAATATGCTTGCTGATTTGCTGAAGGTACCCGTTGAGAGCATTAGTAATTGTATCAATCAAATAGCTACGTGTCAGTATCATGACAGTTTTTGCAAATGAAAATGATTGTTTGCGAAGCAATCCTCAGCGAAACTTAATTTTATTGCTGCTAGTTTTTGACAAAACGATTGAAGTTAACATTCAGAGGCCCGACAAATATATGACCTAGGAATAAAGTAACTCCGTTGGCTTTTACTCTATTGGAGGTTCGAGCAATCACTGGAATTCCTAGCATTCTATACATTTGAAATAAAATGAGAACTAGTAAAACGGGGCTACAAATAGTAACTAGCAATCTATTTTTTAACTAGATTTTTTTTTGTAAAACTGCAGGAAAGCAACACAATGCGGCTATGTTTTACAACGAAGAGGTATTAAGGACATTTCAAAACGCATTCGTCAATTCAACAATGCGATTATAGACAGATATAGAGAACATTGCGAGCATATTCCAGCCACGCATCAATAAATATCCCCACCTTAATCAATGTTTGTTTAAATAAAACAAACACCAAACCCCTCGCATGTCTATGTAGGTGACACGCATCAAATCGTTGGAAAGCGCTGTGGTTTGTTAACGACAGCATCCTGATGATGAAATAATTGATGCGCTATCCGTCAGGGAATAAATCTTCACCTCGACGGTAGTCACCGGTACAATGGTGTACCCATTTAGGCTCAATCGTTACACGTTATCTACACCTCGCTATGCTATAATCCACCCGGGATCGATAAACACATAGCCGTTGATGGGGAAGGGAGGACGAAGAGTCCTTGTCTGCATCGGTATTACGAGCCCTCGTTAAACCTCGACAACGAGGCTCCATAATTGGGCGGGAAGATTGATATCAAAAGCTGTTGACAAAACGCATAAAGGGACGAATAAAAATCCAATTAACAGCAGCCAAAGCGTACAGTATACCTGAGCGCCTGTCGGTACGGTCATGCGAGGAGCAATACACACACAGCTCACAGCAGCAGCACCACCAGCAGCAGACACGTACGGCTTGTAAAATGTTGCACTAAACGTGGTCGCCATTTTAAACATTTAAACAGCCATTCGTCTGGGTTCACCCAATAAAAAAATCTTTGGTCAGGTTTGAGTCACGTAAATATTAGTAAATATGTGACGCCTATACCTGTTTAGAAAAGCAATAGATTGTGTAGAGATCAGTCTCGATAAATGTGTCTCCTTGCAGTTGTTGGCCTAAACCTACTTAACGCAATACCAGCTGCTGCTTGCCGTACTAATTAAAACCCGTTACGTTTCTCGCTTGTCGCGAGCATCAAACAGTCATTCTCCCAGTCCTGGCGGCGTTGTTTCAAGGACGCTATTACGTTCCGCAGCTGGAAGCAAATGTCACACTTGACTCCCACAAGCAAACATCCTCGTACGTTCTTCGTAGACCACACTTCTGGCTAATGGAAACCAGTTACCCCGTTGTTGTTACGCAATGGCAAAACCGTACACTTTGGCATGTTTATGAATATGGTTACACACACACACACACACACACAACACACACGCTGGAATGGCTTTGTGCGAGAGCTGAACACATTCCCACACAACATTCGTGGTGCGCTGCATCCAGCTACCAGTCTCGGATCGACCTTCTCCCAAGGTGACTGTTGCGTAAGTCCGGACGCAAGTACCGACCAACTAGTTAAGTAACAAGCTCAGGTGCGATTTCATTCCCGGTTCGCCGGTTCGATATGTGGTAACAGATAATAACAGAAGAAAAAAAATCCAAAATGGCACTCTAACCAAGCAAAGAAATTATCTTCCTCTTATCTTGTGACTGTGACTTGTGAAAGTGTGTCTATGACAGACGAATTGGATGCGCCACGTTTGATGCTGCCAGCTCATGTACTCCAATCATAACTTGCTCCCCCCCCCCCTCCCGGCTTGCTCGTTACACGCTGACTGCAAACGATCGACGCCGGAAGAAGATGAACTGTTCATTGCCAGCAACGGGCTTATCTCCGTTCCAGCATCGAACGCGAGCGTTACGCCGGCACCGTTCGGCGAAGAAGATTTATGCCTTCCGCTTAAGTAAACGCGCGGAACCATTCTTTTCGGCTGGATCCAAAGCGGGTCCAAAAACGATGTTTTCAGTGAGTGGCACCGCAAGCAAGCCGAAACGCATTTGCACGCCATTCACCGCCAAACTAACCGGTCCGTGGTGCGATTTGTCCGTAGGAGGTCATAAATCTTGGGCACCGTTTCCGGCGCCGCTGCTACTGTTGCAGTGGCTGCAAATTTCTCTCTCCGCGGGTGACTCGCTGCCCGAGTCCCGTCGTCGAGGTCGAACAACTAGCAGCAAACGACGTCACAAACGTTTTGTGAGGTCCCGGACTCCGGAGGGGGACCACCAACCCGGTGAAAGGACGAAAGGAACCCGTGTCGGATGTCGGCCGGGTGACCCCGCGAGCTTTCACTGCTGATTACCAAACCGTTGATGGGATGGTGTTTGGGGATGAAAAATCGGAAACAATTATGGTTGCTCTGTAAAATATGAAACAAGCAAATGGCCGCTTTTCTCGCGCCGCATCTTTGCGTCCTCGGGGTTGATCGATGTTTTGGGGCGAGTGGCGAAGTGGTAGCGGGGGGCGAGGATGTATCCGGACTGTATGTTGATAAATTAGATTGCCACTCGATGAGGTATCTATTTTATCTGTTAAAGTAATTTTGGGTAATGCAAGTAGTATTTACATTTTGCGCAATGTAGTGCAGATCTTCGATTTTGATTTTCATTAAAACAAAAGAACCATACACTTCTACCTTATGACATGGCCGGAAAAGATTAAGAAAATCTCGCCGGAAACAACTGCTTCCGCATCATGGCGTCACTCCAGTGTTCGAATCTGCCAATTATTCGCTGGCATTTCTAAATTGAAGAACCATTTGGAATGTCTTTGATGATTTGGGTAAACGATAAGCAAACCGCGAAACTAACCCAGTCCCAGTCAATATCGCTAACTAGTTTCGCTTTGTCCGCTTTATCCTGAGGCGAATCGATTGGCTTCGAAATGCAAATCTCCATCAATCAGAGTTTGAGTAGACAAAGCACCGCTGACAATGCAGTT
>NC_064874.1:68816056-68846056 GCF_943734745.1 Anopheles darlingi
AACACAGCGCTTCCGCACTTTCTATGCTAGTCAGGCACTCCTGGGGTACAGGCAGAAGGGAACACGGACATCAAATCCGGCCGCCAGAACGCTCTGGCAACAAGTATCGCAGCCATCTTTCCCTCGTCGTTGTCGTCGTGTGCAGTGTGTAGTGTGCTGGAAGGGAGAGGGAGGTTCTGTTCCACTCTCTGCTCTAGGGCACGAAACCAGAGCCAAGCTGCAGCCAGCCTGCAGAACACTGCTGCAGCCGGACCTGTTGGTGGGAATGCAGCGCTCTCAAGGACACAAAGTCACACAATGTCCAACGTTGTCACCCCCGTTGGAGCCTCACACTACCCCGTTCTGGTGACCTCTATGGCTTCGTTAACTCACACTGCACTTTCGATTCGCCAAACATTACGGTCGTGGCGCAGGTCAAGCGGCTTACTCCCTGTGTACGTTTGTGTTTCAAATTGTTATGATCACCGTAAAGGGGGCCACAAAAAAAACGAGATGGTGTGTGTGCGCGCAAGAGAGAGGGAAAGAGGGAGACCGAAAGAGAACAGCCCAGTGGCTGGGAAAATCCAGTCCAAGTTACTGCACATGATTGTCGCCGCTGCCTTCCGGAACCATTTCTGACCTCCAATAGAGCTCTCTCTCCGACATTTGCGGGGAGAAAGTTTTTATAAAAATAAAAAGGCATTTGTTGCTGGCTGGCTTTTGCGTCCCACGATGCCACCACGATGTAAGTACGCCAGACGCACTGGCACTCGCAAAAGACTTACGGACTGCTTGCTCCCGATGCCGATAATGGATCGTGAAAGAAATTGCTTGCGAGTTGGTTTATGAGCAATCCAACAAATCGGACATTGTCGAGCGCCGGTCGGTGGAAAATTCATTTACAAAACTCCACTGTTTCCACTTCCCCAGTGCGTCCACAGCAACATCACCAACGCCTTTTGTTGTTGTTCTCTGGGAAAAATGTTCCTTTCTATTCACCGCGCGGTGGGAAAAAAAAACTATTTCATCGTGAGTGTAGGGCTGGCTTTTTGAAGCAGTGCAAGAGTAAATCGTAAGGATCAACGCGGATTGTCGGAGAAGAGGATGAAGCATAGGGATTCCACAAAGTGCAGCTATATTGCTCGCTTTTACGCTCGCACGTCCACGTCTGCTTCCTGGAAGCACCTTCCAACGGAAAAGAAGGGATTGATTGAACGCGAGCGAGAGTGAGGATGAGGTTTCGGAATAAAAAAAAAACATGCTAACACCAGCAAAGTATCTAGCACTTTCCTTTCCGACAGGTTTCCAGCCGTCCGTCCATCGGTCAGGTTTACGATTTTATCGCGCTCATAAATCTTCTATCTGAACAACTGGGCGGCGATGAAAATTCAATGGAAAAATTGCTATTGAATGGAAAAATAAAAAAGCAACTGAATAAATATTCAATCCATACTAGTTTAAGCGGTAAACATGAGGCTGCTTGTAAGCTATTATGCTAAAGAGCTTCACAAATAACGGCAACAGAAGGACAAACGTCGTGATGTCCGAACATGTCGAAAATCGATCTTTTAAAGCCAAAAATAAGTCCTCAAAAAGCATAAGAATAGGGTTTACTTCAGTTTATCTTACTCAAAATATTCGAAAAAACCTCAACTGACCCCAGCAAAGTGTTCGAAATGATAACAAACTCCATTCCACCGTACGCTTGAATAGATTTGCCTCAAAACTAGTCACTCGGAACCGCTCGGAACTGGTTGCTGGCCGGCTAATGGAAAACTCCCCTCATCAACTTCTTGGTAAACTTTCTAATTATTTACTTCGCCAGTCTGTCACAATACCAATGTGGAACCAATAAATGTCAACGGATGCGGGCCGTTCACACCAAATTCACACCAAACCCCGCGCGGGGGAGAGGGGGGCGCGGGGGTCAACTACTCGAGCAGAACGTGCGCAAAACCCATCCACAAACCCGACACTCGTCGGACGCTCGCCAACAGAACTCAAAAGGCAAACCACTTCCACAACTGTCGCACCGGGACTGACCGGGAGGAATGGTCGGGAGGAGGCAATCCCTTTATGAAAATTTTATGAACCTTGAAAATGCGCCCGAAATGAAGAATCCCGCGTCTCGCGTTTGGGACCGGGAAAACGGAAAGAAAAGCGAAAAAAACTGCATAGAAAACCAACCAGAACCAGCGAGCAAAAGCCAAAACCAAAAGTTGTTCATTCATGCGAACCGGACATCGTTTATTCAAATGCCCGTTGCACGACGGTCGATGGTCGCACGCCGCAAGTGTCAATGGCCGGCAACTGACGGCCAAAACCCAGCCAATTCCGCCACCGCTCCGCGCTCTGGTTGAACAATTTTTCACAAAAGTTTTTGGGGGGGAAAAAAGGTGAGAAGCGCAGGACCGCATTTGTCGCTGCAAGTGAGCAATCGAACGGACACCATTTTGTGCACGAAACCGGCGTCCCCCTCTCGGCAGCGGTGCTATTACACTGGAACAATGGGAAAGCTCGATAAGTAGTCGCAGGAAAGGAAGGAAAGAAGATATGCCTTTCCTTTGGCCAGTAATTGAACGCGTAGCGGTCGCGTTGAAGACGAGCAGTGTTATAATTCGTCGCGAATAATGTCGCCCGGAGATCCATCCAGCGATGGCTACGTCATTCCGATAATGCTATCTGTAGGGAAATCTGTTCCCTCTCTCTCTCTCTCCCCCGCTCTCTGCCCCAGCTCAACGACAGTGATTGCGAACGCGATGATTTGAGTGAAGTGAAGCGACGGTTTACCTTTATGATTCTCATTTAGCTGTCATCCGTCGTTTTTGCTCGAACGGTTCCTGATTGATTATGACACAAACACACACACAAACACACACACACACCGAACCAGCTGTACAGCCCACTGCCGCATTAGCCAGGGCGTATCGGAGGCGAGACGCCTCCGATTTCTAGGTCCAGTGAAATCACCAAAAGCTCGCTGACAAATTGGAAATTTCTCATCCAAACCTGCGGGCCTCCAGCAAAGGGTTTTCGGTATAGAAAAGAGGAGGAAGGACTGGGGGGAACTGTGTTGCCGGGATTGCCGGTTTGGTGTTTATGGCAAGAACAGCGATTTGCTTATGTCATGGCTCGTTGCCGCTGCCTTTATTTTGCTTATTGTTTTTAGCAAGCTGATGTATTTCTGGTTTTTTTTGGCCATCGCCTTCTTCTTCTACTTCTCGTTTTTTGTGCACCCCCTTTCGCCTTTTGTTTCGCTCGTGCTCGCTCATCCCGGTATGACATTCCGAATCCCGCTCATCTTCTTCTGCTTTTTCTACTTCTGCTTCTGCTTCTTGCGGTGGTGTTTCCACGGGGGCACAGGAAAGTTTTTGAACAAGATTTATGAATCTCTCATTACCGGGGGGAACCGGCGAGGCCGGACGAATGCGCTCCTCTGGCCACCACTACCACCAGCAGCGTATCTGCTGCTAAAAAATTAATGATTCGGCAGATTCCCTTCACTCCTTCGCGTATCCCTTCCCTCGCCCGGAAGCGAAACCGAACCGAAAAGTGTCGCATCGAAAGCGGGCATCGAAAAGGAGCTCTGGCTCTGCGCCTCTGAGGGACACACTGCGAATGGCACCGTGGGCGTGAAGACGCAAAACGCTGTGAATCACACACCCCTCCCGAAATGGAGAGAAGAAGGTGGTGCCGGGTGACCATCGAGCACAACTCCACAATAAGGAAGAGAACCGGAATCGGCACCGAGATGTGCCCAGTGTGCGCGTGTAATGTTTTATCTTATTTAGTAGAGAAGACAGCAGCAACAGCGCTTCTTTTTGCATTTTTGTCAAATTTACAACGGTTGGCTGCCCTCGGCCGTTCGGTTCCAGCGTGGCCATGGCACACAGGCACACAGCCACACAGCCACAGCGCCGCCGTGGACGCCAGCGGCTAGCGAAATATCATTTCAACAGACAGCATGAAAAATGGACGGCAATTAGGAAGTTTTCGTTATCTGGAATTATTTTCTGGCCAAACCGGTCTCTCGGTTTCTCGGTTTCTCGGTGACCGGTACGCGTTGGTGTTTGGTTGGTTGGTCGGCAGCGAAGCAACCCGGGAACTCACCAGTGGGACAATAATATTCCAAAGTGGTTTTTGGGGGTTAGGAAATTGAATCGACACCCGGTCGAGTCTGCAGTGTGTCTTGGAGGTGTGTCTTTAAGTCTTGTTTTAGTGGCGGAGCTTTGCTTTATTGAAGCAATTGAATGAGCGCGGGGCGATTAATCGGAAAAGTTGTCCCCGCTCGCCCGTTCTTCGCTTGGTTGCATCAGTCCCATGACAAAATGGCCGAGAAGCATCAGTTATATGGGGTTTTTGGAAGCTTAGCTTCACGTCCTGTACGCACTCGATGCTGGAAATGCTTGCTTACCAACACGTCTAGACGTTTGTTTTGAAACGAGAAACCGCCAGCTCATCAACTTCGCAATTGTCCAAACAGACATCAACCGACTCCAGGGGGGGGCCGGGGGATGATGTTAACTTTCGATGTCCCCTGGACACAGCAACCATAGACACGGACCGTTCTAAGCTAGTTAGGAGGGAATATCGTTGCTCTACGATCTCTAAGCAGCCGCCTTACCGGACGCTTCATAGTGGACACACTTAGCGATAAACTTTTGGGCGCCAGAAAACTCATACCACCGGACCGACCGACCGACCCAATATCAAATGTCACCATCGGCAGCAGCCGATGTATTCCAGGGCAATAGCATCCGGCCCTGCTGGCACTCAGTTGCCGCTCTTTGCCCTCAATGCTAACCGAACCGAACCGTGGATTAGCGAAATGAACTTTCCGCTTAAACAATTCCAATGAACTGGGTTCGTTCGCTTTATTTTACTTTTTTATTAAAACTAAATCCACGTGAAGTGAAACCATACCAAAGTACGCCCGTCCGCAATCCCGTCGGCCACTGGCGATGATGGTGCGGTCCGGTGTTGTTGATTTGCCAAACTCGGACCGCGTTGGGTGTTACTTCATTCAATATTTACAACCAGCGTTGACGTTATGTTGCCCCTCACAAAACCCGTAACCCGCCTGCCAATTTCTGCACTCGACAGAGTGTGTGTGTATGTGTGTGTGTGTGTTAATGTGTTTGTATATTGTATGTATGTGGTCAGCATTAGATCATATATGTCACATTGTGGTTTGGAGCTGGAGCGCATACGATACCATGCACCACAACGAGAAGCACACCAACACCACTCCGAGCATCAGCAACCCCCCCGTATGGTTGGCCTCAAACTATTCATTCAATCCCATTCCGAAAGATTGCCTCAGTAACCCAGCTAGCTTTACTAAATAATGCACCTACCGACCAGACCACCGCCTCTCTCTTTCTCTCTAACTCTCTTTCTCTCTCTCCCTTTATCCCTCTCTCTCGTGCACCTAGCAAATGTGGTTTGTGGGCTCCGTTTAGTTGATTTTACGGTTTTGTGGTATGAAACGAGTCCGTATCGTAGCATCATCATCATCCTCTCGGTGTTAGTATGTGTGTTGTGCTGAGCTGAGGTGCATCGTTGAACGTAACCTTTGGCCTATCATTACTTTGCAAAACCAGAGCACTCAGGGGCAGTACATGCCAATAACCTGGCCGCTGGCCATGTTTTGATATTCCTGTAAATATTTAACCTTCTGTAACACAATTGCTGATCCCTCATTTCAGCTAATGGCAAACTGTTAAACATTAACACTTTGCAGAGTAAAACCAGAGAAACGATAACTTCTAGGTGAACCGTGCGGTAAAGCAACATTAAAGCCATTGTGAAACAAAAAGAAAGCGGATTTAATAAGGTTTTAACGACAAAGTCTAATTACATCTCCTTCCGCATTGGTTGCATAAGGCGCTTCGCTGAAATATTGCTCCCCGGTGGTTCCCGGACCTTGTTGCACTGTTATTTATGAATAGCAGCCTCTTCATAAAGGATGAATCCTCTTCATAACGGATGGTTGCCGATGGAAGACCGGGCCTGCCTGATCGGCCTCGGGGAACCATACACAACGATTCAATTAGTACATCGGTGACTAGAGCTGGTGCACATCGATCAAAGTGCAACCGTGCTCATCGGTCGGCGGAGGCGAGTGGTCGTCGTTATGGGTGGTTAACATTAGAACATAATTAATTATTGGTTGCAATCGATTGCACTTGTGGCAATGTGGCCGGCATATCGGATGCGACCGATGGAGTGCCATTGTTTCAACGGGCAAAACGGTTTCATCGTAATCTCGTTAGTTTGGGCATTATTTACTTCAGAAAAACTTAAAATTGATCATCGCGGTGCGGGCACAATCGTAGTACCGCAGGCGCTGTGGTTCGGTTCGGAAATGGCTTCCATCACCGGTTGGATTAGGTGGTCCGTTAACTGAACAATCGTTCCGGCATCGGTCGTCGTAACGCTCGCCGAAGCACATGGGACCCCATTATGATGGTTACACAGTGCTGCGGCGCATTGCATTTTGTGTCGTTTAACAAGTTTTTGACAAAGCACTTTTGCAAAGCGTACCACGGACTATAATTTATTACTTTACCCAGTACGTAATGCTGCTAGCTTGTTGAATCAGCTTAATCGCCTTTCGCTTCGGTGCAGGATGCTACAATCGCCTGCCAACTACGCTTAAGTTGTGCACAACTGGGAACGTTTGTTAATGATACATGCTGTAATGGTGTGTGTTTGTGAAATGCTCAGATTGGTCAATTTACGGTTGAACGGAGACACTTCTTTTGCAATTTAACATTTTCTAGCTAGACAGAACTCATATCGTTATTCAAATCTAAGGGGAATAAGATAGATTTCGGATATTACATTTTTATATTTATTCTTGTTTTAAAATATAATCAATACAATGGCTAATTAAGTCTATTTCCTTATTTTTTATTTGAACAGCTAAACACCGAAACAGTGATCACAAGTTTAAAAAACTTATTATGAAGATTGTTTTATAAACTTTTTTTAAAGAAGTATTAAAAAGATTGTTTAAAGTTTTAAACACAACATAAACGATCTTAAATGTTCTCAAACATAAAGATGTTTTGATTGAAGGCTAGGATTTGCTTAGCTTACAAATATTCGTTCTTCACCTTGACAAAGGATTTTACTTTTAACTGAGCTTCAAATATGCCCGCATACGCCGGTTCCGATAGAACGTCCCGGGGATCGATAGTCTCCATTAAATGTCCTTTGTTGTTGTAAGTAAATTTGTGTGTAGCCATTGTTGAATCGGTTCCCCTGCCAAGCGTTCGGATATTTTCTCCTGGAATTGAATAATATTCTTTTCCATCTGCCATTTCAGTTTCCGACGGTGCCGTCTGTCCGTCGCTTGCGTTGACTTCTTTTTTCGTGCCAAACCATGCCGAACAGCGGAAACATCAATCGGGGCGAAAGCATTCGCGGGAAATGAGTGGAAATGCACAATATTTATATCGAACCATGCTTTTTGCTTTTTCGTACTGTTCGCGGTTGCTAACGTTTTATGCGATGCAAAAACATGGTTCGATGTATATTTCTTCAGTGAATCGACACTATGCTCAATGGACACTTATTTGCAATATGCGTGAACAAGGAAAAACATTTAAAATATACAGAAAGTTTTGTTATTATAACAGCAATTGCGAGCTCCACTTATTCATGCAGCTATTTTCTACAGTTCGTTGGAACAAATTGCGTACAACAGCAAAGGTGATTATGTCGAATCGAATCCTTAGAACTCCATTTCGCTCGAGTGTTCGAGCATCGAAAACGAATAAATTTTATCAAAATTCAATTTCCATCTATTCCTAGACACTATCACTATTTCTCTGCCGCCCGGTGGGCGATGCGACGTGACCAAAGGTGCACGCTCTAGCAAGCTGCAAACTGCCCCACCACCAAACCGGGAATTAGTGCAACAAATCATCTCCACGCCAAGCAAAAGTTAACCACATGCTTCATTTAAGCGCATGCCAAAAATATGCGAATGGCTGCGGTGGTGCGATAAAAAAAAGCTGCCGGACAAACAATGCATCCAACTAATAAATTCACACGTTTCCAACATTCCCGGACAAAAACAAAACCAAAAACCGATGCGAAAGCGGACAATTAAATTTCAACAAAAAACCAATATAAAAAGAGGGCACTCTGGTTTGCCAACTAGACACTAGGCACACTGGTAAATTGCGATCCAGCATAAACATATCGTCAACAGAGAGCAGGGGGTCCTTTTTTCTGTTCATTTCATAAATTGAATTGAACACCCCACCAGAAGTAGATCGTTGTGCAATCGAAATGAAGAGCGGATAAAAGAAATAAACTGTTGTTTCGTGCCGATTAGAGCGATACTTTAGCCAAATATGAATAATAATATGAATCTTTTTTCCTATTAATTTAGTGTGGATGATAGAAAGGAAGCTTAAATGGAATGCAGTTGAACTAGTGAAGATTAATAGCTAAACAGCGAAACTACTAAATGGCATTTCACTACTAAAATACTGCCAAAAGTCTGCGCTAGGCAGGAAATTTGACGGATGAACAAATGGAGCGGCCACAAACAATCGTTTACTATCGTTGATCACACCCTGCCAGTAGCAGCAGTCAAGGACGCGCTATTTCGGGGAGATCCCCCCCCCCCTTCCCCTCCTCAACTAGCTCTACACCACTACCAGTGACCAATCGGTTTCGGGACTGCGGGTTGAGCATCATTATTTATTATGGAACTGATTAGAGTCAGTTGGAGCGTGGCAACTGTGCGAAAGTTTCGTAATTAACATCGTTCAACTTTCTCTCGGTCACTCATTTAGCGAGCCATCGAGCCAGTCAGCCAACATAGTTGAAGGACTGCCCGTACCTCCGCCGGCTTTCGCCGCTCGGGATGCATCAAGCAACCGGACGGTAGCGCCAACGGCAGCAGTTTCATTTGTTCGAAGCAATTATCCTGCATTCAGTGCGAACAAATCTCTTTCACTGTTTCTCGCTCTCTGTCTCTCTATCTCTTTCTCTCTCTCTCTCTCTCTCTTCTCCTGGCACCGGTTCTTTATGAAAAGCATCTCCATCGAGGGCGAAATGGTATGAGGATGGAAATTTATTATTTTCCCAGTGGCATTTTGGTGGAAAAAGCAGAAAGGGCTGACTGTAGGGCGATCTCTTTGAAGCGCCACCAGGAAAGTGGAAGTACTCGACGTTGCAAATCAGACAGCGCCGTAGTTGCGAACTAGTGCATTAATTGCACATTCCAATGAAGGAAATGAGTGCTTTGCTGGAGCGATGCTGGAGGGCGGAAAATGTGTTGAAAAATGTTTTATTTATTACATTTGACACCACCTTGGTTAACGTTACGTAGCGACACGTGTGGCATGCACTATACCAAACCGGTATAACCATTCCCTTCGCCTTTTCATGATGAAGGAGAAATGCAGATGAGGAGAAGCATTCCCAAGTAAACAGAAATCGAGCATTATTTACAAGGACGAGACGAGAGTCCGGTGCAGGCATAACACACACACACACCAACGGTGCTAATATTTGTCCATCCAAATTTGCAACGCACAGGGGAATCATTAAATCGCACACCGGCAGACGTCTTACTTTCAAGAGGACGTAATTTGAATTCCATTCAAATTGTCACCTCCACCCCATCCATTTGGCAGACGAGTCCCTGCCAGACGAGCGCCGGTGGCTAGCAGCATGGTTGGAAATATTTGCTCTGTGCAATGAATCGTTCCAGACAAGCACTTCCGGTTCCGGTGTAGCCAAAGGGAAGTGCGCCGGAATGGCCCTGTTGCACTACTAAACGGTTCAACCGCTTTTCCCGGAACCCAGTGCAATGCGATGCGCCGTCCGAGATCACCCGAGAAACGGAACGGAAAAGGGGCGCGAAAAAGAGACAGAAAGAAAGAAAAAGCGATTCCCGCGATATCTCAATGCCCCGACGACGAGACGACCACTTGCTGCGCCAGAGTAGCACCAGAGAGTGGTGGGGGGTAGGGAAGTTCCCCCCTCTCCAGCTGCCAGCATTCAGAGCGCTGCAGATGCTCAAGGGATGCGCCAAGGAAATATTTCTGCTCGTTGCATAAAATGTAAATATTATTTTTATGACCCAGGGCAATCAATTTACATCACGTACGCGACGCGCCGGCGGTGCCTGGAGGGGAGGGGGCGAGTAGGGTTGCGGACCGTCTTCCCAGTGACGCAGGTTGGAACGGACTTTGAAGGGGATTGTAACTTTGTTGATCCTTTCCGCTGTCGCTCGAAGCGAGTCCCGTTTGCCAGCGTGACGCTCCGTGACATTCCGTGGCAAGTGCCGGGGCCAAGGGCCCGGGGGTGAAGCGATGACAATCTTCCAAACATGTGCCCATACCGACCGACGCCATCCCTGTCGTCCACGCTGCTTCGAACCGTTGGTTCGCAACCGATCCCGGCTCCTTGGACGTCCTGCAGTGCAATTTCTTATCCTTCTATCAATCGAATTGCAACCATGCCATCGCCACTCACACCGACCGACCGACCAACCGACCGACTGCAATCACCGTTCGCGACCATACAAGCATCTGGTATACCGGTTGCAACCGAAATCCCGGTCACCAACGGTTCAGGTAGAATATTTGATCTGCTGGGAAATTGTGATCCAGTGCCAGGAAGCAATTTAGACACAAGGACTTTTCGGTCTCAACCGTTGTCGCTATGGTAGTGAGCCTCTCGAGGGGATCGAAACCGGCTCGTGGGGTGTACCACTTGATGAGAAGCTTATATGCTGCTGTCAAGGAGATTGGGGAAAAAAAATCTTCCAACCATTTAACTGACTGGAAACTTAACTGATTCATCCGGATAATAAAACGCTAAATCGTGGTGCATGCAGTGGTGGATCAGTCAAATGACCTCACTAGCACCTAGAACGCAGCAAACCACATAATGCTGCTCTGTAGTAGTCCTGTCGATTGCGAACCATTGGATCGGAATTGCTATCGGCCAGGCCAGGTAATTGAAGCACATTACTGCACAAGCGCTTGCGTGCAGCTAAACAATGGCTATCAGCTGCGCCACTCACCAGCAAACCGTACCGTGTTGAACGTCAAGCAGCGCGCTGTCAAATTGTTTTCCGCTTAGCACTAGCCATCCGGAATATTTCCACAAAAGCTATTTCATCCCCCACCCCCCCATTTAAATACCGAGCCCGATTAACAATCCTGGAAAAGCCGCAGTTTTGCAATAAGGTGCACTGGCCGCAACAATGCACACACACGCACACACACAGGCGTTGCCACAGCAATGCCATCACGTCGTTTTGACATGACACCGGCGCCTCTGGCACTACCGTAACTATACCTGCACCATTTGGTCCGGTTTGGAGGTAAACAATTGGGATGAAATTGATTTTCGATGGTAAAACAAACCCCCTGCTAGTAAGTGTTGGCTCGCTTTGGGGTGAGAGAGGAGAGCTAATGTACTGGCCACCGTGGCTAGTTTCGCGTCAAAATTAATCATCTGGAAGTCAACGGACTACAGTTCCTCCCCGGCGCCCGGGCAAACGATCTGCATAAGTGAGACCAACACAACAATGTTGTCTATCGGTGGCTGCATTCCACGCGCGTGGTGGTGGCACGGTGGTGGTAGAGAATAGGTTGTAATCAATTTTTATCGCTTCCTGCAACCACCTAACGCGACTTACAGACACTTCATTTTGCGTGTATTGTGGAGTAAATGTCCGGAAATGTGTAATATTGCGCTAATGGTTTGGTGGCAATTAAAATGTCGATTGCAGCGATGCGAACCAGGCCAGTAGCATTGAAATCAATCGATTCTGCTACCAAACGTAACATGCTTGAAATATTTTCAATTAAGTTACCTTGTTTCTGCCTTGTTTCGACATGCAAATCATTCTTAGAAGAAGAGAAAAAATTGTGTAATGTTACATGAAGGTTATTTTTTATATTTCGTATAAAAAAATATTGGATGCAAGAACCCCCGCGACGTCGGCTAGTTGATTGAATTTTGCAGCAAACCATCCACGACGTACAGCGATTCCATTAAAATTGATTTATGTCACTCCTAGCCCTCGGTATCGAAAACTCTCAGCGTGCTCCATCCGCAACCTGCACACCAATCGCCGGAGAAATGTATAAAATATTGCAATCGAAAAATTCCCAATGAATCGTTGAAATTTATCGATTTGAGTGATGGCATC
This sequence comes from Anopheles darlingi, assembly GCF_943734745.1. Taxonomy (NCBI): domain Eukaryota; kingdom Metazoa; phylum Arthropoda; class Insecta; order Diptera; family Culicidae; genus Anopheles; species Anopheles darlingi. The sequence continues at coordinate 68,828,232 of NC_064874.1, forward strand.
CGACGAGTTTTGTGTCTGAGTTGTTGTTTTTTTTTTTTTTATTTTACGTTTTCGTTTTGTTCTATCGATTGTATCTCCATCATTTCCAGAGACCGGTTTTGTTTGGACCGGGCGCTTCAGCTTCTCGGTGCCCTGACACATATGTGAAAATGATTGGCCTTAAATAATTTATATCGTCCTGAGCGAATATTTCTGCAAAGTTATTATGGATCGTTCCCAAAAGCGTGTAAGAGAAAGCCATTACCTATTCGTGCTGCAAAGGATGGATGCCAGACGCGTGAAAAGCGCGATCGTTTAGCACAAATTACCAGACGGGCGAATGGCGAGCGCGATGGAAAACTAAAATTGTGAATTGCGCCCGCCCTGAATGGGGTACTAACTAATAAAGTTCCTCGTCGTCGGGGCAGAGAACCCCGGGGCCCGTGCTGCCGACGATTCGTGCAATTCCAATTCCCAATCACTGGAAAAGGAGCACTTCCCACGACCTGACACAAATCGAGAACGAAATTGGCAGACATTAACGGCACACGAAGAGCCAAATAACACACACACACAAGGCGCTTTGGCAGAAGCGACAGTTTCTACCCATCGCCTGCCATTCCGTCCTGCCATTTTGTAAATCACGACCAAACGGACGTTTTGGGTCGATCGGAGTGGAGATGGAAATAATAATTTATTCAGACCCAATACGTGATGGGAATTATCGGTATCGGGGTCTTGCGCAACGCTACCGCTGGAATGGTCCACCTGCCAGCGCGCTTGGAGAGCGAATCTCTTTTGCTTAGTCGCTATGTCGCCGGATGTAAAGCTCCGGAGCGGGATTTATAGTTCGTGGTAAAGAGAGAAATGTCGTCATGTCAATCATCCGTGGCGTTGCAGGAAGTTGCAGCTAAAGACTATAAATTATATGTTGCTGTTGAATAGTGGAAAATTAACTACTCTCCATCATATTCAAAAAGTATGACAACCGTTCCCGAAAACGATAGCAAAATCGATGGTACAAGTTAATGGAAAACGCTTTTTTAAAAATCAAAATATAAGTGTGTGTGTAATACCACAACATCTGCTGTTTTGAAATTACCTTACAGCAAACGCAGTACCAGGACGTTCAATATTGTAAATCACCCAATCGCCCGTTGATTGCTTTTGTTAAGTGTTGTTGTTGTTGTTGTTGTTGTTGTTGTCATGTTGAAATGGTCCTACTGTGCCGCACTGAAACCCGTGTGCCCCGTCATGCCACATGATTTAGCATACATTTGGCAAAAACCGAACGGATCCGAACGCTCTTTTCGTAGTGGTGTACCGAAACTCTTACAGAATCACAACCGTGACTTCCTGGAATGCTAAATTGCGCCGGTTGCTAGGGAGCATGACTTTCGCTTTACCTCGATCAACCTCAGCATCCCAACATCCTCCGCGCTTTTTCATCGGTTCTCAAGAAGTGAACCAATCGGACCCGATCCGACCACACGATGGTGGTGGCTTCTACTGTAAAGCCATCCTCAAGTGAATTGCCTGTAAAAATGACTCTTTCAACTCCTTAATCGATTTATGATTTAAGGTTTTTATTTTATTTTCAATAATAGGCTTAAGGGTGCCCGTAATGTTATTGTGCTGCGAGTAGCAACGGTTGTTGTGGCACTGGTTGTAGACTCTTTACGATGTCGATAATGATCCCCATTGTTAGACTTGCTGGTCTCCAATGGCGGCGTGTGTAACTAAAGTGCTGAGCTAGTTCAAATTGGAATTTGACACAGACATATTCTTATTCAACAGTCAGCTTTGTTGGTCACATACCACGTCTGACCATAAATTCCAAATAAGGACAAAAAGAGCGTATTATAAACGCAGGAGTACGATGCGATTGTATGGCTAATTATTATGCAATCATTAATTAACTCTTGTTTAACGCTATGCTTTAAAAACAGCTCCGATTGTTCGAAACAATACCCTTTTTACAAATAAAGCAAATACGCGGAACGCGGCCATCTATAAAACTAAATAACCCGCCCGGAGAGCTGGTACGTAATGTGCCCTATTCAGTGCCGTGCTGCTGCACTGCACTTTTGTCTCACTCTTGCCACCCGTAACACGACACGTGTGCAACATTTCATTACTTTAATTTTGCTGTAATTAAATCGGATGATATTAACCTTGTTAGCGTGACATACTTTATGATCGTATTGCGCTGGCTTTACACTCCAGCTACCCGGTGTACACCCACCGTGCTTCCGAACTCGCGAACTTTCGCTGCGTCGCAAGCAGTCGTGCAGGTGCAGGTGGAATGAAACTTGACGAAAGCCAGCCAGTTCTTAGCTGCACAATAAAACATCCTATCCCCCCTGCCAAGTGGCACTTCGGGCGGAACTGGATGAGAACTAGTAGGGAGAGCGAGAGTAAAAGGGGAATGGGTGGCATGTAAACAACGCAAATGGCATGGGGAGTCGGTCGCGAATCCAACAGGAACACGACGAAGAAGCTGTAGCTCGGCTGAGTGGCGTTGAGGGATGTTCCGCTTAGTCCTGATGCAAGTGGCTGTATAGCTGGGCTACCTACGGCACCTTTGGCACCTTTAGCAGGCAGGCAGGCAGTCCTTCCCGGAGCTCCAGGAGTTGTAAAGTTCAACCAAGGTTCCACCTCTCAACACTCCACGAGGCAGCATCATCGCTACCACGGCAGCCACCATCGCACGCTATTTCCGTTCCGCTCCGGCTGCTCCCGTGTTTCCTGCTTTATTTAACGTTACATCCGCTGATTCGCCCTTTTTTTGCGTTTGCTCTCCGCCGCCATGCTGCTTTTTAGTACCGTCTTTGCGCGAGTGCAAAGTGTAAATCTGACTTACCAAACGAGGGAAAGGAGGAAAAAAAATGTAATAAAAACGAAACGAAATGGAATGGCTTGGTTTTCGCTCCACCCCGGCATTAAAGCTAGCGTTTCGCGTATTTCCGGTACCAGTGCAACTGGCGTTCATTTTTCCTATTTTTTCCGCTCACAAAAAACATGACGACAAGGGGGAGGGGGGGGGGGGCGCCCTCCCCCATTCCGTTCTGTTCCAACACAAATATGAAACAAGCTTTACGCGGCTTTATTGCAAAGAAAATAAGCAAATCGTGGCCCTCTGGCCCTTTGACTTTATGATGGAGGTAAGTTAAAAATTTAAGCCACAAAAACCAAACACGTGTCAAGCCGCTTTTCAGACCTTAAAACATGTCCGAACCATGCCCATCCATTGTTCCAATTGTTTACGCTGGCTAACATGCTAACGGGGGATGCTGAAGCAAACCGGATCAGCCAATGGTGCGTAGCGTGGCCCCTACCCCTGCGCTCCTCTGGCAACCGAAGGCCTATCCAACGCCTTCAATTTTTACATCGCAATACACGTCATGTTCCAGAGCATATTTCACTTGATAACAACCGAAGAAGAAGCAGCTCGCACAAAACATGGTGCTCCATTTGCGGTACGAGATCGCAGATCGAATGTTTCAACAGTTGTCCACAATATAAGGCCCCCAATGCCTACCCACTGTGTACTGTGACCACGCCACGCTTATCGAAGAAATAACAAAACTATTTCAGAAGCCGGCCGGCAAAGAACACTCACCCAACCCCATTCTTTCGGGGGGAAGGGGATGAAACTCGAGTAGCGATCGGTGCTTGTGCTGCCTGCCAGTAGTAGCCTTCCTTCGTTGAACAAATAACCGTAAAATGTAAACAAAATTATCCCCCGCTGTTCAGGTTCCCTTGGTTGCCTTTTCCTTGGCGATGGCGGCGGCGGCGGCGGCGGGGGCTGAGTTTTGCTGATCCAAGCAACCCCTCGGGCCGACCACCGGAAACGGTAAATATAGTTATAGGCAGCCTGAATTGCGTTTCGTTGCGCCAAAGCAACGCCAAGACCGGTGAGCACGGCCTCCCCCCCGGGGGCCAGGCCAACATCCAAAGAATGCCTCGGGATCCCCCACTGTGGGGGGCTGTGGGAACGACAACATAAGAACCCATTGAACCTATCACCCGGAAAAGCCTTCCGGGTGTTCTCGCAATGCCGCCCGCACCATCCCCGCGTCAAACGACGACTCCAACGACGACGACGACGACCGAACACGAAACAATAGTTTACCGGGTCGATTTTCTTGTCGGTAAGAGCCCTTTCCTCCATCTGAAGTGTCCTCTCGTCCGTCTCGTCGTCGTTTGAAGTGCCCTCACCGCGCAGAGTGTACGGCAAACGAGGAGCATTGCCGGTAAATTGGCAATAGAGTTGTATATTTTATGCTGCAACGCTTATGAATTGATATTTTGAATGAACCCAGGTACTCCAGCGATCCCCATCATCGCAAGAGCAAGAACGAGAACGCATGGTGTGTGTGTGTGTGTGTGTGTGTGTTCCCTTTGATCATTATTTCATTTATTGGCATTCGTAATCCTTCTTCGGTCGATCGGAAATGGGGGTAGGCGGCGTTTCTTTGTGTTACAGTGTGCGCATACAGTGAAAGCCCTATCTCCTTATCCTAATGCTAAATTATGCTTCATATGGAGCGGCATTTGAAATATGTTCTAATTTGATTGTCATCATGCTTGATCTAGCAATTATTTGTAAATTGCAAGAATACTTTCGATGCGTCGCCTCGTGTCCTCGTGCCAAAGGGAACCAGGGAATGTCCGGGCCTGCCTTTCCTGCTCTGTGTAGTGCCGATGCTCTGCTCTTTTTGTCCTTCTGTTCTGGTGGCGAATGAGTACCGGAATCATTAGATTGACTCGGGCAGATATTTTATTCAATGCGATCCACTCGAAACCTGTCCCAAACACACACACACAGTCACAGACACGCACACTCAAACCGAAAACCCATATCACACATCCGCATGGGCGGTCGTAATATCCATGAGTTGAGCAATATCCTCCCTCGTCCCCGGAAGGGCCCGGACGCGTCGGCACAATGGCTGCTGCTGCTGGTCCCGCCCGCCCCCGCAGCCCTTGCCACCGTAATTCATGGAATCGAATCACAGCTGGCAGAATGAAATGCAAATTTCCGGCACCGTTCACATACGCCTCCCTTCCTTCGAGCCGAACCGTAATGTAAAGCGTTTGTAACGAGAAAATGCCGCCACATGGCGGAGGAAATTGTGTTTCTCAGTGACTTTCGGAAGCTTTCGCGCTCGGCTGCATTTGGAAGTGAAATTGTGCATGTGAGGCCGAAACCGGGACGGAGGCACCTGGGTTTGCCCCGGCCCGGAGTGAGATCGTAGAAAATATCGAGTGAAATCAATTTCAAATTTCGAACCGTACGAACCAATCTCGTGCGCCCTCGGCGGCGGGAGTAGTGGTTTTAAATAACATTGCCATAAAGATCGGGGAACCCCGGTGACCTCGGGAATGTCTGTGAGCGATGCGAGTATCAACCAGGAAACGATATTAGGACGCCGCGACGTCAGCCGCGCATTATTGAACAAAATGTGTTTGTTTCGCCGTTTGCTCTCCTCGATGGTTCGATTTTATTTCGACGTCAAGGCTGTTGTGGATAATGTGGCCATTTTAAAAGGGAACTTATTTGTTTTATGAATTATATATCGCATTAAAAACAAGTTACATTGCAAGATACAAACACTATTCCGGATTCGTATTTGTCACCAATCTTTCATTGTGGCTAATGGTGCAGCAATGAAAATAAAGGAGTTAAATTTGAAACTTGACAAAACAAACTCAATCTCTGTAAAAGGTCACGCTGCTACGATACATGGAAAAGAGAACGTCAAGGAAGGGAAAGCAAAAAACTTTCTAATAACCTAGCCAGCACTGCAATCGTTACAATCACTGGATCAAACTTTAAATTGCTTTCGCAAACTGTACGCAATTGCAACAAGTGAACGTAATAATGGCCCTGGAGTGTACCATGAAGGACTGCCAGGGCCTGAACACAAGCCATGCAGCTAGAAGGATGCCGAGAGTACACTTTAACTGGCATCGTTTCACAACTAGCAAGTCCATTGAGAATGCGCTCTCTCTCTCTCTATATATGGTCGCGGTGTTTTGAAACTATTAGCACAAAACGAATGGTTGCAAGAAGAGGCTTTGCATAACCGCCGGAACCCACTAACTATTATATTATGTTTCCTTATTGGACGAGCAGCATTAAAGAAGTATTACGGGAAAGAGTTAAAAAGTTTTCTGCATTTGCATTCGTTTATTGTTTTTGCTGCGCCTTCTTAAAAAAGAGACGTGGTAACCAAGCGAACAGACACCCATGGCAACCGTGAAACAGAAGCCAGCAGCTGGAAGCTACTTGGAACCATAAATTATTCATCGTTATTTGCTTTTCCTTCGTTGTTACGTTTTCGAAATTATGTGTCTGTTTGAGAATGAAACAAAAAACGAATATTTTATCTTAAGCAACGTCATTTCCTGTCTGTTCTGTGCAACTGCAGCCCAAGGTTGGCAAGCGGACAAATCAAACATATTCTAGTTCTTGAGCTGTACTTCAGCTGCTTGTTTGCTGATGCTCCGTTCAGTGCACGATAACCTTCATGTAGCATCAACTTTCCCGATCACTTTTACAGCATTGTTTGTGCTTCTATCAACTACTCCAAGCAGCAGCGAGCAGCCGTAAACCGAAGCCCCTGATGCAGCAGCACTTGAAGCTCCAATCAAAGGGAAATATTCTCCAGCGACCTAAGTCCTGCTAAAATATGCATCCGTCCGGCATTTAGAAAGATTACTGCACTTCCACTTGTCGGGGCAGCAATTTATGCAACGTGAACCGGTTTGTCACCCCGGTTCCATGGTTCCACTTCATCACGCTCCTGCCTGCATTCGGTGTGCCCCGTTCGGTGTGCGTTCGGAGTAACTTCGCAAAACTCACTTAGAGACCAACGAGGAAAGGAAGGAAGCCTCGTAATCTCCCCTTTCACCACCACCACCACCACCACCACCATCGTGGGTTTCACTATCTCGGTGTGGAGAGAAAAATCATACTAAGCGCCAGTGCATCGACGACTCGCTGGCCAGCCAGCACTTCGGCCAAGAATGGCCATGGCAGTCCTTTAGACAGGCAAATCTTCGTCCTGCTTGGCATTTACTGCAACGGTTTAAGCTGCTTCAACAACATTTGTCAAGTGGGGCTGTCCGGGTCCGGGGTCCGGGTTGCGCACGACCCGTAAGGGTGACAGAGCCCCGTAAGCCCTTAATCTGATTGGCCCGATCAAACGAGAATATTTCCCATGACGCTTACACACCAGCGCGCGTCAGCAGCCGTGCACCACCGTGTACGGCAAGGGCATACGATTACACCACGTATTATATCATCCCGAAGAAATGCTGGAAATGTATTTTACGCCAACGGTGCTTTCAGGCACCGGCTCAGGATCCATTTTGTACATATTCATGCACGTTGGTTGGTACACTTGGCGCTCTTGGAAGGCGTGCCGTGCGAGACACATACACGCCCAGCAGTGCTGATCGTTAATCAATACACTTGCTGTGCTGTGCTGAAAGCTTGATGCAAACGCACACAAACACACGGCGAGCTGTAAAGGATAAACTGCAATGTAAACTATAAATAAGTCGCCCAACAAGATGCCAGATAACTTTTTCATTAAAAAAAAGGGTTTTTAAAATATTTATAGGATATAGAAAATTTCGCCACCATGTTTTCCTCCCAACACCCTAACTCAATCCGTGTGAAAGCATGTTACCATCGTGACTAGAAGCTCCCCGAGGCCGCGCGGTTCCCTTTCGGCTCGCTAAATAGTATCATGTTAATCGAATTTTAATGACCTCGCTGCTATCAGCGATGCCGTGTCCAGATTTCTTAAGGTGCCGACATTTTCACGACGCGCCGTAAACATGGGTAGTCTAGATCCTCTTAGCGAGCAACCACCCGACGATCCACCGCCCAAGTTATTTCAACTCAGAGAAGCGCGCAAAAGAAAATGGTTCACCGAAAGCAAAAAAAAAAACAGTAACGGAAGCAGATCGTTACAAATCACCCTCTCAACGCTGACACAGTATGGTAGCCAGGCCAGCCAGGACACCCAGTGTGGCCGGCCTTGGGATCCTTCCCGGTCGCAACCGATGCTGGTCGTAAAAAGAGGACGGTATAAATCGCAAACCACCATTCCTCGTATCGATGGCTGGACGCCTGCGGGCGGCGGTGGTCAGGTGGCTGCAACAGGACCAACCAGCAAACCGGCACCGGAAGCAAGTTTTTCCCACCCACAATGTCAGACCGACAGTCAATGCAACGGAACGCAACAACATGTAGCAGATCTCAAAACTCCAACAGCAGCAGCAGCAGCATTGGCAGCAGCATTGGAAGCAGCAGCAACAGCAGCAAACACTCAACATCTCGCCCAGTAAACCGCTCCGGGTGCGAAAATGCAGAAGGCAAAAGCCGGTCCCGATAAAATTCAAATTTATGCTCCACTCCAACTAATGAAAAAAGCATAACAGCAAGAGCAAGAGACACGACGGGCCGAACAGAAAAACAACCACGACGATGGTCACCCCATTCCCCCCATTCGGAAGGATCGCGCGGTTTTCGTTTTTGGAGCGAACGAGCATATCGACAAAGTTGCCTGCGTTGCTTGTTTTTCGGGGGCATGGTCGTGGTTCATGGGCTCGTTATGTTTGTTGTTCCGGCCGACCCCGCCGGTTGTCCATCGCCGGTGTCGTGTGGTGGTGGTTTGGTGGTTCGGGAAATAGGTTCGATCTGTTCCGGTTCTTCGGTTCGTGTTGTCTCTCTGTCTTTTCGCTTTTGTCTCTCGGTTTCGGGCGTTTACTTACTCGATCCCAGCATGTTTGTTGCTTCCTCCGGTTTTTTTCTTTTGCTTGTTTTTTTTTTTATTTTAATGCAATCGCCACCATCTTCTGGGTCATCATTTTCTCATTTCGCGCGTTTCGTTCCGCGTTGCTTTCCCGCTTCACATTCCGGGCCGCAGGCGAACAGAAGCGTTGCGAAAGCAAGTAGTTGACGTAAATTTTGCTTCCAACTTTACGATAGCCGACAGCAGCAGCCATCGACCAGCTTGCATTTTCATTCGTTGATCTTTGTCCGTACGGCCGCTAAGCGGCTGCTGGCTGCTCATCGGGAAAAATGGAACGCCAACCGGACGGAGCGGGGTTATAGTGTTTGCCTATAGGTGGGACAACTTTTAGAGACAACTCTCGATGAACTTAAACCCGTAACATGCCGTCAATTCTGCCGGTACAGCAGGTACAGACGAATCAGCAAAGCGGAACGCCCTTTTTCACTTCATCGTGGTGGGAGGGGGTCGATAGTTTCGTTTAACCGGAGACTCTCTTATTCCTTAAGTAATGGTTGTTGTTTGGGTGTTGTTCCTTTGGCGCCATTCAACAAATGGTATTATTTCACTCCAATAGAATACCACATTCACCAAGAGGACGAAGCGCGCTGTAATATGCAATGAATGGATTTATTATTTAAGTGGATCTTTTACGAAAAAGTAAATCTATACGAAAGCAAAATGGGTTTATTTATCGGCCAGTAATTATATTTAAATTATTAACAACAAAACCATAGAGACGATTATTCAACTTTATTCAATTTGATTGATTATCGTCAACAAATATTTACTATAAGTTACTCAAATTCTCCTTGGAAAATACGGACCGAACAGTTATGTTCACATTGATTTTTTAATATTCTGAAACAAGTCATGGATTTACTCATGCAATTCATTCTCTACTGAAATTGTAATTCTAATTCTAGGTTCTATCAGCACTTTATTGTGACTGATTCGATATTTCTTTTCACAAAGACATTAAAGAAGATTAAATGAAATAATTATGTCCAACATAATGCAGAAGTTATTCAATTTTCATATGAAGCATAATGCAGTTAAGTCATATTTCAAATAATGCAGAAGTTACAGTTATTGCCTAAATTCGAATTCTCTTCATACATAGTCTTAATTCACCGTCGTTAAATAATACTATGTACATCATAAAGTATAAAGATATCAGACAGACAATACTGAAGCAATACCACCTTTACTGACGTTCGGAGCTCCCCCATAATCCGAAACAATGTGATGAGTCCTTCCAAAGGATTCCGTTCAAGTTTAGCAAAGAACTTTCTATATCTATATTGTGGTTTAGTGTCTCGGTCACCGTTACGCCGGTGGAGGAAGTATAGACTTCTCGCTCCTATGTTTAAAGCATTCGTCGCAACACACTGCAATACCCCGCACAAGAACGTTACCCCCTCTGTCTTCACGAGCTTTATACTCGGGGGCTAAGCGCCGGTACCTTACGGCTCGACACTTCAAAACTCGAGAAAGGTGCATGCGAATTTGTTCCGAACAAATCCCCTGAGACGTTCTAAATACTATTATCTTCCTGGCGTCGCCCGGCGAGCACCGTTCAGCGAACCAACCAGGAGAAGAAGAAGCAGCAGTACCAGGGTTCTTCTCCTGGGCGGCCTCTTCAACCTGCCACGATTGCTCGATTCCTTCTCGGGACGGTCGGGGTAGTATTAGAAACTCAAGAAGCCGGCAAGTCGTCCACGGAGTTCGCACGTTTTGGAGCACGAAGAGCAAGCACAAGAAGCAAGCGCTCAACGCCGGCAGCTTCTCATTTAAGCGTTAGTTAATGGAAAGCCCCTGAGCAACCTCAGAAAGTGTCCTACCCGTCCCGGCGCTCGCCCTCCCAATTCGTTTGCTTCCCCCCTTTGGTTGCCTTGGCACAGGTGTTTAGCAATTGTCGATACAATACCACTTGTCCACCCCTCCCCCTCAGTAGAACGGCCAGCCCCCTCCAAAAGCGTTGCACGAAGGACAGAAGAAAGGGCAATAATGGATGCAGGAGGACGGGCGGACGAGTGGGCGGGTGGGCGACACGGTGGTAAAGATGTTCTTCAAATTGCACTACATCATGTCTGACGCTCGCTCTCGGGCGGAACTTGTTATTGGTTTCGAGACGTTGTTACGCCACGTCGCTGCTCGAGGCTGCCAATGGGTGAGTCGAGGTGATGATGCCGGGGAGTTGTCTCCCGCCCCACTTCGAACAAGATGCTACGGAGAAATCGAACGATCGCCGAACACCATAGGGTCCTCGACAGCGGCACGCACTGGCAACGGGCGACGGCGAATGAAGAACAAGCGAATTTTAACGAACGAAATTGAATCAATGAAATATTCATCGCCCTGGGCCTGGGAATGGTAGTATGATAGCGAGTGGGAATGGAGGAGGGCGGGGGTGCCGATCCTTGAACTAAAGGGTGCCGGCACTTTGAAGGATCCTGTTGCAATGCGCCCGAACAGAATGGCGTATCAGAATGGCGTCGGAGCGTAACAAACTGATTTAATCGAGCAGAATGAAAGTTTAGTCGATCATATGCCCTCTCTCTCTCTCTCTCTGTCTGTCTTCTCTCGTTACGATGAAATGCAAACACTGACTCGCTTGAAGCACTGCAGTGTTTGTCCTCTAATTAAGCATGTCGGCAATAGATTAGTTTATGTTTCGCGTGGCATCTTGGTGATTAAAACATCGATCCGCTTCGGGAGTTTTGGTAATTGATAGAAGTGCAAATAAAGACAAAGAAATGTATTCACAACGGAATATGAGTCTAAAATCCACTTTAAAGTTGATGTTGTGAAGAAAAGTTTCAAAATGTTTTGAATATTTCGATCATACTGTCTTCATCGCGAAAAAATAATTAAATTAAGCTCGTTCAGTTGCAGCTAGTGCTTGGTAAATGGTATTCGCCTTTCTGTAAGCTCCTCAGTTATCAACTGTCAAGTAATAAACACCAGCTCATTACTTTAAGCTCCCAATGCATTTCAATAATATGCAACAATCGACAATCCTAGCGAACGAATAAAACTCTTTAAAAACAATAGAACCGGTTTCCCCCCATAAAGCGCACAACCCCTCTTGCTAGGGCACGACCGAACACGAACAAGGAACGTGCTGCTCGCCATTCGACACAATCTGACACCCCGCCCCGACCGTATTGCCTACATGCCACAAATCCGTTGGGAAATTTTGGCTGCATAATGGAAAGCGATTAAATGCAGTTTGCGTTCCGCGGGCGTACGGTGCAGAACGTTGTTCGGGGTGTCAGGAAAGTACCGAACGCGATGCAATCGGAATGTACCCAGCGTGCCCAGTGACCAGCAGCAGTAGGTGGAGTCGGAGTACATACATTTTTGACGCGACCAGCGCGCGCGAGTTTATTGGAAGAGGAATAAAGGATCTATAACCAGCACCCAATTGTGCATCGAGCAAAGAAGTTGTTTTATTTTCTGAACTGAAGTCTGAACGATTAACTGAGGGAGTGCACCACCCGCTCTCTGTCTCGGGAGTTATGTTTTGCCGACTGCAATATGCAGTAACCGGTTGGTAGCTTTTCTTGGATCCGTTTGGAAAACTTCATTACAGCATTCGAGATGGAAATCCTATGGGATCCTATTTGCTAGAAGAAGTCTGTTTCGCTCAAATGCTATTGGCCATAACTGTAGTTGTAGTGGAATTTAATGTTGGATTGAGTGCCATTAAAAGCAATGAAGTTGACCCAACGACCACCGGAAGGTTACGAGTGTAGCAGAACCTTGTGTACAATTTACGATCGCAGCGATCGTCGGGAGTTTGTACAGTTATTGTTAATTAAAGAAATTGATTCCAAATGTGAGTTGCAACTTTCCTGTGGCCGTCAGCAGTCCCCGGTGGCGAGGGAAACTAAGCCAAGTACCACGCTAAACGCTGCCACCGCCATTCATAAATAATCCCACCCAGCTCCGGTTGGACATTCGTGGCCATGGGCACATGGGACCTGGGCCGTATGATTTAACCTTTCGGTAACGAGCCCTTCCCTGAACAACCCGAACCAGAGTGTGTCCATATTGTGCTGACGTGCATTTCATTACTCCGGGGGGTGGGGTCCCGTCGTGTAAATATATTTAGATATTTTGGTTACCCAGACGCTCAGATCGGTCCCGAGCTTCGTGGCAGCGTGAGAGGAGAGCGCTGGTGAGGAAGGGAAACCCGGGCGGACGACAAAAGTTCGAATTATTGAAACTAAACTTCCCGGTTAGTGGCGAAAACTAGTGGCGAGACACTTAATTTATGCTCATGAATATTAAAACGATAAATCGTTCATCCTGCCCGACACCGAATCTTCGGACCGACCGTCTGTCTGCCTCCGGACGATCATCATCCGCCCGCTGTGTGTGTGTGTTCGCCAAGTACTTTCGAAGCGATGGTCGTGCTGCGTGCGTTAGACGCAGCGCCCGGGATGTAAAATGTGCCAACCGACGACCGAACGACCGAACGACCTCCCTCCCCCTCCCCTGGGGGTGGATTCACCGGCGTCCCATAATCGGCCTCGGTTTGCCTCGGTAAGGGATTTCCGGCAAACCGGGGGGGATCCACTTTTGATGCGTTAGCAATCAACGCCAAATCCCACGACCATCCTTCACGCACCACCACCACCATCATCGACCTCGACTAAGTGGCCACAGGGAGGAAAGGGTGTGGGGGTGGCAAACAGCTGGAAAGATTAAGATAACAGACTGACGTCGAGGACGACCGGGAACCCTGGTTCTCCACGACCTGAACACTCAGGCAAGCCAAAGAGATCTATCGACAGAGGCATCGACCGGAGCGAAGCGATCGAAGAACGACGACGTCGACGTTAGCGTAAAGACCCCGGGTGCGTGCGTGCGCGTGTGTGTGTGTGTGCCATGCCAGCGTTGACGACATCCGGGAGCAAACCCCCGGCACCAGTGGTTTTCGGGTGGAAGACGGTTGGCAAATCGTTTTGTGTTTAGAGAGTTTATAATCTTCGATACGTAGGGCCGATACCGTTCTGCGGTTTCCCGGTGGATCGTAGGACGGCCTACCGGTCGTCTTCCCTGTGCCCTCGTCACTCCTTTGCCAGTGTGTGTGCGGCGAGACGGCAAAAGTGTTATGATTAAAGTAAACATCGTGTCGTAAAACCCGGTTAAAGCCGCCACCATATCCCGGGGTACGTTCCCGGCTGATCATGAAGGTACTGTGGGCTCAGTGGCCACGAAACCGACGGTACTCGGTCATAGCCAATCCCAGTAGAGCCCAAACACCGGAGCGGAGCGCAGAGGTTTGGTGGTGCCCGGGTGATTAATCATATCCCGAGGCGGAAGCGGAGGGACCACCACCATGGTTCGTGGCGTGGACCAAAAGCAATCACAGCCCTTGTGGGACTCATTTGGTGTGCCTTTGGTAGCAGCAGCAGGGTTAAACGATAGCTTATCAAGGAGGCTCTGACTCGTGGTCTGCCTGCCTGAGTGCCCCGGATAGAGTGCGCCGAGTAGAGAGAGTTCGCTGCTGGAACCAGCGAGTGCAGTGCACAGTATGAGGTGACCGACTTCCGTCAAGTTCAACTGGAGCACGATTTTGTTCCACTTGGATTACCACATGTGTGTATGTATAATGAAGGTGGTAGTGGTTGCACTTTACACTTATTCAATTACTTACGATCGCTTTATTAACTTGCCACAGCGTACCTGTGTGCATAGTATGGTCACAGTATGTTCGACTTTTACCAGGAATGTAATATGGAAGCTAATAGACCAATAATGGAGGGCGTAATTTACATAATTTCTTTCAAATGAAATAGCTTTCCAACACCCATGTCAACTGCAATAACGTAAGCGCTTCGCTTCTGTTTGACGTTTCCATAGAATGCATTACAAACGCTGACGCCATGTTTAGTTACTGATCGTGTAGGAAGGACCGGATCCAAATGGCGTCATAATTTGCAAGCGCCATCCATAGCTATTGAGAAACTCATTATTTATGGCAACCGATATCGAGAGAGTATAATGGGTTTTGTTGCGCCATCACACCTTTTAGAACCAATCCAATTACAACGCACTCAGCCCTTTGACACCTTGCGAATTAGTTGATATTTGTTTCACTTTTCCGGAAACTCCAGAGTGTGGTGGATTTTGCTAAAGTGTTGAAAGCTCAACACTTTAATGGCGAAAGCACTTTTGCGCCTCATCAATACTGAGCTCCTGCCGTCTGGTTGGGGGCCACCGAAGTTCCCAGAACAATTCCCAATGGATCGGATAAAGTAAACTTAACCCCGAGGTGGTCTACTAATCAATTGGTTAGAGCGCCCCAAGATGTATGCTTTCATGTTTGTGCGTCTGTGTGTGTATGTGTGTTTTGGGTTGATACGAAAAATACCGAAACGAACATACCAGAACGGAGTGCAATTCACGATTCGATGGACATACCCGGGACATACCCTTCCACCGGGAATCGATTCCTCCACCGGTAACCACCAAGCTCATGTTGATCGATGCATTCCGAACACATACAACCCACCCTCCCTGGGGGACGAATACGCTTCGGAGTCAGAAGCACAACGTAAACCTACTAACCGCATATGGACGAGTTCAGATCGAACATCACTTCTCGCTCTTTACCTCCTCTCCAATCCTTTCGCCGTGCGAATCCAAACATGGGGAAGGCGAACCACTGGACACCGGGAGCATTAAAGTTCGTTTTGAAGGAAATGGCGAAGGAAAACTTCCTGGACGAGACGACGGTGTGCCCGTTCGTGTGCCAATGCAATTGAATGTGAAAATCCCACACCCGAGAGAGAGAGAGAGAGAGAGAGAGAGAGAGAGAGAGAAGAGACGTCAAGACGAGATTGAAACCGGTGAGGTGAGTGAGTGCTCCCCACCACTCGAATCCATCCGGCACCCGGGAGTCAGAAACTCCGAAACCATTTGACTCTCGGTCAGCCGCCGGTTATGTTATCTGGAGGAATGCGATCGAAAAAAGTTCTCCGCCAACCCCCGGTCCGGGCGGTCCCCCCCAGGATGGAGGGTGTTGGTGTCCGTATCCCCTTAGCTGTCGGTGTCCACTGCACCGTACCGAGGTCCGGAACCAATTCCTGGGGTCGATTAATTTAACTTACGGCCACCTTCCATTACCTCCAGTCGTCCCTGGACTCCGAGCTGCTCCGTTCCCGGCACTGCACTGATGCTGGACCATCCGGTTCCAAACCCGAAGAGTTCGACAGCGCCACGGTGTGCTACTTCTACCCTCGGGAGAGGGGGAGGGGGGACGTGTTGGAGACTATTTTCTTCTCGATTAAGTTTAACCTTTATCGTTCCCGGGAAGCTGGCATCCGGTTTGCCGCTCCTTGCTACTGGAGGGCAGATAATTTTCTGGATTCCGAGATTGGCGCTCCGAACAGCGATAAAGAACGGAGCGGATTAGAACGGATCTCTGTCTGTCCGGCACTCCGGCACACACTCTCTCTAGCACACAGCTACATCGCTGTGGAATGCGAATGGACATTCGAACACACACACACACAGGTAGCGTGCCATCCCTAGTGTCACCGAATGAAGACGCTTAGTGACAGATAGTTCGTTTGGGTCGAATGTAGTTTTAATTGGTTTTATTGCATGTAAGCGCCGGAAAGTTTATGGGGACAGATACCGATGGCCAACCGCGCGCACACACACACACGAACACGAACACACAATCCCATGTTCCAGTTAATGTGATGTCAATAAAGTTGAAACAATTTAACTACTTGGGTGCGCCGGAATGAAGTTCGGCAGAAGGTTCAGAACAGAATCCAGAATGCTCCGTGACTCCATGGGAGAACGCCGCTCGTTCGTTCGGCAATTGTTCGGTATTCAGGACAACACGCACACGCACACCATACCAGAGAACCAACACACGCCCTTCGAACGGAAGTAATACATGCGGTTTATTTGATGTGGAGTTAATTATCTTAATTTAATCTTATTTTCGTATTCGCCATCAACCGAAACCTGCTAGGTTAGGTCTGATGGTTCGTCGTCGGTCCTCGTCCCCGGTACGGCATCACCACCACGGTTGGGCCTTCGGCAAAGTAGCCCATGATGTGCCTCGTTGAGGTGTTTGCTGCGCCGGTTCGGTAGTTGGTCCGGCCCCTCTAACATTAGTATTAGAGTAGTAGTTCTCGCACACGCCACCATCCTGGTCGATGTCTTTTACGTACGAGGTAGGGTTTGTGACCTTGAGGACACACACACACACACACGCGATACACGCTTCATTGAGCCCCGTGCTCCTCCTCCTCGTCCTCTTCTTCATCCGAAACCAACACAAGCTCAACGGGACCGAAAGACATGAACGATGGTCCGGTAGCGATGGTGACAGCTGGTACAGTAGCCGCCGGTTGTTCCGTCGTCCGACAACCACCACTGACTGTACTTTGATTGTCTTCGGGAAGTGTTCCGTCTGCTTCACCGACCACTTGCTCCTCCCGTGGTGCAGCTGTTGACGGATCGGACAGATTACTGTCATCATTGGCGGCGTTTGTGTCAGCGGACGACTGTCCGTAGCGCGAGTGCAGCATGTCGAGGCGCGTCGTTAGGCTCGTGCCGCGACGCATCGTTTGGTTCATCTTCCGCAACAGTCCCTCACTTTCACTCTCCAACCTCTGGAGTCGTTCGGCCCGGGCCGACGTGTATTCGCGTTCCCTCTCCGTCAAGCAGCTCAACTCAACAATAGGCAGGACAGGTAGAGACTGTATCGGTTCCGCCGCCGATGGCTGTGGCTGTGTGTTCCGGTTGCTTCCAAGCCCGGACGGGCCGGCCACCGGATCAATCGAGGATTCTGGCGTCTGGCGTGCTACGAATCCATTGTGAATCTCATCGATCTGGGCCGCTATTTCCGTCCCACGGTGAACCGTCTTCGAGAGGCGATTCCGGAATTCCTGCGCTTCCCGTTCGAGCCGCTCCAAACGCTCGGCCCGTCTTTGAAGGTATTTCTCCTCTTCCTCGCTTAACACGGCCACGGACCGTGAGGACGGTTGCTCCTCC
>NC_064874.1:68851056-68873556 GCF_943734745.1 Anopheles darlingi
ATCTTGTGAAAGGAATAATCGAAAAGCAAATGAGCTAATAAAATTAAATCTGCTGCAGCACATGCCTTTAGTTCAACTAAAATCTTGATAATTTTCAATCTACTCTTTCAATATTCCAAGCCACTAACTCATATATCACGATTAGATTTGACCAATTGATCGATTTGTTATGTTATATCAATTATGAAGTCCAAGCAGCATATCAGAATCTTTAATTTGGATTTGTTTTGGATAAATTGTTAATCAGTCATTCGTTCATTCATACATTCAAAACATATTTAGACAAATGGAAAATGCAATAGAAACAGCAATCAAAAAGATTGGAAAGTGGAAAATGGAACCATCTTGGCATGTTGAGTATACTAACAAACATTCCCACTGTCTAGCATACATAATAAAAGCAGTAGCAGTACTCCTTATACTGAAATTAACGCGTTGAGCTTCACGTTCTAACGAAAATAAATTTTAAAAAATACATCGACTAACGAACACATAAAAACTGGTTCATGGTAAAAACAACTATAACATTACATTACATGAGTGAAAGCGTATAGACATTTAACAATATGCACCATTGTTTCAATTTCAAACAAGCGACATTAAAAGAACAAAGCAGAAACATATAACACATCCACATCCCCCCCCCCCCAACACTAAACATGGTCAAACAGGAAGAATAAGTCGCTACAGATCGATTATTCCCTCTTCTGCTGTTTGTCACTCGCAGCACTTCCGCGGCACCGGAGAACCGGAGAGCAACATTTCCGTATTACCAGCTGTCCGGTTGATGGTGGTTTTGTTCGTGCCAGCACACACCACAACACTGCCACTACAATCGCCGAGGTCCCGAGTAGTTCACCCGATCTACCCGAGCAGAGCCGTCGGTCGTTCACTAGCCATGTATGGTGGTGGTCCGGAAGGTCAACGGCGCCACTAAAGATCATTGCATCCATAGATCATGCATGAGCCAGCAGCATCGCGACAGCAGCATCGCGTCGTTGACGCGTTGTCGGTGACCTTCACTTTACTCGCGGCGCGGCGCGGTGCTTTTGGCAGCGTCCAGCGTCGTCCACACGCGAAACGCGAATCGCTCGGAGTGAACAAGTTCATGTGCTACCGCGATCGCGATCTACACCTGCCATGACCGAGCCGTGAGAGGCAGAGGGGGGGAATGTCGATCACAGCTGATCCTCCACAACACACAGACACACAAACACGCACACACAAGCTGTGAAAGAGAGACTTAAGGGCAGCAGCATGCTATTGCGGTTCTTCGTACCTGTTCCACCTGATCCTCCCGAATCGCGATGATCTCTTTGCCGGCCTTGATCACGTCCTTGAGCGTTTTCACCTGGTTGCGCAGCTGCCCGACGTCCGTCTGCAGCGAGAGAGCCTCGGCCTGGGCGATCTGTAGTTGGAACTGCGCCTCGGCCAGCTCCGACTTCAGCCCACGGATCACACCGTTCTGGCGACTGCTCTCCGCAAGCGTATCGTCCTGCAGCGCGTGAAGCTGTGTCCGCAACTGAGCCAGATCGTGCCGCAACGCCAACGTTTCGCCGGTAACGCGCTGCAGCTCGTGCTGTGACTCAGCCAGTTCCCTCTTCAGCGCGCGTCTCACATCATCGGACTGGATGCTGCTGCTGCCACTCTCGGTGTTTATGGTTTCGTTAGTAGTGGTGGTGGTGGTGCTGGTAGTGTCATTGTCAGAACGATCGTCGCTGCGCAGCTCATTGCTTTGTGCTTCGCTCCGTACCGATCGCTCACGATCGCCGCGAGCAACATCAACATCAGCAGCATCATCATCATCGTGCACCGATCGTGTCTCGTGCCGTGCGTTGTTGTCTACGACGTCACTCGTCTGCTCGCTCTGCACCTCCTCCAGCGATGGCGGCGCGTCACTCCGGTTCCCCGCTTGAACTACCAGATGGTGGTTCATTGAACTAGAACTATCATAGCCGATACCAGCTGGGCCCAACACTACTACTTCCGCCATCGATGTATCGGAGTGACTGGAACTAGCCTGCTGTTGCTGCTGCTGCTGCTGCTGGTTGATGTACTTAATGAGTGCTCGGTTGCGGCTTTTCTCTTCGCTCAGTGCCGCACGGAGTTGCTCCAGCTCTTGCCGCACCTGCCCCAACTTCGATTGATGAATGCCACGCTTCTGCTGGAGCTGCTGGCGAAATGCGGCCAGCTCGGTTGTCATCTTCCGGGCACGGCACTTTGCCGACATACTGTCATCACTGTCCTCGCCCTGCTCGTCTTCTTCGACTTCGATCACAGGCTTTTCGTCCACCAGTTTGGACAGTTCCGCGGTGGATGTTTCGTTTACATTATCGTCACATCCTTCGGCTGTTGTCGTTTCACAATCATCATTTGCCGTGGTGGTGTGTTGGTGTTTCGTATCTACTACTACTACTGACGTCGCAACCGTCACCATTGCCGTGTCCAACTCCCTGGTCGCATCGTGATCTGGGTGTGCTGTACCGTGCACCGACACCTCACCGACGATTTGCGCCGAGGAGTTGTCGACGCCTTCAGCATTGTTTTCCCGGCCAACATTGGCCGACTGTATACCGCCCATCACTTGAACACTTTAAACCTACAACCCCCCCGTTACCTACGCAGGACGGACAGAAACAGAACCGCGCTGTATGATAGGAGGAGAGAGAGAGAGAGAGAGAGAGAGAGAAAGGCTAAGTGAAAGCGTAACAGAGAGCACGGATTGGTGCACGTTTGCACCGTTTTGCCACCGATCACGATCCCACCACCAGCCCCAACACGTCACCACGGATTCGTCCTGACACTTCTTCTTTTTCTTCTGCTTTCTTCTTCTATAACAATTAATTTACTATTTACCATTCGCTGACCAATGTCGCTTCAGGGTTTCTGTGTCAAGCGGCCATTGTGCGACCACAACACCGATCAGTATTGGGCCCCGGAATGCGTATTTGGCAGCTGGCGCAGGGCGCAATCGAGCCACAACAAACAACACGCCCGCCCGTCCGGGAGGCGGAATTGCAAAACGGAACTGACTGTTCCCGTGAATGGAAAATGACGAACAAACAAATGGCGAATGCAGTCACTGCGTGATGCGGTGATGCGGTTTTCCTTTCTTTCTGCCCCAAACCCCAAAAGAAAAACGCCAAACGTACCGACGAACAAAATGGCTACGCGGAACGCAACGCACGGTCTTCGTGTGTCTTTTCGAGTGGCAGCGATCGTTGAGACTGGGCTATTTTTGGCTATCCACCGTCGTATTATTTGACCGACGATCACGCTGGCGGGGAAAAACTTACTCCCAGCTACACGCTCGCCTTCGGACGCCCATACAACGTACACAGTGGGCCCGCTTCGGTGACCATAAATCTATTGCCAAACACTAGTTTGTTCTTTTTGCTAGTTCCAACCGTTCCATCCGATGACAAGCTGGCACAAGCTGCCGACATTGGCATACTATTAATATTGGATTACTCATTGTGAGCATTGTGGTGTGTAACTGATTGCAGGGTGTGGTTGTTGATGAGTTTCCAATGCTACCCACACCGATACTGAAGTAGCTATGTTTAGCCGGTTTACCTATTGCTTTTCTGCACTTTCCCTTTTTTCTTAACGTCTACAAACACATATCTACATGTTTAGCATTGTTCTAGGATTAACATGGTATTTAGACTTATTAGTTGTTAATATAGGATATAATTATTTGATACAAATATCATTAGAAAACTCCATCAATACACGATAGGTTCTCTAAGCTCTTCAATATTTCCCGGGAAGTTATGTACAAAGAAAACGGAAACGGAATACCAAAACTCAATTCCGACCACGTTTTTACCGGGCGCCTCCACTGTGCAGTCTCCTACTCGGAAAACCAGATTTTACTATCTTGGGGACTTTGCGGTGCTTTGGTACATTGGCTAGATCGTTCGTATCTTTTTTTCCCTCGTCTTCTTCTACTAACGGGAGAGAAAACCTCCCGAGACGAGAGAGAACGAACGCCCGACCGTCGCTTCCGTCTTTAGTCGCTATTCGATTTTGTCTATTTATAAGAAAATACAAACACGCACGACGCACAAACGGCAGACAGCGACCGGGTAGACTAAATATGAGGAAAATTCAAGTGGACCGCGCATTATGGTAACCTAATCTTCGTGAAGAGGACTTTGCGGCCTGGGAGCGACGTCGTAGCCGGCGGTCGATGAGCCTTAGACGTGAGCGTGCGCTAGCGAGATGAGCGAGAAGAAGA
The DNA here is from genome assembly GCF_943734745.1 of Anopheles darlingi. Lineage (NCBI taxonomy): Eukaryota > Metazoa > Arthropoda > Insecta > Diptera > Culicidae > Anopheles > Anopheles darlingi. The sequence goes on from NC_064874.1 coordinate 68,855,300, forward strand.
GCGACGCGTAGACCGCGGAACGCTGCTGGGAAGGATTTTTTGCATTCCGAACGATGCTAATTAGAGGCAAATGAATGAGTCTGTTCAACACTATTGCTCAATATCACCGACGACGCTAGTTCGGTGGACGGTCTTAGCCTTGATAGTGCTGCGCCAACACGTGTATCGTCGATGCGCGCTGTGGCGCTGCACGATGCGCTGCTCTACGATGGACAATCTGACTCACACACTCTCTTTTTATGGTATTTATGCTTGGATTTTAGATTTAATTTTAATTAAAACTGGTAATATGTTTTTAAATATTTCGTTTTATTATAAACGAATCATTATTTAAACGTAAAGTTTTCGTTTAAACGTAAGTTTACAGCAAACTTGAAAATATTTTTAGACAAAATACCTAAAATACCCTAATATCATCCACAAATCATATAATATCTGGTTAAATACGTCAACAAATCGCAAACTGGAACACCGATATTGCGATGCATCGAGGTTTGCATACTATTTACGAAACCAGCTCTACCAACAACCATTACATGGCTAAACATTACCAAAACAATTTGCTCTACTGCATTACAAATTACGAAATGGATTGCGGTCAAGATTTGTCACGTCCCCCTCTCTTGCTCTCTCTGTCCCTCTCTCTCTCTCTGCTCCAATCTGTCAACATTTAACATTTGGTTTTGCTAGACTCTGGCGCCTCGTGTGGGCACAAATTGCTTGGGAAATGGAGACGATCATCGGTTTCTACGTTCTGTCGTTCTCCATTGCAGCCGCGCTCCATCAACCCAACACCTTCCATGCCCGGTGTCGATGAACATTCTATCGACGACGACGACGGGAGCTCCAGACGGGACGAAATCAAAGTGCAAATACCCATTTAAATGGGTTCACCTTTACCGTTTGTCTTGTTGAGGTGGGGTTTTGGGTGAATCATTGAACCCCTCTTGCCGTCTTCACTCGATCTCGTCTCGTGGGTGTCGTAGCGAAGTCAGGTGTGGAAGATGGTGTCACTGTCGTGCCATCTCTTAGGTAAGATTGGTTAAGGTTCGAATGTCAATAATCTCAAACCACCGAGACGTACATGGCATCTACTCAGCCAAGGAGCCAAGAGTTGGAAGCGGAAACCGAGTGATTTGTCAGAAGGCGCTATCAACGTGGCAACTTAATTCAATTGCATTGCTGAAACCAGAGTCGGGTTTTGCGCGAGAAAGTCATACATACACTTCGAACAGAGCTCACGGCTTCAAACTGCAGCGAAACTTAATTTCGTTTCCATTTGTCATTGGCAAGCGGCTGTAAAATCCGTTCAATCACACAATAGCAACGACTTCAAGGGAGATTGAATTTACGCAGTTTGTACCGGATTCTTATTCTCTTTGTTAATATTTAAACATGCGCATTTCGTATTATTCTTCTTTTGATTTTTCCGTTCTCTAAAATGCTATCCATGCTTTGTTTTGGATTGGGAACCTAAAACGATGTGAATTGATAATAAATTCGAGTAAATACTAGTAGCTTTACAGTGTGTAGTAACGACATTTTATAAACGCGAATACCTCTTACAAAATTAACATTAATTATGCGATGCAATATCACTTTACAGAAAGTTCTCCAACAAAATTCCATCACTATTTGAAATGTTCTACACAATTTCAACATCCGTTTGCTACTTCGTCGTCACAACGCACCTCTCCTAGGGAAAGTATCGCTAAGTAGTTGCTTTAATGTTTCCAAATGAGTTTCTAAACGATCGCTTTGTCCTTCTAATCACGACGACGATGCCCACGGTATTGCTTCTGTACCCATTTCACCGAGCTAGAGAGCGATAGAACCAGGCCAGGGCTCGCTCTCCTGCAATTATAATGGTTGGGCAAAAACTTTATCGTTTGCCACTCACGGTGACACCATCTCCGCACGCCGCACCGGCAAAGTGGAAGTCAAGCTGTGGCTAAAAGTGTGTTTACAGAAATAATTAACATACGAATCCAATAAAGCTCCCTCTGGCACCCGGGGCAGGGGGGGACCACGATGACACGACATGGCGCATCGACATAGCGCACCAGCAATGCCGCCCAGTATGACTTGCTACACTGTCAGCTCGACTTGACAATGGATTTCAAGTACTACGGAGTGGAACCTGAACCCATCGACAGTGCCCGCTCGACACAAAACACAATAATCCCAATCAGGCACACCACTTTCTTAGATTGTCGGTCGGATACAACGTAGCAGCAACTAGTAAGCTTGGCTACTCCGGTCCTCACCCTCATTTGTTCCTCAGTGCAGAACCCTCGGCACGACTCGAACGACAAACCACTGTTACAGTTGAAGAAGCCACAAGAAGAAAGAGGGAACGAAGAAACAAAACCAAAACGTGGATCCTGGAGATGTACCAATGTTGAGTCGAGTTGATGGGTCGAACGGGCCATCCGCCATTCGTCTAAAGAGGTCACGGCGCCTTCGTCCAAGAAGTTCGTCTTCGATGCCTGCCCTGAGATGGACTACTCTTCACCAGTAGTTGACATGACCGGGACAAAGAAAAGAAGCTTCAATTGTTATGATAAAGTTGTCCTTCGTCCGTACCGTACCAAGGACGAAGTGTCTGGTCTTGCGCGGCACGACCCACGGGTGGGCACCCCGTGCCTAAGGAATCAAACATTTCGCCCCGGGGTTCAGGTCCCGGTCGTGCGTATCTATGGTATCGCCGGTCGCTGGTCGTTTAAGATACCGAAGCAACTGGATCATCCAACGGTTCTCCCCGGGGGGGCATGCTATTCCCCTCCACCCTCGGGGGTGGCCGTCTCAAGGGACAACCTACCATTCACCGAAGCAACACACCTCGGACGGAATCGATCGAACCGTCGAGACTGGTCCGAGGAGCCGGGCAAAAGGGATCCCCGCTACACATCAAAGCATCAAACCCCGATGGAGAGCGACCAACTGTCCAGGAGCTGGCCTCAATCGGGCTCCAGGGACCAGGGACAAGCGAAGCGATGGAACGGACAATGCTCCACTCCGGGCACCACCAGGGGTTTGGGGTTTTGATAAAACTTTCACGTTTATGATTAAACTAATTTTCTTGCCAACAGTCAAAAGTGCTCTGCATACAAGATTTCGCCCCTACCCTCCTCCGGACCAACCCCGGGCGTCGGTTTGACCTGGTTTCTGGGGGCCAACCCCGAGGGCTGCACCGGCAACCAGACCGGGGACCCAAAGGCAACCATAACTGGGGAGGGAGTGGTTTGTAGATGATCCGTTTTCCCACGAGTAAATTCACAATCGCCATTGCAAGTGTGCAAACTTTTGCTACTCCACCACCTGCCGGGCATCCGGCCAGATCCTCCATCGATCGACCGATCCCCACCATAATCATCATTTTTCATCTCCTTCAGCCCCTTCTGTGTGCCGGTACGATTATGCTCGTCTCGGTATCGCATGCCCGACTCGACGTACTGCACTGTACACTGTCTTCTTTACATACTCTTCGGTTTCCTTGGCTGCCGCTTTCCTGGCCACGTCCTCTGTTCTAAATGTACAAATTTCCAACTTCGGTAATATCGTCGATTAGGACGATACCGGGACAACCGGGCCTAACTTCTTTCTTGCCAGCTCAAGTGTCCATCTCATTTGCATTCTCCCGTTTTTGGTTGGGGTGGGCCCCCACCGATGCTGCGAAGCTGCAGAGAGCTAGCAGGATTTGTAGCGGCGTGCCCGGTGGTACAATGGCCGATCCAGTGGGCACCAAGTTGAGGCAGGTTGAAGTTCAATCGTTCGGAAAACGCAACAACCGATGCCAGGAGCAAGTTCGTTGTGGGTGTGTTTCATTCGTTTTTTTGCATTTTTTTTCCCCTGCCTCTTCCTCGGTTTCCCGGTCGCCGCCGGGTTTCAAGAGTCACAACAACAACCGTGGCTAGACTTTGGTTACTGGAACGGGAGAAAAGAGAACGGTTGGTGATTGGTGATGAAAATTTTGCAGCGAGCGAGCGAGAACATGATTAAAATTTCGATGGCCGTAAGGTCCTTTCCTGGAACAGGCACTCCAAACAGGCAGTGTGCCTTTTTGTCGTCTCGCTTTCTGTGCGGCTCCATCGTGCTTCGCATACGGGAGCATTCTGGGTTGGTTGGTTGTTTCAGCAGCTGTAGTGCATTAAAGGACACTTTAACGTGGTTTACGGACGTTCGCGAGGGATGTGGAGTTGGGGAGACGTATTCGGATTTGCATATATTATCAATTATATAGTTTTAATGTGCTTTGTGGCCTCCAACTAATTTTAAACTCATCTTTTGCCCACTGGAATTGGATTAAAATAGCATAGCTTGTGCATAGCGTAAGAGGGTTAGCTAGTCCATAGTACAAATAACGATTCGTTGTTAGACTTTGAAAACTGCTACACTAATAAATGCATTTAGTATATTATATAAAAATGTAACACCTTTAAAATAAAACGAATGAACTTTCGATACCAGTTTATCTAACCAGTATTTTCTCCGGAAGCACCTTTCACGAGTTAAATTAAACAGTTCTGCACACAAAACACAAGGAAAACAAAACTTCTTTACCAACTTACAACTCAATCAACTGCACCACTGACTCCTCTGTCTTTCCTCTACCGCTACACCTTTTAGTGAGATATGAACACCACAGCACCAAGTTGTGCTTTAGTAGAAACAGAAGCATGAAGTAAACGAGCAAAAAATCTGCAAAACAAATTCCCTCCCCACACACACACACATACACATTGGAACTGGGAGACTTTTCCCACATTTTCCCAATCGCATTACGAACGGAGAAGTAACCTCCACAGCCAACAGATCTCTATACTTTCGACCAATGGTGGACCGAACACACGAACCAGATACCGAACGTTTCGACCGTTTTTCAACGCTCCATCGTACATCGTACACAGATAAATTCGAATTAATTAAAACTTTTCCGCATATGTTGAAAGGGCAAGGGATGTGCATAATGAGCGAACGAACCCCGAACCCCCACAGGGGGGGCCCAACCATGGCCCTGGCCCAAATGCAATGCAGCCAAAGACGGTTTCCAAAAGCCCTAAACCTAAAGCCGGCCGGCATCACGTCAGACGCAGTATGACGCCCCGAACCGGAAACCTCTCGGCGGGCTAAATAAATCGTGCAACACACATCCGCACTCCGCAGAGCTTCCGCAGGATGGGAACAACAGGCTGAGAAGGGTGGGAAAGTAGAAGAAACTTGACGTCAAGAAGCGGGCCGTAGGACGTCGCCAAAGCTAAAGCCAAAGCCAAACTTCCTTGTGCTGAGTACGCATCATGCAGCACGGTCCTCGACTGATCTGCTTGAGCAGCCGCCAGGACCAAACTTCCTAATAAGCATTTACAAATGTAGAAATAAATAAAGACAGGTGAAAATTATGTGCCAATGGATCGGAGCATAAATCACGCGTCAAAGCCCTCCCTCTCCCCCTTGACTGTCCAACCAGCCAACCCCGAGTTGGCTCCGAAAGTTCACGGGCCACGGGAAAATGAAGACCAAGTACCGAGTGCCGAGATAACGACCCACAGGAGTTGTTGCCCATCGCTCGTGTGCTCCATTGAGCTGCAGGGTAAGGGGGGAGGCCCGAAGACGAATTGTTGATCTCGTTGGCTCACCACCTACTCCAGTGGCGTACTTTGCGTGCCACCCACAAACACACAGACGAACACATACTCAAGCAACGGGAAGATACCGCTACTCCTTGGTCCAGAGGCAGAAAGCTGACGAAAACGAAACTTTTTCGATGATAAATTGGATAAGTTTGAATACCAGCGCCCAAGGAGGGGTTGGTGGTGGATGTTGGGCGATGGGGGTACTCACACAGACACAGACACTACCCCAGCGACGCCAGCTCGGTTGGTGAGGATATTCCAATTCTTTCCGGAACATGGAACGAGGGAGAACCAAATTAGATGGCCACGTGCAGGGGGATGTAGAGAGACGATACGGGGCGTAAGACGATATGACATGTGTGGTTGGTTTGGGGGGAGGGGAGTGGTGTGAGTGAAAGGGAGGGAGTGGTAGCGAACATAATACGCATTGTCATGAATATTGATACGCCATGATTTCCGGTGCTAAATGGCAATTAGAATCGTTTCACTTCTTGTTAAGAGTATTTCTTTCTGTTGTTTTTTTTTTTTTGCAGCGTGAGGAAAACTTTCGCTCTGCCACTTGTCAGAGGTTGACTCCGGGTGCTTTTAGGCTGAAAGGATGAGTTCGCATAGAATAAGCTTCGTAGCTTATACCATCATAACTCATATCTTCATTTCCATACCAAACGCACCACATCGCTAATGATGGTTTTAAAGTAAATTATTTCTTAACTTCACTCCATTCTACGCTTACGAGGAGTGTCTAGAACGTAGCACCAGCTGTCAGTTCCACCGAGTCAGTCAGTAGTGCACCGAGCAAAGCCACACCAGGCGTCACGGAAGTCCAATCATTGTAATTTATCAGCATAAATTACCTAACCGGTGTGGCAAACCGGGGATCACCTCATCCCGCGTCCCGAACCACGGGCCAAAGCGATTCCGAGAATTCCAAAGTGGTAACATGAAATGTGCGCGTGTGTGTGTGTTTCCCGTGAAAGTTCCCGGCATGCAGCACTGGTTCGCGCTGCAGTAATTGAGATGATAAATGTACTCAACTGCCTCGGTTGAGTCCGAGTCCTCAGCCACCAGTCCCTCAGTCCACAAAACATCATCCTCGCGTAGGCCGTAGCCTGGTGACAAACATATGTTCCGCGCGCGAGCGAGCGACGCCCGACGTGTCAGTTATAATTGCAACGCTCCGTGTCCACTCCCGATTCCGATTCCCGGATTCCCGATTCCGACACAACCGTTCCGGTCAGGCGTGAACTGGTGCTGGGCTTGTGCGGTGACATGGCGAAAGCACTCCATCCTCGAACCGGCCGCCGCCGATGCCATTATCCTTCCTCCCGGATCCTTGCCTGGTCGCTGATTGCTGGCGAACAAGAAATTGCACTACCCCCGGCATCGGTATCGGTGACGTTCGCTTTGCTCGTTCGCTGATCTAATTAACTTGTGCTTTTTGCGCCTCGCCCCATGTTCGCCGATCTGATGCTCGACAAACACTCACACACACACACACACACACACAATCGTGCGTGGACGGCAGGTGATGCTCAACGGTGATGCAATTTGAATAAGCAGCACATTAGGATGGGCAATAATGCTGGAACCCGGCCGGGTTTTGTTATCGATCGATATGCGACACGGACACGCGTTGCCGTGCCGGCAATCTTCTTATTCTGCATCGTTTGTACCCGATATTTTCCCTTTTTGACATACGGATAGGATTGATCAAACGGCATATCAAAGGGCCGGCGAGACAGGACAATGTTCGCTCGCTTTTGTCGTAAGAACCATGCGTTTGAAATACGGCTGGCTGATGATGACAAACTGGCGTTTGCTTCAAGTGTCCAGGGTACCAGGGTGTGATTGTTGGTATGCTCGCTCTGTGCTGGAGGCTTGCTGACATTTCTTTGCTGACAAGCGAACCGTCTTGAGCAGATCTTGCAAAAGGATGTCCTCCTTCGGAGAACGAGAGGTGGGGTACCACCGCTCGTTTGTTGTCTTTCGCTCTGCTCTGCTCTACTCTGCTGAGCGGTGTCCGCACGTCAGGATGCGGTTTTCTGCAGCACCCAAAGCACCCTTTCATCCGAGCGGCTTGGTTTGTGATTTGCTGTAATTGAAAGTAAACATTCCGTTGCCGTTGCGAGCGAAACGGAGGGTTTACGGTCAGCTTGAGTTCTGCCCTGAGGAGTAGGAATATTTATTGCTGCATACAATGGTCTTTTTGGCGAGCGGGAGGATATTTATGCAAACCTCACCAGTGACCAGCTTCGCTGCCATTACGTTCACTAGATGCGTAAGGAGTTAGTTGAAGATTGGATGGTTTAAAAAAAAACAAGTAGATGTAATTTATGTTTAAGGATAGTATTTTTGAGTTGTTAAATATGGTATTTGCATAAGAATTGTTTTATTTCACGATTTTAGATCCTCAATGAGACAGTTATCAAACTTTTATAATTTACCATTAGAATGCCTCATAAAACAATGTGGAATAACATAATCCCAAAGCTCTTTCTCTGGAAGGGGTATTTGTGGGAATCATATCTGATCAATAATATAAAGAAAGTAGTGATATAAATGTTGTCTGTTCGTTAAAATGTCAGCAAAGGCATAAGTTTCGAGCTAACTACTGGCACAAAAGCTTTCAAATCAAAATGCAACGGTTATGCGAAGAAGTCGTATCACTATAAGCCGGATAAAATTATATATTGTTCAAGGAGCATATTCAAGGACGTTCAGTAATGGATGAGCATGGTCTGAAAGTACTGCAAAAGTGGTGTGTCCGGTTAAGGAAAAAGTGAAACGGACTCCTGTGAGTTCCATGCAAAATCTGACAAATGAAGTGAACGCTTCACAATCGTCAAGGCCAAAGGTGACTTGCAGGCATTATCAAGAACTTGTGTGAAGCACCCTTTGATCACTGGATAAATCAAAACTCTCTCGCATGTGCGAGCTGTTGTTGGAATTCATGAGAAAAACAAAACGTTCAGTGTTTTCTTTGAGAAAAAACATTTACCCATTGATCCAGCAATAATTCCTCACACAAATAGTTTTCCATTATCCCTGACTCATACCCTGAATACCCAGCAACATCGTTGAGCATAAAATTAAAATTCCCTTCCCGAGGCATTCAAATGCTGGAGCTGCTGGAGTGGTTGCATCCAATGGTTTGAATATACCCCCTGGTTGTTTTGTAGTATAAAATTCTACATTAAAATTAATTCTGAGATTTCAGAATTATCATATCAACATTTTCGACGACCACATTTTACCATGGCCCAGATACCCCATTTTACCCAGAAAATGTTGAATTCCAACCAGATGGGGCTCCCACTCATCCCTGGGAACCAAACAAGCTTGTAAAGCACCCGAGGGCTGGAGGTGAGCTATCCTGGGCCAGGTTATTCAGATATAGAATATAGATATAGACTTCAAATTCCGGACCGAATGAATGATAAAAAATTCCCCCGGCCATACATGTAAACGCACCCAAAACTTGTTTGACGAAGAACAATTTTGAATTTTTTGGGAACGAAGAATTTTGGGCGACAAATGTTTGACCTCCAATGATTTGATCTCATTGAACTTTTCAATATGGACGTATTTTCAACCAAACCTTATACTGCAATGAAGAAATGCGATTGATTTATAATTTATTGATTAGATTAGACGGTGATTTTAAGGGAGTATGTAATTCTGGTTTTTAAAAGCTTTCTGGTAACTAAAACCCAAATAAAATAAACAAAATCATATTCAAAAACGGTAATGGAATAGAAAAGATATCCATTTAAAATAACCCTTATTGAATAGAATCTAAAACAAGCTTTCGCTTCACTCCCTCCTCAGTATTGCTTTCATTAAAGTTAGTATTGAATTCTAGTTCGCTCGCGCTCAAATCACTAACCGCCAATAACCGAATGCAAAAAAGTGGTACCAAGTCCCGATTGCAACTAATTTCTGTTTACCCACCCATCCCTTGCTATGCTTCAATCAACAGCAATCAGAACAGCTGCGAGTCCCGAACCTGCGCTTGAACATAGTTTTGCAACCCCTCCTCCCCACCCAGGGCCAACTTCTCCCCCAAACCCGTCCTTCGTGTTCGTGTAGAATCGCCATTTATCACTGTTGCGATTTGTTGTTTCCTGCCACTGGCACCGCAACACCGGTCTGTGCGGTTCAGATCGCACCAATCGGTGGCAAAATAAATCAATCGCGCCAACTGTTTACACTTTTCAAAAAGGCCAGAAATCACAACCACAGCTCGAAACCCAGCGGAAGCCTTTCTGCCCTGGCGTCCGCAACGCAGACGTTGGCCATCGCTTCCTTTCATCTCCTATTCGTGCCTGACCCGGTTATCGGTGTTGGAGGACTGACAATAAACGAAATGCAATCCATTAGTCGCGCGGGGGGCAGTTGGCCCAGAATGAAAAGTGTTTGCCAAAATTTCAACGCAACATGGAAGGTGAACATGGAGTACACCACCACCATCAGGTCCATGGGACCACCCGTGACATTGGGCTGCATCAATCGTTGGTCGCAGGATGAGCAGAGCGGCGTGTGTGTGTGTATGTGTGAGTGCACAGCTGGGGGCATCACATCAACGGGCAGTTGTCTTCGCACCCGGAAGTAATTGCTACCACCAGTGCACAGCGTGGTCGCCGGTTGGCCATCGAGATCGAGGCTCCCGACCGCGTAACGGGGAAAACCACACGCCTTCCGGTCGCTTCCAAGCTCGTGCACACCCTGATGCCATCCTCTCTTCTGCAGCCATTGCTTTCGTATCAACATAACCCACAGCGCGGTTACAGGGAGCAATAGGGCCCATCGAGCACCGGCTTCACCATTCGAAATGGAATTGGCCACCAAGCGAGCGATTGGGGGGTTTGTATATTTAATGCACCGCAAATGGAACCCGGCGGTGAGCTCGCCAGCGCCAGGACGTTGGGTTGCTGCGGTTCGCACAGGAGCCAGAGGGGCCGGGCCGCGCGGCGGTCACGGCCAAAGCGGTTATGACAGCATGAACCATCAGGCACGCCAGCCGATAGCTGGTAACTGCTGGTGGCTTAATTGTGCTAGCCTCTCGTAATCAGGTATTTGCCATTTCTGGCCAGAGTGGTCCATTGGCATCCTCATTCCACGGCGTGCGGCTGGTAAATGGTGAAATGATTTCGCTTCGCCAACAAAGAAACCAACTCGCTGATGATGATGATGATGATGATGATGGTCCACATGATTGCTGCTTCATCTGCCATCGGCATCGATTCTTATCTGTTGATATTTCCTTCCGTCCGGTTCGAGGGAGGGAAGTGCCATCATCGTCGAGGCGGGCGCCCTTTTTTCTCTGTCTCCACTTTCCATTAGAGATGGTTCGTGGTGGGTGCTTCATTGTGCACGAATCGATTTGGGCCAATCATTCGAACCGTTGCCAGCAATGGTCAGCAAAAAGTGTCCTCGCATTATTCAGCCCTCTGGTCGCCGGAGAAAAATGCCTTTGTATCCAGCATGCTGTGCACTGCTCTGCATTTGAGTATGTTGAGAGTCTCAGCTGATCAGCAAGTGGACACTCGTTTGTCGGGAACTTATCGTGGTTTTCGAATGACCGAATACTTTAGTGGGAAAACCCACAGCATGAATTGATTAAATATTAGAACAATCTTACAAGGAGATTGTACAACGAGCATGTTTAATGTCATCGTCAATTTCATGTCACTATTAAACAAATGAAAACCTTCAATATTATCTAGAATTAGACTTATATTTGTATTTGCCAAAGAAACAACTCCCTCTCCAATTCAAATATATTCGCCATTCTTTTTCCAAAGCAACAATTTCTTCTCCACGTGCCACGTTTCCCGTACTCCACAAGGGCACAGAAGATGCGAACTGGTTGATCTCTCTTTGCCTGAATTGGAGCATTCTGTCCGTGCTGCCGTACTATCCGCCAGTGATGATACTCTGGAGGGCTTTTTGGTCGCCGGAAAATCGCTGAGCAGCGGCCGGGTATGCTTTTTGTCCAGTAAGCACAACGGACCCCATGACGAATCTTCTGCCCGGCTCATCCGACTGCTGCCGAGAATATCTGTGGCACGTGGACACCATATATCCGGCGAGCGCCGAGCGTACAACCGGCTTTGTTCTGGTGAATAAACGTTATTCCTTTTCTCGGTCCACTATCTGCTTCCGCCACTACGGAGCGTACGAGTAAGTCCCGTGATAGTACATAATTGTCTAACCTCTCTTGGGTAGTTTCTGTTCGTTTGTAGTACAAGCCAACTTCATCCTGTCCTATCGTTTGCTCTACTGCACTGTATTCCGTGCGAGACTGAAGTGAATAGTCTCCAGAACGATAACCGATGGCTGCAACAACAAAATCTGAATCTATTTCTACTATTTTTCTTATCCTGTTATCAAACATCATCGAGCCGTTTACTATAAATTGCATTTAAACAATGATTATAAATACCACTCTACCGTTATTTAGGACATTAGTGAGTCGTTTTAAATTTAGCGAAAACTACTTCAAATTCCACAATCGACATGGAGTGTTCGCGAAGGGAAATTATGCCATGCCAAATCATACCATTAATCCTATTCATTACGACCGTAAATCTGATTTACGAACCAGTGATTTATTAACGCCAGCTCAACCTGGTGACTCGGCACCACCACCAGTCCACCTGGAACCTATCCTAACATCACGACTGGTTGACTGGTTGACTGACTGACTGACATGGTGCAGCCGCGAATGGAGATTTAAAACCAGGATCCTGGACTCCATCCATGGTTTTCCGGTACGTGTGATACTGCGGTTGAACCTAGCGTCCTAAATTATTTCACAGCTTATGAATATCTAGCGCCATAGTCGCGTCACATCACCACCATGTCACCGACAGAACCTGTGACGAGCCCGGGACTGGTCACACCACCACTAACTTCTTGCCCGCTTATGCACTTTCTCTCTGCTACCCCGCCCCCGGCCCGTAAACTTCCAATCACTCTGGCAGGTTTGCGCGTCCTCTTCTGCGCGACTCTCACTACAGCGAGCCAATACGAGCCGTTCTACTCTTCGTGGTCAATATCGTGGGGCACTTGCGATACCGTACCGAGCGCCGGAATGTGCAATATTTATTATGCATCAGGCTGTCGGAATTGCAGATGCATTCCATTATACGGTGTCTGGAGCTTCGGAGTCAAAAGATCCCGTCTGGTTTCGGAGGCTAGCATTACTGTGCCGGAATATCAACTGACCATCCTAATTATAAGCCACGTATTCCCTTTGCAATTTCGGAAGGCGACATTCAACCGTTCGCCGTTGGAACGAACCGTCGAGGGTCTGTGTTTCGCTTAGTTCGTCCTTCGAAACCGCGGCTGGTATGGTAAGGAAATGAATGAACGATTATTTGAGTTGCTTCCGAAGAGCTGATAATTCATTGCTAACACTTATGGACGCTGAACAACTTACTGTGGACCGTTGTCCATTTAAAGCAGCTTAAGGCATCATTTTGCCTAATGAATTTCACATGATTGTTTGATAAAAAAAAAAAGTTGGATTCAAATATTACAAGTTATTTAACACCGAATTATCGTCAAAATGAGCCTGTAATTAAATGCCAAGCACCAATTAAATCCGCATATGTAATATTTACTTAAAAAATTTAGACAAATCATTATGACTAATTTGAACATTAGTCCATACATACTTGTACCTAAAACATTGGTTTCGGAATAATTTGAATGAAAACTCAATCCGCGGTTTTTAAAATTTAAGTAACAACATCCACTGCTATTCCTCATTTGCACAGCGAGAAAGGGAAGGGATCATTTGGTCTGGATTTTATTTTTCTACGCACGCATTTCACTATATTCATTACCAGCTTAAGATACACCGGGAAAGGGATCGTTATGACGTCCACAATTAATTGTTAAGAAAATCGAAGAAAAAATGGCTGCATGACTTTCTACAGTTCTCTATATACAGTGCACTAAGCATCGCTATGATGGGTGCAGCACACGAAATCAGAAAAACGCAGAAGTCACGGCTCCAAGGGTAGGAAGATCGTTCAAAGATGTTAACAATAAGATTAAGCCGGCCACAGTAACGCATAGATAAAACATAAATAAACATTCATAATCGTAAGACGCAACATCCAAAGACGGCAAAAGCTAAAATGGCTGGACTGATATCGAAACAAGGCAAATAAAAACAGCTCTAAAATACCCGTTAAACGGTCTCTCTATCTCTCACTCTCATCTTTCCTTCTGACACCACTCCTCAGTTGGGACATAAAGGGTAGCCGAAGCCTTAGGTTTGCTTAATTATATGCCGAGAGATGAGTTCAGTCGCTTCGCTGGCGTTCGGTATGAGAAACCGATCCATGTCGGTCACGACGAGGTTCTCCTCTTCCGGGTAACCATACTTGAACGTGATCAAATCCCGATGCCTCTTCTTGGCCGTTATTTTCACGATACTTTGAAGTGGCCGGCGTACGATGATGCGCGCCCGATCTTTGCGTTTCTCGAGTTCACGCAGCACCAGTAGATGAGTGGCTGTTACGAGCAGATAGCTATCGTACATGTATCCGTTCAGATGCACCTCCTGGCACTTGAAATGACGGATTACGTCCGGTCCCTTGAGGAAGGCTTGTATCGATACCACATCATCGGTCACATCGGAACCATCCTGCAAACGATTCCGGGGAACGGTGCTCGCAGATGACTCACTGGCAGCCGAATTTAGCTCATCATCATCGTCGTGATCTTCACCGATGCTAAACACGGGCGGCACATTTCGGTACCGCTTACCGTTGCGATCGTTCCGCGAAACATGCTTCTCCGTCTGACCGCCCTGTCCACTGGCGGCTCCGGTCGGCATGGAAATGTAATCGATCAGCTTCTCGCGCACCTCGGCCGATTTGGTCTTCATCGCAAGCGACAATTTACTGAACAAATCGATCGTCGATTTTCGATCTCCCGCCTGTCCTCCCGTGCTGTCGTTGTTGTTGGCATAATTTCCACCTTTCTGAGCACCGCCACGTTTAAGGCTGTTCGTTGCACTGCTGTTTCCGCTATCCACTCCGCTGTTGCTAGCGCGTTTATTGATGCTGCTACTAGTGTTGTTATTGTTAATCGAGCCTTTTCCTTTACCACTAACGCCACCACCGTACCGTAGTTGCTCACGGTTGCACTGCAAACACTTTAGCGGATCGTGATCTTCGAGGCAATCGACCATCGAGTCTCCGAAGTAGTCGTGAATCGCTTCATAGCCGCCAGTCAGCAGAGAGACGTACTTGGTGCCCTTCTGTAGAAACGATGCAACGACCATGTGTGTGTACTGATCCTCCTCCAATCGGCCCGATCCCAAAAAGCACAGATGCTCTCCGCCGGCATTCGAGTTTGCATCGATTGCATTACGCTGCGAACGCAGCAAACCCTGCACCGCGGTCTGGAATGCTTCCGGTTCTTGTAGCATCAGGTTGCTGTCGAGATGGAATGCCGTCGAAAGGTGGCCGGAGTTGTACTGTTCTGCAGGGCGACAGTCGACCAGAAAGAAGCGTACCGCCTCGGGATGCGGATTCTGGATGGATGCATTCTCTATCAGCTCCTGCACCGAGACCGGTAGGCAAAGGGCCTGCGAGACAACCGACGGTTCGGTCGTACTGCTCTGAGCACCAAACAGGACTTGCAGCAAATCCCGTTTGAACGAGGCCGGCGTCTTGACGGAGTAATACTGGGCCAGCGTGCAGAAATCGAGCACATCATCCGATTCGATGCTGCACGGCATATTGACTAGAAAGCTGATCAGCTCCTCCTTCGTGCAGCTCTTCATCGCCAGTATCTGATCGCGCTGGTTGATCAGCACGATCAAGCTGAGGAAGAAGATCAGGAACGGGTCGGATTGCTGGAAATAAAGATCCCACATCGACAGCACGACCGGCAGTGTACAGGTGGAAGCGAAAAGCGACTGAAACCACGCCATGGCGTAGCAATCCGGTGTGATGCGCTTCGTATCCAGGATCGTGCACAGCTCGGGATCATGGTAAAGCAGCAACAGCCGGAACACGTTGAACACTGTTCCGTTTTTGGTGCAACCTTTTGGAATGTAAGTATCACGGATGGATTCGAACAGATTGTAAGTGTCGGAGCGGATGAGCTTCAAGGACAGCAACGGCAACATGAGCTCCACCCAGCCGTTGTTCGACTCGTAGATGAGGTTACGGTTTTTGCAGTAGAACGTAAGCATCGACTCGAGATCGCACACTACCGACACTTTGTCCTCATCATTTCCAATTTGGCCAACGATCTCTTCGCATTTTGCGTGCAGCTGCGCCTGGAAGTAGTAGCAGCGGTGAGAAAGGAGCGGTGCAAAAGAGTTTCCCCTCGCGCTCGGTCTTACCTGGAAGGGCAAATCGTAGATGTCGTTGAAGTGTTGCGACAGCTGGTCCATCTTGTTTCGCACCCCCAGGCACACTTGCCACACGTCCAGCCGTAGGGCCTCCGGCAGCGCCTTGCCGTGGCATATTGCGTAAATGTCGTCGACAGTGCAATCATCCTGCAGCGCGGACTCGAGTTCGATGAGCCTGGAACCGTCCATCGAGGTGAATATTTTTGGCGGCAGCGGAATGCAACGAAAGAACAAGATTGCGTGAACGCGAGCGTGAGTCAGAACGGGTGGTTTCTTATCAGTAATTGCGCTTATCAAAAGCTTGACACGCTTACCACAAACTGTCCTCCATCGAGGCAAAGGTATTGGGCAACCGGACAACTTTCACGGAGGTTTCGCTTTTGTTTGCCGAAGATGGGTTCTCGTTATCAGGAAGTCTCGTTCTCACACGGGGAGACCGTGAAACGCTACCATGGTACGGGAAAGTCTACTATCCACAGGATTTCACTAATCAGCTGAAAAGACCACGAAACAACGTTGTTTTCTGGAAATTCGCTCCAATTTTTCCTCGAATTATTTTTTTTCTTCACGGTGCCAACAAAATCGAAAAGTGACACGCAAACGTTTTTCCCAGGAGCCCATCGCTGCTCTCGACTCTTCAGCACTGCAACGGAAACCATACAAGCCCTCGCCATACTAGCCATGTGTAATTACGATGCCATTGAAGTGCTAAACCTTGCAGCGAGATGTAAACAAACGATGTGGAAACTCTGCTTAATTGGAAAATTTGAAAAAATAGTCGTGATACCGCCGTTCTTATCTTTTGCCGAATTATGAGACACCTGGCAAAATTAAAATCGGTCCGAAATGCGTAAATATACGAAAAATTGGAGGGATTCCGCATCGCTGATTATAGTGGCTCGTAATCGTGGCAATCAGAGAGATGCAGACGGATTCAACTACAAGGTAAGACGTGATCAGCTTGAACGCCCACGCAAGTCACGAGTTTTCACCGATTTCCCGGTTTAGGCCCTCGTCTTTAAGCGCACCGAAAAGACAAGCTTCCTGCCGAACCACATCGTTTTCCCTGGAGGAACGTTTGATCCACAAGACGAATCCCCCGAGTGGTTGTCGCTGTTTCGCAAGCATAAAGTGCACGATCGAGATTTGAAACTCCTGACGACGGTGGACGGACCGAGGCCGTACATTTTCCAAACCACCACGGACGACACTCTTGACCGTAACATTTCGCTACGTCTTTGTGCCCTACGAGAATCATTCGAAGAGCTCGGAGTTTTGTTAGTGGCGAACCGACCGGAACAATCTACAGATGGATTCAGCAAGGCCGAATACAAGTTTGATATTCATCGGTGGCAAAAGGAGGTGCATGATGGTCAGACGAATTTCCTCGAGTTGTACAGTGAGCTCAACATGCTCCCAGACATGTGGGGGTTGTACGAGTGGTCGGTGTGGATTACGCCGACACAGTTTCGGAAGAAACGATTCGAGACGGCTTTCTTCCTAGCCGCTATCAACGAACAAGTCCCTGTGTATCCTGAACAACATGAGGTGGCCGAATACATGGTAAGTACAGGAACGATTCATGTGGAATACAGGAACGATTAAGCCACATTTCTTCATCCTTTACAGTGGAGTAGCCCGAAGCAGCTGCTAGAGGAACACGATAGGGGAGATCTTTGGTTGGCCCCACCACAGGCGTACGAGCTACAACGTCTGAGTTATGTAGACGATATAGACGCACTTATGCGATTTGCTCGTAGGAGAAAGCACCACGGAACGACAGCGTTCTGTCCCGTTGGTTTTAATGCTGCCGATGGGTACATCGGTGTCCTCCCGGGAGATGATTTTTATCCCAAAAATTTCGATTTTATCAGCGATAACGAACAAATGGATCATTATGTGGATATGTCGTTGAACGAATTAAGAACGCTGGCGCAAAATGTCCATCGAGTGGAGCATCGAGGAATGCATAGTCAATCCTACTTTCACAACGGACCACCCTTGGACAAGCATTTACATGTACTCGGTAAAAACGAGGAGATGTTGAAGGCAAAACTGTGATGCTACGGGATGAGGATGGTGGTGTTGGTATGAAATAAAGTACCTGGTTATTGGGATTTATTGTTGGAATAACTTTGTCTCGTGTACTTGTCTCTAATCACCATCTAAAATCGCCATAAAAAACCCTCAACTATTTTCCTCAAACTTAACAAAAAAAAACCAACAATTTACAGTTCCGG
>NC_064874.1:68878556-68881056 GCF_943734745.1 Anopheles darlingi
CGGCCAGAACCGAAAGCACGATCAACAATTTCATTTTCACTTTCAATGAACGGCCGCTGCTAGTGAATGGGTGCCCCAGGTCCAGGTTTCGCGCGGTTAAATAGTCGCCGAATCAACTCGCCCACCGCAAAGCCGTCATCGCGAATTTCTTATCTTTTTAATGCGAAGGTAAACGAAGAAGATTGATAATGCTAGACGGTTGTTGAAAAGAATTATGGTCGAAGGCAAACATTGGATTGGCCCGATGGTTAAGAAAAGCATGAAGTTTTGTTTGCTCCGCCATTAATCGTACCGTGTTTGAAATGTTGGGCTAGTAACAGCTGATGTTGGTGCATAAGTTGCAGGCCTAATTCCTTTGGCTCGAAATCTGAAATTTTGACGAAACTTCCCGAATGAATGTTTAAAAGATGGATTTTTGAAGAAGCATATCTTTATTTAGATCGATAGTTATCAAAAAAAAAAATTACATCTCGATCAGAATGCAAAAAATACCTTCAATAGTATTATATGAGCTTAAATCCTTGTTAAATCAATACTATATATAGCGAGCTAATGTAAATGGCTGTAAGAATGATATTAATAGGTATCCAAATGATTTTACCAGCTATAAACGAAGTTTTTGATACGTAAAAATCGATAATCAAATGCAAAAAAGTTAATGTTAACGTTAAAAACACTAAAAAGAGCTATTCTCTTACTCATATCCTAGAGTTGAAGTAAAGCATTTTATTTGTACAAATTCCACATTATTACCTCTCTGGTACTTCACTAACAACTATTTCTATGGGTTTCTTTAGTGTTAAAACGAAAGATGGCTTAATTAAAAAAAAACATCAAAGTGGGTGTGGCTCATACCCATCCGAAATGCATACATGTCACACCCTCTTGGAGTGATAATGTTAGGATATTACAGTATCAGAGTTGTTTACCATTGTATTAAACATATTTTTACAGCATTAAATAGTCAAGTCTTACGTAATGCAGGTGAAGAGAATGATATAAGAAAATCGTTCGTTTTAGAGATGCATTTGGGAATATTGCTTGGCCTTCATTTAGCACATACATGTCAGTGTTGCAAATTTTTCTTCCGTTCCGTTCGTTTCATTCTTTTCAAATTTTCTCGCTTTTTGGTAGCTCGCTAAAGCATAACCCATAATATAAATTATACATCACAGAGCCAAAATTTTACTGAAATTTCCTGTAAGCAAAACATATTTCTACCAGTATGACAGTTCCAAACAATCACCCAACCCATGTTAATGGTCATCATTGCCCAGCCAGAGTCAGAGAATTCTCCTGCCGACTAATTCGCTTGTTTGTATTGCTTAGTTGCTTTTATTGATCATTCGACATCAATTGCTCGGACATTTTATGGATCAAATACGAGTTACTGTGGCAGTTCCGAATCCTGCAGGACGGCTCCACAGATCACCGTCATCTGAGTAACGCACATGGAGAGACCCTGCTCGGCCATGGTCGATGCACCGGTCATGCAGGTGTTGTAGGTGTTCAAGATACCACCCAGATCCTGGGAGACGGCCTCGACCAACGCCTCGATTTCAGTCGCACTCAGGGCCGGGTTTTCCTGCAGCGCGAGCAGCTTTTCGTTTAACTTCTGGTTGATCCTGGCCGGAGTGTAGAAAATGTTGTCCCCACGGAACACATCGAGCAGACGCAATTGCGACAGCTGCGAGGCCATTCTACCCAGCGATCCGCTGTAGTCGGTCAATTTGGTGTTGAGTGCAAGGTCGGCGGCGTTGATGCAGTTGGTGAACGACACACCAGCAAGGTTGACCGTCATCTCGCTGCTCGACTTCACGAATCCCAGGCACACGGTATCGGCCTCCGTCTGACGAGCGATCTGGCCCAGAATGTAGTCCTCACGCTCGACGACCGCATCGACAAAGACTTCCTTCGAGTTGATCACATCCAGATGGAAGTTCACCAGCTGCGTAGATACGTTGCTCTTCACGGACACCAGTGCCGATTCCTCCTGGTCCAAGGCTGCCTTGTAGCGTGGTGCGATGTCTTTGAAGGTGGTAATCACTTCCACTGCATCCGGGCGTAAAGCCGAAGCGGCGCCCACGATCGCCAGCAGCAACACAATAGACTTCATCGTTTGAGACAGAAGATAGACCTGTTGCAAAATCTCCTGGGACCAAAACACTGGATAACTGCCGCTCGTTACGGCTACCTTAAATACTACGCCAAAGCGCTCTCCACAGCATCGGAAACTGGATGCTCCTATTTGCTTAAGATTACCATTTGGAACTCGCCATTTTTGTGTTCACTGGTGGTGGCGTTATTACTTTCCTGTTCCTCACAATGATTTAAGGGAGCGTCAGGAGTTTCTGTTTGCACAGATCATCCGGAATTATCGCTGACGTATGACGGCTGGCAGAACACTTGCCCTTGTTTGTCCAGACAAAACAGCAAACAGATTTCGGCTATTCCTGGTAGCATAATGCAGAGGTACAATATCTGCCCTGGAAACGTTCGC
>NC_064874.1:68886056-68911056 GCF_943734745.1 Anopheles darlingi
AGTTATGCAACTCGAACATTTCGTAACTCTCCCTGTAGCAGTACATGAAAGGAAACCCCCGATCCAAACCACCGTACAACAAAATCCTAAGCCCAAGACTAATCATAACAGCAAATCTAGATGACAAAACAATGAACCTCAACTTCGCTCTAGACAGAGGATGGTCTGGGTTGGTTAGACGGGGAGCGGCTTGTGAAAGTCGAGAGGTATAAAGGCAGTACGGGCTAAAGGGAAAAATCGGTTTTCTTCTCCGGACGCCCTGTCACCCAACTTTGCCGACTTCAACAACACACTGTGCGTGGTGATGGTGGGGCTCGTCCCTAGCTTGTGTTTGTAGTGCTCGTAGCCGGCTGGCCGACTTCCTTGTGGTGTCAGCCGAAACGAGGAATTTCGGTGCATAGCGGAAACTTTCCCAATTTCAAAGCCAGCCACCGGTCACCGGTATTTGCCGGCGATTCGTTGTTTGGTTCCGTATCATTTTTCCATCGCTTTTTTGTTTTTTCGTTCGTTTCGCTCCTTCCGGCGAATCACACCAAAGAGAGAATGTTCCGGCATTTTCTGTGACCCACCAATTCCTTAACAACAACCACGCAGGTAGGGTTCCAATTTCTCTGTTATTTTGAAAGCCGGACTACTACCCATTGCGAGAATTAAACAGAGGAACATTATATCATCATCATGTTTGGGGTGGGTAGGGATGGTGATATTGTGAAAGCAATCAAAGTTTTGTCAATTTTTGGTACCAGCTGTTGCTGTTGCCTGCCTTCTCCTTATCATTAGCGTTGGTCGAAGGCCGATCAATAATAAGTGAATCATGTGCGCGGATGTATATTTAGACCTGTAAAGCCTGTAGATCCTGGACCATTCTTCGACATCCGCCCACGAATGCGCACAGCTAATCGCGATGAATTGGCGCAAATAGCCAAGTGTGGTCTAAAAATAGAGTTCACTTGTTCTACGCGTGAATGTGCAATGTCAGCCAAATCCAAATTCCAGCTGTTTTCTCAGTAATCACTAGCCGACGATTAGATATGGGGCTGCAAGTTTGGCAATTTTATGATTCCCAGTGCTTCCGCTTCACCACACAACGCACACCAAACGCCATGGATCGGATCTCTTTGAACAGCCGAGATTGCAAATCACAGGAAAACAAGACTTCACCAGGGCTGGAGCTTTACTTGTGGACCACGCCGCGTCTTATCGGACCTTTCGCAAGTCGCTCCGCCCGACGGAGGGGTAATTAAATCGAAACAGTCGCCACCAGTGAAGTGGTACACCGCGACGTGGGTTATCAACCGTATTCTGTCAATCACAGTTGATCAATTGTTGAACGCGCTACGGTCCAGGTGGACGACATAGGCGCCTCACACTGACTCAGAGCGAGCGTGAGAGATTTGTATGAATGAATAAGGGCTGGCACGGGATGCAAAGATGCGGATAAGTGACCTTCCCCAAACTGGTGCATATATCGAGCGGATGTCCGATGACTGCATCTATGAGCAACCATAGCCTGAGCTGACCTACTGAGCCGATCGGCTGACTGGTCTGATCGAACTGATAAACCATCTCAATGCCAATCGAAAAAATGAGGGTGGTCAATGCACAAAGATGCAGAACAATGACGACAAAGACGACAAGAGACTTGGAATCGTGTGACTACCCGCGGGGTATATAATGCTACGATTTTGCATAAGCCAACCATAACCCAACAGCGACCAGCAAACTGTTCAGTTCAGCTTTAGCAAAGTCATCTTCTCCTTCGTACAGTCCGCAACAAACAGACAAGATGGCCACCAAGTTAGCACTGCTCGTGATCGCCAGCATCTTGGCCAGCGCGTTCGCTCAACGCGAACCAACGATCGGAGTGATGACAGCCTTGAAGGAGCTGCAGCCACGCTACCGCGAGATACAGGACTTTGTAATCAACCGGTTGACGGAGGCCCGACTCAACAGTTCGCAGGTGGTCTACAACTTCCATAACGACATCATCGGCTCGAAAGATCAGTACGTCCGCGATGCCATCACCGAGGAGCAGACGGTGCTAACGATCCTCGACGGGCAGCAACCGGAAGTCGATCGCACCTGTCTCGGGTTTGTGCGCAACAGTGTCGACATGAACGTGAACCTGGTCGGCGTTTCGTACACCAACTGCATCAACACGGTGGACGATCGGTTGGGTGGCATCGTCCGGAAGTTCTACGCAACGATCCAGGAGGACGAGTCCCAGTATACGGGCACCGGCATCTTCGGTGTATTTCGGGGCGAGAACATTTTCTTCACCCCAGAGAACATCGTCGAGAAGTTGAACGAACAGCTCGAACAGCTGCGCGACAATCCGACGTACATCGCGAACGAACTGTTCGATATGGTGGTCGAGTTCGAAACTGAGCTCGGCGAGGTGAAGGAAGTGTACGAGGGATGCCTGGACGTTAACACGCAGCTGCTGCTGACCACGCTCAACATTGCCCGTACCCAGATCGTGCAGGTCTGCCAGGGACAGCTGGAGCCCGCCATTCCGACCGATAACCCCGTTGAACCGTAAGGACGAACGGTGCCTTAGCTTCAGACCAAAAAGTCTAACTCCGTACGCATCTTGTAAGATACTTAAGGTCCCGGGTACTAATAAAAACCGAACCTTTCGTGGGCTACACCTTCGCCGGTAGTTCCCAAGAGTAATGATGAGTCCGCAGAAACTTGCCGCTACCTTTTCCTTTACAGCACTAACATCGCTTTAAAATTGCATTATCGCGTTGGGGAGGAGGGGTCCCCTGCAAATAGAATACATTATTGTTATCGGTGTCGAAAGTTCCGAAAGGTGCCATTTGATCTGCTACCCTTACTTGTGCTGTCGCCTGCAGCATACCGGCTTCACCTTTCGGTGCGTCTCTAGAGGACTAACGGTGGGCTGCTAACAATGTGCTTTCAATCGCCCTTACCCAAGAGGTTCTGAGGTTCATCCGGACGATTTTTGCCCGATACCAGCTGCCGAAAGCAAATGCTTTTTAGGGCCACTTCGGGTTTCGAGTGAATTGTGGTCGGGATATGATTGATTGGTTCGCATGCAGCAAACCGCCAGCAGCATCAGCACGATGTGGTTCTGGAAATTGAATTTTCTTTCAAAACTCTCCTGTTACATTCCGCTTCTCTTGGGAAATTCGCGTACGAAACAGCAAATCCAGGGGCGCTTTTAAGAAGATTGGGCCTTTAAAAGTATATTTCTTACACCGTTCGCAACGCTGCATTTCCAGAAGAAGATGTTCGAAAATTGAGGGAATGCTCGTTTGTTCGCACGTTTCGCAATATGGTTTCTGCCTTCTGTCGCGTCGATTTGCCCTGTCGGTAAGCCAGTACATCCTGTTGACTAAACCGGACCGGAGCATGACCAGCTGGAATTTGCGAATATAATCTCGTCGTCTAAAACGAGCTCGGCGGAACTGGCGCGGTGAATTAGCTCTGACCGTTACTTTATCGGAACAATAAAACCAACGGTAGCAATGCTAAGGGTAAATCAATGCCTCGATAAGCCGTAAAAACCGAGCGATAAGCACATTTTGCGTTAGATTCGGGCCCCGATTGTCCAGTGTATAAAGAGCCTGTTCCGAATACCGCAGACCAGTATTCGGCGAGTGTTCAGAGAACGAAAAGGCATACCTTGACAGACCAACAAAGATGAAGGCTATCTTTGCCGCAGTGTTGCTGGTGGTGGTGGCGCATGTAAGTACCTTTCTGAACCGGGAAAACCGGAAGTGGAGTAATGGGAACAGTCTGGACATATTGTCTAATCGGTTGATGCGCTTGTAGGTCGCTCTTGGACAGCGCCCGGAGTCGGTGGCCGTGATCCAGAAGCTGAACGAGATCCAGCCACGCTACAAGGAAATCCAGGACTATGTGATCAACACGATCTCTGAGTACCGGCTGAGCAGTTCGGCCAAAATCGCCGACTTTCACAAGAGCATGATCCTGGTGAAGGGTTCCTTCATCGGTACTTCGATCAGTCAGGAGGAGGAGCTGCTGTCGCAAGTCAATCGTCAGCCACCCAGCGTTGACCAGCAGTGCCTCAGCTTCATCCGCCAGAGTGCCGACGTTAACATGAACCTGGCCGGTGTGTCGTACACGAACTGCATTATTTCGGCGAGTGATTTAATGAAGAAGACCGTCGAAGACTTTTACGGGCGGCTCGATATCACCGAAACCGGCAACCTGGGCATCGGTCTGTTCGAGGAGTTCCGCGGTGAGAACGTGTTCTTTGGTCCGGAGCGCATCGTCGCCAAGCTGAGCGCACGCATGAACTCGCTTGAGGATCTGCCGACCTACATCGCCAGTGAGCTGCTGGATGCAGTGACCGGGTTCTCCAACTCGCTAGAAAACATCCGCGTGGACTACATCAGCTGCATGACCGCCAATGAGCAGCTGCTGAAGAGCACGCTCAACATGGCGCAGATGCAGCTGGAGGTGGTGTGCGGTGCCCAGCGTCTGCCGAATGTACCTCCGACTCCACCGAACGCGGAATCGTAAATCGTGACGTGAGCGTGAGGAATGGCGAGTGGAAAATGGTGAATAAATTCTTTTGATACGAAACGTGCACATGCAATTCCAATTTTCAGCCGTCGTTTCGCAAGGTTGTTGGCGCCCATTTGGTGCCTTAGTAAATGAGCAATTACCTAACGATGCAATGTTTTTGTTTCTGTTTTGAGCAGTCGAAGTGCCCCGAGGAAGAACTGCCTACGACATAAGGGAGATATCACCTGGGAATTATTGGAATCTTCCACTGCGAATCGAATTATTACATGTTTTAATAGCTGTTTTATATCGATGAAGGCTGAAGTTTATTAAAATTGCCTCAAGGTTGCTTAACGATATCTCATATGATATTCATCGTTCTGATAGTTGTGTGCATCTCCCTTTGTTTTTCATTTGCTTCAATATTAATCGATCTTTTTATGATATCGTTGAGCATAAATCATGAGCTACTTCACTTATCCACCGTACTGGACAGCACACGAGATTCATTCGATTATAAATCACCTGAGACAATCACCGTACGACTCGTGGCACATCCGGTAATCGTGCGAAGCGCGTGGCACGCACCAGTCACCGTAGTCGTGCGTAAGACTCAACATGTTTGTTTGGTCCTACACACCTCAGGTTCTGAGAAAAGCGAAGAACCCGAGCAAATCTTCGCAATCGTCGGATAGTTTACTTTACACCAAATTTATAAGGCTAGACGCCTCTTTCGGGGTCTCTTATCTTACCTTTCGAATGCAAATGAGCGTGCATTCCGAGAAGACGACCCTTCCGTAACTACGCCAACAGCTGGAAGGGAGACGAGGGGACAATATTTACTTGTTGGCAAGATTAACCCAATCTACTTCTCGTAAAGCAAAGCAAATGTTTTATCACGCGATGAGTGTAGTCAGTGCATTGTGAAGCATCGCGCCACCAACAAACGGTTTTTAACGCTCTCCTACCTCTCCTATCTCATCCCCTTATAGGTCACCACGATGTTACGGCTACGGCACCGGGACTGAATCAGCTGACCAATGACGACACGAGCTATGGCGACGCCAAACCAGAATCATCCAATCCACAGAAGCGTGGTGGTAAGTTGTGCTGTTGTTCTTGTCATGGGGGTCGAGGGGTGACTTCACTGACTAACCCCAACCCTCTGGAATACTCTTTCCTCAGTCAATCCGCTGCTGTACCAGGAGACGGAACTGCGCAACGATTACTCCGGCAACTCGATCCCTCAGAACGGTATCTGGGAGGATTTAAGCGTACCGGTACCAGGGCCACTGTCCGGCTATCCGCTAGGACTGTCGTTCGAGGATGAGCTGGCCGGTCTGGCCGGATCCGGAGCCGTTGGACGACCCGAGCGTACGTACGACGTGTTGCAGCGGCTTCTCCTTCATCGGAATCAACCCTTCAATGGGGCTCCCGTGTCCGGTGGCGTTGATGTCGGTTATCCGCTGCGGCTACATGGTTACGGTAACCGGAAGAAGCGCACTCCGGCCACACAGAAATCACACAACTCGGGCTTAAGGTAAGAGAACTGTGAGAGATGGAGAAAAGGAGAGATAAAAAGGGAGCGAGAGTGATCCAGTGTTGAGTTTGTGTTGCTTCTAGTTAAAAGTTTTAAACGAATTCTCACAAACTTGGACCACGCAGCGTGCGGTGGTCGCACCGGAGTTATTTCCATTTCTGCCGTCGCCCGAGAACTTGATCACTATACTCCTGGCTCTCCAGTACTCAACGGTACAGAGCTGGTCAGTAGGGAGCCATACGCCATAAATTAATCCTCGCTCGTCGTAACTGTCAGTGGGAGTCAATCCTTCAAGTGTTGTTTCGATGGTTCGTGAATTAATTACGGAAACCCCCAACCCGGATTCATCCGTCGTGTCCGAGACCTGTTAATTGAAACTCTTGATACAGGCCGCAAAACTAAAAGATTTTCGCCTCCGATGTCCAGGCATACACCGGGCATCAGCTACAACCACAGGTCACAGGGCTCGTTGTTTTAAAGGAGTTTGCTGACATAGTTTTACCGTTTTGGAGGGGACGACCGTTTTCACTGGATCGCGGAATGAAATGAAAACAACGTTGCTGGATGGTGCACTGACGCTGCTTAATTATGTGAAGCAAAAAAGCTATGACGTTCACGTTGGAACGGAAATTTTTACTCGTACGTACGTTGATCCGCCGAGAGCTGTTTCCGAAAGGAATTTAGCCGAACCGCACCAGGTCAGACACCGGAACCGAAACTGGTTTGACAGGAGTTCGCTTCATTTGCTCCACAAAAATGAGATAAACGATAGCAGGGAGCAGCGACCTGTAACATTTGTCGAGTTGAATTGACTTTAAAGTATTTTCTCAATTGTTCGACTTAGCGAACGATGAGCGAAGGAGCTCCCCAGCGCATTACGGACGCCAAGTGGTTAGCACATCTCCCTTGCCTGTAGAAAGGAGATATTGTCAAGGAGATAAAAATACCAATTCATGGATGTAATCAAATACAATTCATGCTCCAGTCGACTCGTCACAAGCCAACCATTTGCTCTCTTTGCACACAAAACCACAAAGACGGTCTCGACAACCGTCATCGCTACACAGTAAACATCCAGTACACCACCATGGAACCAATCGCGCCTTCTTCTGCCGTTGCCTATACTCTGGTTCCATGGCTCTACGGCAGATCTAGGACGAAAAGGAAAGGGATGATGCCATGCGGTGCGATCAAAACACGATTTGTCAACAAACAACGGGCTACGGGCCAGGGGGTGCTGCCAGGGAATGCAATCACGAAATGAATTGTTTAAAACCGGCACTCCCGAATCCATTTTCGTCCATCAACCGGTAATTCCCCAAAGCACGGAGTGACCGGCCTGCCTGCCAGCCTGCCTGTGGTTTTTGTGGTTCGATTTCACTGGAAAGCCTTTGGGCAGCGGGCGAACCCCGGCGGCTTGGGCTGACTTGGTTCATCACGAAACCACGGAGGTGGTCCGTGGCACACGAGGTAATTCAATTTGTTTTCCCCGAGCTCCGAAACGTCGGCCGGCCGAGGTCAGTCTGCGGTGGACGCGTGACAAATGGAACCGAACCGTGCGCGTCCGTTCGATGATGCTGTGTGAACTCCCTGAGTGGAGGCTTCCTCAATCCTCGCTAACAGCTTGCTTTGCTTTGCTGGCGCCAAAGTGGCCTCAGCGGCGAAGAATCAGCGGGAAAAATGTTACAAATTGGCGGCCGGGCCGCAGGTCGCATATGTTTTCCAATTTTAGGTAAGAGAAGAGGGAGGTGGTGCCGTTCAGCCTGTTACTATGGCCTGCAGTGGGAAGCAACCTGAAACCGGGCAGCCAGATGCCAGACCTTCATCATCGTGGCGCGTTCTCGTCTCGAGATGGTGAACCATTCCGTCCCGTTTCGTCGGTCCTTACGATGATCCACCTCCAGGGGGAGGAAGGATGTAGAGCGGGGTTGGTGTAGGATATAAAAATTATCATTTCAACCTCCGCTTACCACCCTTACCAAGCACGTAGCCTTCGGCTACTGTCACATCGGCTTGTCAGCCTGACGTCAATCATGCTCGTGGTGGTCCTGTGGTGCTGGCTTTTCCTTCCCTTGACCGGCTTCGAGGTGAAATATGTCAATCGTTTTCTTTTTGCAAACTAATCTGATCCGATATTGCACACCAAGGGGCCAAGAATACGGTCTGTTCGGGGCCACTGTTTGTCAGACGCCCTTATGCCACCCCTCACTGTCACTACCGTACCTTCGAGAGGGACGTAAATGAACGTCAAATGGAAGGCAGTGTGTGAAAGAGAGAGAGAGAAAGAGCACGTGTTTATGCTGCATTTGAAGTGGCAAACCGTCCGGTCCCCATTTCCAGGCGCTCGCGACGCCAATGATATGCAGATGCCCGCAACGTTGCCTTGGGTTGCACATTAATATTAATAATTTCCGAGCTGGCGCCGAATGTAGCGCTTTTCCCGGTACCCCCCTGCGGTGCTGGATGCGAGCGCTTATGTTTAATGTATTTAATGTGCTTCGTGAATTCGATGAATGTGCTTTAAATCTAACACAACCACAGAGCGTTGCCGGTAGGGGGCTGATCATAATATTGTTTCGCTCGTCAGCAATTGCTTAAAAGAAACGAAAATAGATCCATCGAGAAATACAGGAAATGGTTTGTGAGTTCGCGATGTCCGTAGCTTCCCGACATGTGTCGATAAACAAACGAATTGGAATCGAATGGATTATGCAAATGGCAGCGCGACTCGACGGCAACAGTTTGCCTTTATGGATTCAATGGCTGGAAACAGCACTGATGTTGAATAAGCCATGTGTGAGTTATAATTTCTAACGCTTTAACTAAGGCACCTGCTATGCATTTCTATTCATACTGTTGTTTGTCATACTGTATTCAGATTTAAACAGATGCAGAAACATAAATCTGTCATTTAACGAATTTTGGAACTGACAATAGCCACATACACCTCAGCTTCGTTAATATTGTACTGCCTAACTGTGAGAAATTTAATTTGATTGACACATTTTCACGATTTTGCTTAAACAATCTGGATATTTGGGTATATTAGATGGTAGATTTTTTTTAATCAAATATTTTTCGTAAAATATAACACATTTTTCATAAACTCAACATTTTTTATCAAATTGTCGCAACAAATAATCCTATTTACATTTTAAGCAACGATGCTATCCCTGTAATGAAGCTTAAATTGCAGCTATTCAAGGCATTCGTATTCAAACCCCGGTTGCTACATAACTTTAAACTGTAGCATAGGTTTCCTGTTCGACTGTTCGTATTAAAAATTAAAGTGCTCGCGTTATGCACTCAATACATCGAAATCCCACAATTTGTTATTGGTTACACCTGCCTAAAAAAAACCATTTAATCCATTTGCTAAGAACAGTGCAGCGGCAAACAGTTTCAAAATGTTTCTCCAGTATTTCTATCACCATTTCACGCAACATCGGTGGCTTTAACCTCTCGAAAACAATCGATGTGGCTTTTCTCAAGAAGTGCTTTGGAAGGAAACTTTTTCTTTTTATCCCAAAACCTCATCATCACTGCTCGCCCAAACTTCCTAATCCATTCGACGAAAGAAGTGCGCTCAGCCGGCGGCGACAGAGCAACGACTCGACTCGATTGCGGTCGCAAAGCCGAAAACATGCGTTGGCCTGAAACGAATTATATCCACCTTTTCCCCCCATTTGTTTCGTCATGTTTTCTTTAAACTCCGCGGTGTTGTTTTGCATCGTGAGGCGGTTTAAATATTGCCCAAACTCTCTTTCTCTTGCTCTGTCTCTTTTTAAACCGCGACCAACTGAAACCGTAATCGGGCTCCATAAAATCAAATTCATGTCCTCGGCACATTGCATTGCCATTCTTTTTCGTGCTTACCAACGCCTGCCACACTCAACAGTACCGACTGACAGATTTCACCTCCTTTACCAGTTAGGAAGGCGAACTGCAGAAGCTCAGCATGCTCCACCCTACCGGCATGCGGTGTATGTTCGCCTGGAACTCGATACGTGCCGGGACGAGACGAAATGACGAAAAAGAAATAAATAAAGAACGTCGAAGGCAAAGTTTGCATTCCCTCGCATTCCTTAGCAGCTGTCTTTTTAGAGAATGGGCACTCCGGATTGGCTTAAGGTTTGCAATCTTGCTCTTGGCATGACAGAAGAATTCAACGAGGAGTTAGAAGACGGTAGAGAGGGAGAGCAGATCGATACCACACATGCACACACACACACGCTACTGAGTCGAAACACCCACCGATGAATTTTTGGTTATGTGAAATATTTACCAGCGGAGGTGAGCCGAGTGGGTTGGAGCTGTGCTTGCCTCGTGTTTGACATCATCGATAGCGATTAGACCGGTTCGAAGCCGAAGGTTTTTGGGCTGCAGGTAAGCTCTAGCAGCTAACCACATTCCCCTGATCCGGATCAGAAGGGCCGGAATGGTGTAAGCTACTGCCAGAGAGATATTTAAAATTTTATCGTTTGCACATTCGGCTCCGTTCACTGGAATTGTACTCGATCGATCGAGCCAATCGTTCTATTTAAAATGAACGTTCTATTTGCGCGCTCCGCGTATGCTTTAGAAGATTGAAAAGGATTTCGTTCGCACAAAAAAATACCGGAGTCAAAAGCACTCCAAGCGACTACTGACTCGTAGACACCATCGCCAGCGTCACTCCGGTGCACTCTGTGCTTCCTGCTGTAGACGATAATTACGGGCAACATTTGAATTCATTAACAAACATGCTTCGGCCAGACGAAACAAATTAAAACAAGTCCCAGCCAGCTGCAAACGGGCGTACGCCGTCCGGATGCTATGGCAGCACGCTTCGGCTAGTTTGATAGGAAATATGCAAAACGGAAAAGAAAATAGGGAAATGCAAAGTGAACGAAACAATAGCGCCGGTCGCATCGACGTCTACAGCATTCGTTACCAGGCGCCTCCATCGCGCGAACCAATCGACCATGCGCCTCCATCCGGGAAACTTTTATTGTTTCCGGATGTTTAGCGCTGTCACTGAATGGTAATAGTAGCGGAGTGAAGTGATGATGCCGCTATTTATTATTGCTTATTACTGCTGTGCTTGCTGGATAATGATGGTTATGATTTGATTTTACATTTTATGAGCATGGGCTTTCGGTTTCGGATCTAAAAACCAATATTGCGTGAAGCTGGAAATCAATCACCCGTATCATCGTTCTCGTTTACAGCGTGAGGAATGTGCATATCATAATGTTTATCTTTTTAACTATGTGATTTGATATCTATGATTTTATGACGCATTTAAACACTAAAGAAAATGTTGTACTGACGAATAAATTCGACTTACTGGCATGCAAAATGTATAAAATAATCCATTTCGATACAATTTATTTGTTCGTTTGTAGATGAAATTATGTCGAGGGAAATTTTATCTAATAGTTGCTCTTTTTTTACAAATATTTGTATTATACCTTCAGAGTTAGTGTTTTAGACAGTATTCAATCATTATATTAAGGATTTAAAAAAATCAAACTTCTATTATGCTTCTCCGACCTTATTTCATTGCATATAAAATTCATTAATGATAAAAACAAGAATCATCGATGATATTGTTGCAGTTCATTGCCAACAATTTAAGAACTTTTTAATTTCATCAAAATGCTTAAATTTTCGTGGAAAGGAAAAACTGTTGAGTAACCCTCTTAAGTTGCATTGACTGAACTTTATGTATTGGTTTGTAATGAAATTTTGAAATCAGATCAAATTGTATCATTAAATTTCTTAATTAGAATTTAGATAATGAATTTGTATCTTTCAATTCATTTAAGTGTTGGACTATGTCTTTTGAAAAAAACGCCTTGAAAAAGCATAGTTTATATTAGCTTTGTGCATGTCATTTCCCGGCAGTTTTCCTGCATTTTCATTCCAGTTTCCCATTCCCTCACATGCGTTCAGGATGTTGAAAACGACTGAACACAGAGGTTTTTCTGCCTTTCGTCTTTGCCCTCAGCAAATAACATTCCCCGACACTGAGAATGGCAAACATGCAACATGCAAGCATTTGATGCATTTTCGTTGCCACCATTCGCTGGCGTGTGCTGTGGCGTGGCTGCTCCCAGGATGACACATCATCGCCGCTTCACTGGCACCATTCATAACACCAGTGACGGATGATAATCTTCGTGGTTAGCACGAAAATGGATGGCAGTTGCAGTCAGATGCGACTTCCGTTTATCATTTAACAGTGAAATCGGGAACCGGGTTTTTTCTATGCCCGGTAACGCCAGCACACCGACTAGGCTAGTCAAGCTCGCCCAGCCCAGTTAACAGCATGTCATCCTCACCAGTAAGCAACGCCTGGCACAGTGCAGCAAATGCTTAATGTTTACTGTTTGGATACTTAATTTTGTGACTCGTTTTCAGCAGCTGTGTCAAGGGCGAGATGGACGTTCGCTATTCTTTTGGTGACATACATACACTGTAGCGTACGTACGTCCGTGCCGTGCAGTGCCACCCAAAGCAGGTCCAACCGGTTGGTGTGTACTTGTTGCTCTGGGGAAATCAGCAAAACCAAAGCTTACCCGTGCCCGTACCCAAGCGGCAACAGGAAGATGTCTATCGTATCCGTTCTCTTTCTCTCTCGCGAGACACAATACTTTGCAAGCGTCGAGCAAGACAAGGAACAGAACGAGGATAGCGGTAAGATATGGTGAGAGGAACAGAGAGAGAGACAAGCTGGCTGGCAAGCAGAAAACATACCACCGTTGGGCGTCATAACTCGTGCACAATGCTAAAGGAAATGCACTTTTCAACCTGCCAGACACTTCACCGCACTCGGCGTGGAGGTAGTGGTGGTGGTGGTAGTGGTGGTGCCAAAGGATGCGCCATTATGCTTTTATGATGTCACTCCCCGGCACTGCCACTGGGTGTTGTGGTGCACCCTGGCATCTCCTTCTACCGGAATGACACCAGTCACCACCCCAACAACCTCTGCTGCAGCACCCACACCCTCGCCTCTGTTCCTGTCCGCTGCTGATCCTGGTTGTAAGCCTTCCAGATGGTAGACCATGGCAGCGGAGACTTTCAATTAGAAGCTCCTGCAAAAGGAGTGCATCGGTCAGGACCGAGAGGCCTCGGGCCAAGAGGCTCAACGGCCAAAGTCGAACAAACTGATTCCCCTACTCCCTTCTAACCCAACCCTCAACGTGACGGTATGTTCGACCGTGGCGTGGAGTGTGGACGACGCCGTTAAGCATCTTAAACGGTAAACGGAACCGTTCACCGCTCCGTTCAGTGCCAAATAGGATTATTGCCATACTGGTGCGGTTCCGATCCGATCGATCCGATGGCGATCAGCGCCACGCCACGAGAATTGAAGAGGGAAGACTAAACTCACAGAAGGCCATCACCACCACTACCACTCGAAGCACTCGGGGTTCGTGGTTTGGCAGTCAAGGGGCGTACAAATATTTGTCTCTCAGCTCTCGGCTCTCCCTCTCTCCAGCCTGTAGGAATTCACTTACGCTGGGAATATGGGCGCACTCATCGGGCGCTTGCCACAAATGCAAACGTCATCCTGCGTTGCCATGGCCGGAAGTGTGCACCAACTCGTGATGCTGCTCGATGACACTCGACACCCGGTCCGCGAGGTTCGTTGGGGTGGGAGAAGGCGATGCGTTTGCATTTAGGATTTACAGGACAACCGGCAGCCGGGATGCCTCGGATCGATGAGTTAGCTCATCCTCATTTCTCACTCCGCGGCACATGAGCAGCAGCAGCAGCGGCCGCATCATCGACTTGAGCTCACGCCTTCATTTGGCAGTCACAGGCAACCAGGGCCTCCTACTCTGCTTTCTCCGATTCTTCTTCTTCTTCTCCTCTTAGGGGCCACTTAGTAGCGAGTTGAGGCGTTAAGGATGCGAAACAAATTATTCATTCACCTGGGAAATATATCATTTCTAATTAGTGAGTTAGTTAATTATCTTCCCGCTCCGCGAGGCTCGGCTACCGGCACCGGAACCGGGACAACCCAACTAATCGGTAACTACTAAGGGCTTGGCTCGATGCCCGTGGTGCCTGTGCTGTCTGTGCTGACGAGCGATGATAATGATGGAACGATGGAGTTCCGTTTCCATCCGTCGTCAGTCATTAGGCCTGCCAGCCTAGCTCAACTCGATTATGACGAACGCTAGCGCGTAAATTATGTAATTAAGAAACAGGCCAAGGCAACAATCAGTAAGGGTTCCTTTTTTGGACCGAAAGCACTTGGGCTAGATCCAAACAACGGCCATCTACGACGTTCGATGCCCAAGTTGTTCTTCTTCGCACCTTCTGATCGCACTTCTGATCTGCTGATTTCGATGATAGATTTCCATATGGAACGACACACTCGCTCTCGCTACCTTCCCTCTTACACTACAACCGCTGAGTTGGGACCTCTGGACCCGGTTTTTGGTCCTGATAGGGGATTTTGGTTTATCGTTTTGCCTTCGAGATTTGCAGCCCCACCGTTCATTTTGCACGACGATAAGCGGCGGTTGCTGCGATTTCTGGTGAATAAACAAAGGCGTTAATCGCTGCCCTTAACCTCAAACTCGAATGCGCCCTCTGGGAGCTCAACCGAACCAACCGAAGAAGGGGCCGCAATCGGTTGGTGCGAGCGGCAGTCTCGGAGAAATTCAATTAACTGCTTTCTTTGGGCGATGCTTTGATAAAATTTTAAAAGCGCTCCTTGACCAACTGCCCGCCCCTCCCGGGGAGAGGACACCAGGGAACAAGGTGGTTAGTGTTTTCCATTTGAAGTCGCTTTACGGAGTTGAAACCGAGGACGAAGAAAACTAATTCCAAGTGTTCCTGGCCACCTTGGGAGACCTTGGACTCCCGTCGGATGTTCCCCTTGAATCCCAGTCCGCGGCCGGTGATTTGCATTTTAACATTTTCACACTCCCTCAACACAAAACACGCTGACCCAAATTTAAACAATACGTTCCACGTCATTCCCTCCTTGTTGGAGGGAAAGTAAAAAAGGAACAGCTCTGCAGTACGCTCTCCTGTCAGCAGTCATGCTTTTGACTCCCGGAAAAGGGCTGTCCCGGTGGACACCACTGAGGATTCGCCAGTTCCAGGGACTCTCGTCTGCTGGTGGCGATGTGTGCTGCGTGACAAAAAAGTTTTCACACATTTCAACTGCCGTCAACTCAGTCAACTGTTAAACGACTTCGGGAGTGGTGAAAGCCCCAAAAAAACGCGGGATTCCTCCCAAGAGCGCTTGACCCCTTCCCGGAGTGGGAAGGGCCTTGCGAGGCGTATGGGCGGTGCGAACGAAAACTTCCAACTTAACCCCCCCTCGGTCTCCAGGTAATTTCGTGGAAAATGATATTTCCTTAGACCGCGGCCAAAAGTCACAAGAAGTGGCAAATAAAAAGAAAACGAACGGCAGAGAAAAGGGAATGGAAGAAAAGCAAACGAACTCCACGGTACACAAAAACGGGGGAAAACCACGACATGCCAAGCTGAGCCCATGGGGTTGAGTTATGGATGGCGCAATTTTCCCTGTTTCCACTGGTCGGAGCAAACCGAGCAATCATCGCGCGGGTTAGTGGAAAGGATCCTTGGATGGACGGACATCATTCCGGGCATGATCGGAGCTAGAGACCGCGGCAGGCTGTAGTAGTGTTGGCGCCGACAAAGTGCGATTTTTTAATTGAATAACAACCCATTCCCAGCTCCATTAGCATGCTCATCTCGTACCGCCTTTGAATGCCAGCACAACGCATACGGTATGGACTCGCTTCAGCGACTCGCTCTCTCTCTTTCTCTCTTTCTCTCTCCTTTTGCTCCTGCTCGGCATGGATGCTGCCGGAGGTGTAGGTGTGAACCGTGCGACCACTTGATGTCGCTCGCTGATATCGCACGTACAGGATAATTGGGTTTCATCAATTTGTTGATAAGTGAGTGTCTCTTCACGCGGCCACAACATTGTGTATGTGATTGCGGCCAGACAGGAGGCTCTCTTCCCCCCCTCTGTTGCTGGGTGTGCAGTTAGAAGAGAGCTTTACGATCAGGACCTCAAGCGATCGATATTGTAATGTCGTTGCGGTTCGTTGCGGAAGCAGAGAGATAAATGTGTTGAAAGATAAATATTGTTAAGAACGGTAAACAATATGATTCGAGGAAAGCACTATCCTTAGCAAGAAGCTAGTATCTCCTCACCTCACCACTGGAATGCCTATAATCAACTGCCGCTACTGCTACTTGAACGCTCGCCAGCTCCGGGGGCAGCACTAATTGCTTGTTAATCGAATCAACACAATCAACAGGTGAATGCAACAGGTTTGTACTGCTTTCGCACCTTCACAAGCATGCCGAAGGAAGCAAGTACGATACACGATAAGCTGCAAGGCAACCCCCCCACAGGATGCCAAGCTGGTCATCGTCGGTCTAATGAACAGCGCTGTCTATGGGAGTGGTGTGCAGGGGAATTTGGTTTCGTATTCTTATCTAAGCGTTCTCTCCCCAACCCCTTGAGGAATCTGTCCAGGAACCTCCGGCACACCTGCCACACCACCACCATTACGCGCCATGCGCTGTCACTCACTCGCATGCCTTCGAGATTCAATTCATGGAGCGTTGAAGGTTGAAGAGGGGGGTGTTCTGTCGGTTGCCAAGACAATGGAAACACAAACCTGCCACTCATCGAGCAGGGCATAGGGAATGGAAACATAAACCAGCATCATCTCTCCCCTGTCCCCTTTCTTTTGCTTTCGATGCCGATCTACTCCATGGGCTGTTGTGGGTTCATGTGGACAGTGCTTCTTCTTATTACTATCGTCTCCAAGACAATGCCCATGCAGCCCATTATCCCCAGGCTACCGAAGACAGCTTCGAGGAAACGCTTGTTTGTTCGTATTATCGCTTCGCTTCGCGATGACTTAGTAGCAACCGGCTGTAGCTAGCAAACAATACTAATCAGTGGATGGTTCCATCCGTGGACGTGGTTGGCCACCTAAAAAGGCCAGTCAGCTGGCAGCCAGAACAGCAGAACTGGTGCTGCTGTTGTTGGTGTCTTGTTCCTAATTAAAGACCAATCCTGTACGTCATCGTGTACACACTCGATCGACCGGCACGGTCACTTTGGCAATGGCAGGCTAACAAGCAGGTTAATCAAACAGGTGGTAACCTGCCTCCGGGAGGGCGCTACTTGGTTGACCCCATGACACGAGTGGGCCCGAGTACCGACGCACAGCAGTCTTGAGGGCTGGGAAAGGTGGGAAGGGAATCCTGGAATTGAATTATGTTACGCATTGGGCCAAGTAAGGGATGATAGCGCTAGCGGGATTCCATTATTGAAACACACTCACTACAAATCGAATTAAATGTTCATTTCGGGAAATGGAATCGAGGTTTTCGGAGGGCGTCCCGCCGACGAATCGAACGAATCTTCAAGACTTCAATTCAAGATGGTCGCGAATGCTCGAGTCAATGGCGGTAGTACGAAGGATACTTTTACGTACAATCGACCATATGGAATGTCAAAGAAGCACGATGACTCTCGATTTGGACGACGAAATCAAAGACGTCGGCTGTTGCTTTAATGCTAGTGTCTGGCTACTAATTCTATGTTGTGAATTCGCCCTTTTTTCCATTCGCTCCATTTTCTGCAGCTGAGTAGTACTACTGCAACAGAGTACTACAATCGTCGACATGTGCGTCAAGGCAATCATGGTAATTGCAATAACGGTCCTGTTGCAGTTGGTTTGATCAAACTGTGATTTGAGCACTGGTGCATACGGTAATGAGTGCAATCAAGATAGCACTAATGCTGTTATTTCCGTTATCTACCGCCCAGTGGAACTAATGATGCAACAACGGGACATGACTTGTTGTGCGCATTATTGCCTCATGTCGCTGGAAGATATGTTCGAGGGTCTGTTTGCATTTCTGTTACCACACACTTGGTGATTGTGCTACTTATAACATTTTCCATATGGCTTAGTCCAGCATCGAAAGATGAGATTGATTTATAAAATGAAAATGATACCGCACCCGATGAGGCTTAAAACATATCCACAACATACACTGCACTCCTAATGGTACATTCAAACAAGTGACAGAACTCGAACAGGTGTCACCTGTGCACGTTTGAGGATCATATTTTAATTAGTGAATGATGTACGTGCCAATCGTGTACTTGGCCTCACCTGAACTGTGATTTCATTAATTAATTTCATACAAAAGAAAACGAAAACAAACGGTTTCGAATCAATGTTACACCGATCGGGGACGTGAGGAGCACTCATTTCAATCCATTCCCGTGTACCCGTGTCACTTCCGTTATTTAAAACGTGCTGGATAATGCACTCATTAAAGGATAAACTCGAACGAAACTCTCTCTTGCTCGGCACTCGATTGCAGATTGAAGCGAAATACCAATAAGCTGTCACCGGCCGAAGTGTTCTCGCTGCTGGCACTGATGGACTCCCGCGATCCGTACCACTCGCTGCAACCCCTGCCGGACTATCTGCCCGA
Source organism: Anopheles darlingi (assembly GCF_943734745.1). Classification (NCBI taxonomy): domain Eukaryota; kingdom Metazoa; phylum Arthropoda; class Insecta; order Diptera; family Culicidae; genus Anopheles; species Anopheles darlingi. The sequence goes on from NC_064874.1 coordinate 68,904,607, forward strand.
TGCAGCCCCCGATATGCTGGCTTACGTTCCGAATGGGCTCTACCAGGACATACCGCTACCGTTGGCCCTCGAACGGCTGCTCGCCGAACGCAACGAACTAAGCCCGTCGGACGACTTTGCCTACGAGGATGGCGGTGAGTGGATGAACGGATGGACGGAACCGTCGGTCGACTATCTAGGCCTACCGTTGGCCGACCTGGACGCCCTTGGTCAGCTTGGCGAAGGCTTCGGTTACGGCAAATCATCCAACACCAACAAGAACGGTAACTGTACGGTTCTTTATAAGCAGCCATTTTTTGGCCCAATCCAACCAACTTAACGCTAACTTTCGTCACTTCCTATCTACAGTCTATCTGCCCCAGAAGCGCTTCATGGTGGCCAAGAAGAAGCGAAGCACAGGCTCAGCACAGACGCAGCCGGCCACCGGTTCCGGTTGCAAGACCGGCGATGTGGGCTGCAACAGCCGCTACGGTACCATACAGGCAGCGGCCTAATCACGCACAGGAACGACTCGGAACAAGAAGGACACAAGAAATAGCGACGCACCCAACGGACCACGAGTATCGGAAAACAATCAATCGCACTGTACCCAAAAGTGTTAATTGTGTCATTGTATCAACGTTACGTATTTGCTAGCTGGAGACCGGACAGCGTACTCCGAAACCACAACCAACAAAAAATCAACACAAAAAATTGATGAGGCACATCCACAATATATCAGCTTGAATTTTCCTATCATTTTCATGTTCCGCGTGCACCAGTGTGCATTGCACACTGTTTGTTCCGTTTGGCTGGCTGCAAGGCAAGCAAACAGTCGCACGCTGTCTGGGAGGGAGGGAAAAATGGAGAGTTCAGGAGTGAAATTGATTGTGTTTGAGGCTGTAGGCTAACCTCTATTTTACTCTCGAACCTAGCTTTTCCACGTCAGCATGGCGGAACCTTATTATGCTTTAAAAAAAAAAACCTAACGTTTGTCAGCGGTACCACCGCCGTATAGTGGGCAGCGAACGCCTTTGTTAACGGCTCGTTTTTGTCCAACATCTTCCCCCAACTCAAAATAAAACATATAAAAACACAGAGACATTCTATAACAAAGCGGTTATTGCTCTATTACCACCTTCTTAGACGTTGAATGGCTACCATTGCAGAAGACATCCATGTATTGCTCTAGTGGATTCGTATTCGTATACATACTTGTATTACTCGTATTTAGCCGTGTCTCAAGGTACACAGCACACCCTTCCCCTAGATGATGTAGATGACGCAGAGATACAGACACTGTTAGGATCTGCTCACTGCTGGTAGATGTAGACCAAAATGCATACCCTAATGTTAATCGTAACCGAACGCGCATGATGTTTATCAGTGTATTTAACGTAGATGTACCTAAATCGTTCAATCGAAACTGCTCTTCTATACAATAACGGTTCGCACAGACCGTGTACGCGCATGATAACATGACAAGAAACTGGCTCAGAGGTAAATAATTTTTAGTCAAGTAAGCAACCAACCTGCACAGGAACGCTATTCCTACACCTAACATTAAACAAGAGGCAAAAAGTAAAACACTCTCTCACGCATCCAATATTTATATTAATCACACAAATAATGCATACATATATACATATACATATATATAAACATCATACCATAATGTAGTAAATGACTCTCTACCTAAATAACGGCACATTGTAAGTGGTTAATGAAAGGAAAGAAAAAAACTCACAAAAACGAAACAAAAGAAGATAAATCAAAACACACGACCCTACCTACACGTACACGCAGATGATGCTGCAGCAGGGTTCAGTTCAGTACTATGCAGGAATGCATTATGTTTAGGAATGTTTTATAATACATTAAAAGATGACGATGACGACGAAGGCGAAGATGAGACGTGGAGCGACCATCAAGCTGGATAAACTGGTGGCTCGTCGACAGCAACTGTTAAGGATTTGTTCAGTTTGGTCACTCTACTGAAGTCACACTGGTCAAGAGACATGGCACTAAATAGTGCTGTGATCCTGGAAGACGAAGTGGGGCCCCTAATAGGATCGGCAGACAAAATGCCAGAAAGTGTGTTTGAGCGTGCATGTGTACGAAAACGCAAATGCCACTGGATCTGGAATCCGTGGCGCTGAAAGGAGTTAGTGAAAGCGCTAGGCTTTGCATGGCACAGATTTGTGAAACCAAGATGATGAAATAAAGCGATGGAAAAGTACACACGAAACTGACGGTCGGAAAGGGACCACTTTTCAACTTGTTGCGTCCTTCTGCGCTTGATATGATTTCAGTTCGGCCATCATTGCTTGCACCTTTTAGAACCGTTTATTCTATTTTTGTTTCGTTCTTAGTTTCGTAACGTGCACATCTACAGTTCCGTATTTGTTAAAGAGGATTGTAATGTTATTTTCGTGATAGAATATTATAATAGCTTCTATAAACTTCTCCTTCTAAAACCTAAAACCAACTTGCGATGCGGTTGATTTACGACCAGAAAGAAATTCTTCGACGAATTGACTGCTCATCGGCCATTTATGCTGCGAAGGTCATGTTGTACTGATTTTATTGTTTGCGATTGTGAGCATTATAATTCGGTAAATTTTTATTACAAACTAAACGAGCTAGAGGACTCCGATCTAAAGGCTGGTCCATGCGCTACGATTTCGTTATCTGCGCAGATCGCACCGTACAAAAGCATCGTAGCGTGTGTACTAGGCTTAACGATGAGCATTGCACGATAGATGGCGCTAAAGGGGGGCTTTCGAGCGACACCTGGCGAATGTTTTACAACCAATCGTTTCAACGTTTCAAAATGTTGCAACGGAAAAAGTAACAAATCGTTATTAATCCACTTTTGACAACTTTTTAAACTATTTTTATACTTTTTTTTATAGTTTAAGAGTTGGCTGTCAGTAATAGATCAATACCTTACCGGAAAACTGTTCAGCATATCATTTTCATTTATTTGTTCCTGACAGAAAACGATATCCTTGAGCCACGTGGATAAAATAGAGATCTAGAAATTGCAAGAATGCCTGCAGTATTGGACAAACGTACGAGACTAGCTATTTCGGAAAGCAGTAAACACGCCAACACTAACCGGGTGCGGTATTCATTTACAAATTTATTCAGATTCGATTCTATTCCGCTGCTCGACTCCACCACATCCCATCCGTCCGTCGGTTGCACCGATTCTTTTTTTTTTTCCTATTGTAAACCAATATTTTGTACAAAAAACTAAACTCTCGTTCCAGCGTTCCCCTAAGGAATAACGTCCTATTTACTAAAACATAAATATCGTACAAAAGCTAGGCCCTGGCTCCAGGTACCTGGGACAGTGTATTCTGGTAGAAATGCATCCTGCAGACAGTGCCGTTGATCAGCTACAGCATTCATCGAATCCGAATCCGGCTCCTGGTTCATTTACACAAAACATACAAAACACACCGATCGACCAACCACCACTCGGTCGGAAGAGGGACCCCTCCCCCCCAGGCAGCGGCAGCTATCTAGTTGCTAAGTATCTACACAACAGTGGAATCCATGGGCCCTCGGCCTCGGCTTCCCAGCTATATATCCTAGGGCTTCCTACCTACTAGCTACCGGGAGCTGAGCAGAGATTTGCGAAGGGGGCTCATAGCCACCTCAGCTCAGCTCTCTGTTGGCACCCCTCCTTCCTGTTTTTCGCTCTTGTACTGACTGCCTTTCCCTGTACTCTGCACTACAATAATACCACCTCCCGTTTCAACCCGTTTCATTCCTATCCCCGGATAGTGATTCTGGAAGTAAAGGATGGCAGCCAAAGATGGATCGATTATTTGCTGTTCGGTAAGGGTGTTCATCATTTCACTTTCAACGCTACAAAGCAGGACGCGTCCAGGCTAGGGGCGCAATCGAACACAACATCAAACAAAGGCGAGGCACAAAGGCATTAGCAAGCTAAGCGATAGTGGGTTAGGAAGGAAGGTGAAGCACAAGGCGGGTCCAGGCTGCAGTGCAGGAGCCGACCCCGCCAAGGGGGATTATGTACACATAAACGAACGATCATCATCTGAATCCGCGCGTACAACGTGGCGTGGAGAAAGTGCAAAGCAATAAAGAAGCACTGGACCGTTTCATCGAGATGGGGCCACATCCACCACCGGTTATCACCGTCACGCGCTTCTAGGCGTCCATGCATGACGCGGGAGCAGAATTCAACAAATACTGGCCCCGTGTGTACTGACGTGTAGGCTGCTAGTGTTACTGGTGAACTGGTTTACCGTCAGTGCGGCAAGATAGTGCCGAGAGGTGACAGATCGAGTCCATTCTCGCGCCGCCAATCCCGTCTACTAGGCCACCGACACCGTCAACATCGGCTCACCCCGGGTGGCCTTATCACGCGCACCGGGCATGAGGGCATTAGAACCATTTGCACTGGACCGGACCGATTCTTTGGATTTCTTTCGATCTTTCTGGGACAACGTGCTACGCCGATCGCACACCCAGCCTTATCAACTAAAACTGGACTATTCCGGCAGGCTCCGTAACGAGCTTCCGCCAGACATTCTAATCAATCGGTGATAAAGTTTTGCAAAAAGTCCCAAAAAAAGGCGTCTGGCCGACGGCAGGCAAGACGACTACTCCGTTCAAATCTTATCCGCTAATCACTCGCCGGCGGTACGGTATTACATCATTAACCACATCCCGACATCCACTACCACAGTATGTAACAGGACAAAGCGCGAGAGAGGAAAAGAGAGCGTGTGCGAAAGGGTAACGTGGAAGCATTTCAGGAAGCAATAAAGCGAATGCGAGATCATTCTACACGTGGTTTAAGCAAGCGGAAGTAATATAACAGCGGGGCCGCTCCCTCCCGGGCATTGCTAGAGGATGCCGTAACAGTACTTGCGCTCGGTGTACGACCGAAACACGGGATTATCGGCAATGTACGCCTCCAGCACCAGGGACGAAACGGAAACATGCGTGAGTAGTGGAGATTTGGCATTAATACCTGCACTGGCCAGCGTTGCCCGGCGCTCGAGCTGCACCTGACCGCCGCCGCCGCCATTCAGCGGTTTGCCTTCATCGGTTTGATTTTCTGCAAACAGAGAGAAATGAACGCAAGGGCAGGAGGTAAGGAAAGAGAGAGAGAGATAGAGAGAGAGCGCGTGGTTAGACATGTCTCGCAAGCAGGCCGCCCTTTCCTGTTAGCTGGCAGAACGGTGTTTGGATGAATCGACATAGAAGTCAGTGGAAGGGTCCTTGACGATGGTCAAGGGGGCAGGCAAACCGCGGGACCGGCAGGCAATCGATAGATAGGCAGGCGGATGCAAGGAGATCTTAAATGTATGTCAATGTTGTTTTGATGTGTTTATTGTGTTACTCGACAGCGCTCGGCTCATGCCATTATCACATACTGCTACTACAACAACAACAACCACTACTACTTCTACAGCACACACTCACACGCACTCTCGATTAGTGGGCGAGAAAGGAAGTGAGATGAATATGATGAAGGAAGGAACCACCGGCGTGGGGGGAATTTTGTTAAGCGACCCCTTCACCCTTCTCCACCATCACCACCACTACTAGCCACTCTCGCACCCATCACTTACCACAATCCCAGGCATTGTGGGCCAGCGGTTCGGGCCGCGGTTCGGCCACCGCATTCTTCTTTGGCTCATCGTCCTTCACGCAGCGTATCAGGAACATCGTGCTGGCACCGAAGAGGGGCGGAATACCGGCCAAAATGAACGGCAACTGGTACGAACCGGTATGATCGTACAGCATACCGGCGACCGGTGGACCGAGCGTCAGCGGTAACGAGCACATTCCGAGCAGAAATCCGATCGCCTGCGTTGCACCCCGCGGTCCACAGATATCGTACGCGATCGGACCGAGCAGCGAGATGAAGCATCCATCGAACAAACCCATCGCTAGTGTGATGGCAAGGAGGAGCGGGAAGGATCCGGTCGCCGGTAGACACATCGTCAGCGTACCGATCAGCACGAACGACATCTGCTGCAGCAGCACCCGGTTAACGCGTGGCATATCGGCGATAAAACCGAACAGCAACCGGCCCAACCCGGACGTAATGCCGATGCACATGACCGGCAGGTTTTCACCCTTGCCGGGGAAATTATCCTTCACGAACTTGCCCATATGCACGTACGGTACGAAGTAACCGAACAGTGCGATCGGAATCGAGACGGCCCAGATGATGTAACGGCGTTTCTTCCAGTTGTCGAAGTTGATGAACGACCGGAAGAAGTTGTTGGCGGCCGAGCGACCCGGTTTGATCTTCGGTGGCGGTGGCGGTGGCTGCAGCGGTTTGTACAGCAGGGCACAGAAGATCACGAAGCTCGAGATGATGGCCAGGATGCGGAAGGAGGTCGCTAGGCCCGTGTGCTGCACCAGATAGTCGAGGCAGAGCGGCATGATGGCAGTGAAGACGCTCGAACCGGCCGT